>NC_089505.1:266008657-266323501 GCF_036850995.1 Saccopteryx leptura | reverse complement strand
AATAAGCCCATATATGTACATTCAGCTGATTTTGAAGAGGGTTCCAAGAACATACAATGGGGAAAGGATAGTATCTTCAATAAATGGTGTTGGTAAACCAGATACCTACATGAAAAAAAAAAGATTAATATTTGACCTTTATCTTACCCCATACACAAAAATCAAATCAAAATAGATTAAGCATTTAGACATAATACTTAAGACTGTAAAACTCCTAGAAGAAAATGGGGGAAAAGCTTCTTGATATTGGCCATGGCAAATGCATTTTTTTTGAGGGGGAGGAATGACACCCAAAGCACAGGCAACAAAAGCAAAAATAAACAAGTAAGATTATTATTAAACTAAAAACCTTCTGCATGAGAAAGAAAACATTAAATAATATGAAAAAGCAAACTAAGGATGGGAGAAAATATTTGCAAACCATATATTTGAGAAAGGGTTATTATCCCAAATCGATTAAAGACCCCTGCAACTTGATACAAAAACCAAAAGCAAACCCAAACATACAAAACAAACACCAACAACCAAAGTAACCTCTTTACTGCTTTTTGTTACTCAGGTTCTAGACTGTTATGGCAGAACCACCGGTAGGTCTAGTATTAATATATTGATATAAGCACTTACATCTTATTTCCTGCCCAAACTTCTTCACCAGCAAACCAGCCTTATTTCTTGTTTTCCAGTCCCTGTGTTTGTGCTCAGTAATGCTGGATTCTATTCAGTGTCCAGGATACACCATAGTTCATTTGAACTTTACTGATGCTTTCTCCTCTGGCTGGCATGCTCACCCCATGCAACTTCTTCATCTTTAACACCTTACTGGCTAAATCTTGTGTCTTTATTGCTTGGATCAGGAAGGCATTTTCTCCAGCAAGGAAACAAACCTGACTGAATTTCTTAGATTCTGAGTCAAGTACTGTAAACTCATTTCTGCAAGATGGTTAAGTGCTGTGATCTAGGCAAACCCTGGAGCTGTCTTTGGCCATTCAAAACCAAAAAAATCAATTATTTGCTATGAAAGCTGAGTACACCTCAGCTTCTTCACCTCTTTACTAGGATGATGACAGTATCTAGTTTATAAGATTATTATGAGTTTAAATAAGTTAATTCATTCAGGGCACCTGGACCAATACATAGACATAGTAAGTGCACAATTAATTTCATTATTCAGCTCTCACAGTATTCTTTGAAGATACTATTTCCTCCCTTATTGTTTTATATTACTCTATTATGATTTCTCTTAGACTATACGCTGTGTGGGGACAAGGTACTTATCCTGTTTTCTCTGCAGCCCCAGCTTATACCACAGTGTTTGTGGATCATAAGAGACATCCAGAAATTTTTGGTAAATGAATGAATAATAAATCCTTCACTATCAACCCTTATAGAATAGGATGCTAAGTATTTCTTGTACTGTCTTTCATTTTAGCTTTGTGGATGCATACTATATATTCTCCATTAAGTTGTTAGTACAAGTGGTACCTTGACACATGAGCACTTTAAATCACGAGAAATTTGAGAGATGAGCAGTCACTCACGGCATTTTTTGCTTTAAATTATGAGCAGATATTTGAATCATGAGCTTCTGCCACACTCCACTAGCTGTTCTTAAAGGGAAGAAGAAACAAACTTCCATGGGAAGGTTTTTTGTTGAGATGGTCTCTAAGTGAAAGTGAGAAAAGTGTGGCAAAAATGCCAAAAGTCAGTGAAGAAAATGATGATGATTAAGCTAAGTAAAAAAATAGCAATTAAAAAAATAGCAATTAAGTTTAGTGATAAAGTTACATATCATACATAGTATGTAAGTTAAATTTTGCAATTAAATATAGCATTAAGTGTATAGAGAGTAAGCTGTGTTAAGTGAGAGCTCAAGAAATAAAAACCTCCTCCGCCAGTCTCCTCCCCCTCTGTCATCATCTTTGCCTGACCTTGAAGGTAAATACACTTCATAAACCAGTTTATTTCTTTACATTCTCTCTTATTATATATATATAAGGTCTACCGGAAAGTTCTGTCCGTTTCTATCACAACAAGTTTCGACACGTAAGCACATGTTTATTTGGCGCATGTGTGCCTCTCTATTTTTATCACTTAATGTATACATACTGACATAGCAAATTAACTAAAACAAAGTTGATTCACTTTAGTTTTATGTGTGAAGCAATAGTGTACCCATGGCTACTGATAAAGTTCATTTATGCCACTGTAATTTTTATGAATTTCAACAAGGAAGAAATGCTATAGAAGCATGTCTGTCGCATCCACCATATTCCCTGACTTAGCACCCTCTGACTATCACTTGTTTTTGTCCTTACAAAATTTTTAAAGGGCAAAAATTTCAAAAATGAAGAAGATATCAAACAAGCACTGGTTCAATTTTTTACATCAAAAGATAAAACATTTTTCGCCTGACCTGTGGTGGCGCAGTGGATAAAGTGTAGACCTGGAAATGCTGAGGTCGCTGGTTCGAAACCCTGGGCTTGCCTGGTCAAGGCACATATGGGAGTTGATGCTTCCAGCTCCTCCCCACCTACTCTCTCTCTCTCTTTCCTCTCTCTCTCCCTTTCTGTCTCTTTCTCTCTCCTCTCTAAAAATGAATAAAAAAAATTTTAAAAAAAAGATAAAACATTTTTCAAAAATGGGATATACAAATTGCCTTCACGCTGGCAAGAAATCATTAATAATAATGGCAATTATATTATTTAATAAAGTTTATTGATGGTAAGAAAAATTTGTATTTTGTTTTATTCCAAAAACAGACAGAACTTTCCGGTAGACCTTATATATATGTATTTGTTATTTATAAAGTACATTTTCTAATTTAAAAGCATATAAAACAAAAAACTGATGTGGTTTTAGGGGCCAGAATGTATTAGCTGCATTCCCATTAATTTAAATGTGGAAATTTTATTTGCAAACTGAGTCATGAGCTCAGCCATGAAACGAATTAAACTCGTATCAAGGTACCACTGTATCTGGACAATGGAGCTTATGCTCCTTATATCATTTATGATGTGGATCTCACAAGACTGAGTATTAAAATCTTGGTTTCCCCTAACTGGCATGGGTGATCTCTCAGAATCTGCATTTATAATCTATATTACTTTCAGATCATGCATTTCTAGTATAGGCTTCAGCCTCCAATGCCAGCATTCATTTTACTTGTTAAAGCAGGTGTGGCCAACAGTTTTTGCCTCCAGGCCAGAATAGAAAGAAAACTTTTCTCATGGGCCAGATGAAATATTAAAATTAAAAAATGTTAAATACAAAATGATTCATTTTAAGTAAATAAAATTTTATTATGTAATATATTTATGAATAATTGTGAGTGAAAAAAATTTAATACACAATATTATTTTAATAAAAATATAGTTACATACCATATAAATATCCAAACTGTATTATAATCAATCAAAAATATTTAATTAATAGAATAAGCTTGAAAGGGTTATATTGCAAATAAAACAATTATTTTGTTTTACAAACAGCCTGGACACATTTGCAGTTATCAACAGCAGCTATTGTCTATGCTACAATGCTACTTAATTCAGTACACTTGACCACAAAAATAATGAATTGTTTGACCTTGGGTGCGCACTGGCAAACTCTGCCTAAAAGAATGTGGGTTTCATTGATAAAAGAAATCAAGGAAGATACAAACAAGTGGAAGCATATACATCATTAGGTATATGGTTAGGAAGAATAAACATCATTAAAATGCCTATATTACCCAAAGCAATTTATAAATTCAATGCAATACGAATTAAAATACCTATGACATACTTCAAAGATATAGATCACATATGCCAAAAATTTATATGGAACCAAAAAAGAACACGAATAACCTCAGCAATCTTGAAATGGAAGAATAAAGTGGGAGGTATCACACTTCCTGATATCAAGTTGTACTACAAGGCCATTGTACTCAAAACGGCCTGGTACTGGCATAAGAACAGGCATATAGATCAATGGAACAGAACAGAGAACCCAGAAATAAACCCACAGCTCTATGGACAACTGATATTTGACAAGGGAGGTAAGAGCATACAATGGAGTAAAGACAGCCTCTTCAACAAATGGTGCTGGGAAAATTGGACATCTACCTGCAAAAAAATGAAACTAGACCACCAACTTACACCATTCACAAAAATAAACTCAAAATGGATAAAAGACTTAAATGTAAGCCGTGAAACCATAAGCATCTTAGAAGAAAACATAGGCAGTAAGCTCTCTGACATCTCTTGCAGCAATATATTGGCCAATTTATCTCCACGGGCAAGTGAAATAAAAGACAGGATAAACAAATGGGACTATATCAAACTAAAAAGCTTTTGCACAGCTAAAGACAATAAGATCAGAATAAAAAGACAAACTACACAATAGGAGAACATATTTGACAATACGTCTGATAAGGGGTTAATAACCAAAATTTATAAAGAACTTGTAAAACTCAACACAAGGAAGACAAACAGTCCAATCAAAAAACGAGCAAAAGAAATGAATAGACACTTCTCCAAAGAGGATATAGAGATGGCCAATAGGCATATGAAAAAATGCTCAACATCACTAATCATTAGAGAAATGAAAATTAAAACCACAATGAGTTATCACCTCACACAAGACAGAATGGTGCTCACCAACAAAACAACACAGAATAAGTGCTGGTGAGGATGTGGAGAAAAGGGAACCCTCCTGCACTGCTGGTGGGAATGCAGACTGGTGCAGCCACTGTGAAAAACAGTATGGAGATTCCTCAAAAAATTAAAAATCGAACTCCCTTTTGACCTAGCTATCCCACTTTTAGGAATATATCCTAAGAACACCGTAGAACTGTTCCAAAAGGAGAAATGCACCCCCATGTTTGTGGCAGCATCGTTCACAATAGCGAAGATCTGGAAACAGCTCAAGTGTCCGTCAGAGGACAAGTGGATTAAAAAGCTTTGGTATATATATACTATGGAATACTACTCAGCCATAAGAAATGATGACATCAGATCATTTACAATAACATGGATGGACCTTGATAACATTATAGTGATTGAAATAAGTAAATCAAAAAAACTAAGAACTATATGAATCCATACATAGATGGGACATAAAAATGAGACTCAGACATGGACAAGAATGTGACGGTAATGGGGGTGGGGGGAGGAAGAAGAGAGGGTGGGAGGAGGAGAGGGGCACAAAGAAAACCAGATAGAAGGTGACTGAAGACAATTTGACTTTGGGTGAGGGGTATGCAACATAATCAAATATCAAAATAATCTGGAGATGTTTTCTCCGAACATATGTACCCTGATTTATCAATGTCACCCCATTAAAATAAAAAAAAGGATGTGAGTTTCACATTGCCGCTAAACAACAAACAGTTCAAATTGAGTACAGATGGGTACAAACATTGTAAATCTTCATAATAAAATTTTTTTTAAAAAATGAAGTATCGCGAATCCATTCGACCAATTTTTGGAAGTTAACCCTAAATTAGTCACACACGGAATACTTTTCCACATATCACTATCTTCTTTTCTGTTTTTTAAGTTTTTTTAAAATTTTTATTTTATTTATTTATTTTAGAGAGGAGAGAGAGAGAGAGAGACAGGGGGGAGGAGCTGAAAGCATCAACTCCCATATGTGCCTTGACCAGGCAAGCCCAGGGTTTCGAACCGGCGACCTCAGCATTTCCAGGTCAATGCTTTATCCACTATGCCACCACAGGTCAGGCCTCACTATCTTCTTAAATATCTCAATTTCCAATAATCAAAGATGCTTCTGCTTCTGAGTAGCTGAGGTTTTAAAGTAGCGGAAAATATTAAAAATTTAAGCGTGGGCTGCATAAACTCATGTGGGCCCGGTCTGAACCATGGGTCATATGTTGGCCATGCCTGTGTTAAAGTCATGTGGAGGATCAACTTATATGTTTTTACTTTCTAGTCCTATTTCATTACCTTAAAAAATATATATATACCAAAAAGACATGATTATTAGCATAGATATAGTAACAGTTCAAGGTACCTTTTGCTTGATGAGTGACTTTGGAATAGTACATTGCTAGATTTTCTACTAAGGCACACATTCCTATGAACTTGACTTTTTAACTGAGTTGAGTTAAACATTCACATTAACATTGTTGAGCTAACCAGTTACATTAACATTTTTTATTAATTAAATATTTTAATTACTTTTGTTTACAGCACTAACAATGCCTGCTTAGTGACTGATGATAAAAAAATCCCTGACATTAAATTAGCATGGTCATGCTTTTTCTTAGCCAATATTCATTTCCTCTCAAGAGGTTTGACTATTATTCATGACACAAAAGTAGTATCAATACTAATTAATAGGGCAAGTTTGTTTACTCTTCTTTTAATACCTGCTTATTTTTTTTCCCCACAGCAAACATGACCCAGAGAAAACTGTATTGTTAATCACAGGAGCTAACTAAGTCAGATGAATAGCAGCTCAGTAGAAGTGAGATATTTCAACATATACCTCATTTCTCTAAGCCAAATTTATTATATTGTACACTTGCCTAGACCACTTTCAATATGGTTCTGGTTGATAAATATGCATTTATTGTCTGATTATAAGAATAATTCTGCAGATTTGAATTAGAAAGACTGATTTAGAAGTCAATGAGTCAATGAATTCAATAGCGGAAAAACATCTTCTAATGAAGAGGAACTGGTGGAAGCACCCATATTCTCACAATACAGAAGTACAATACTCATCTCAACTACCATCATAATAAGGTCACTAAGGGAGTAAAATGTTTAAAACTCAGTGTCTGTTGATTCTGCTTTATGCAGATTGGATCTGTGAACAACAAAATGTCTACATCAAGATCATCATTAAGAGTTTTATTTTACAAAATATTAGTCACATGGTTTTAAATGGTAAATTACTTTAATTTTTTGTATTGTTAACTAATATAGCACTTGGCACAAAGAACAATACAATGACTGACAAACCTTCTATCAATAACAAACAGACTTTTTAAATAATGACATTTTTACCAGTGCTTGTAAATCTCAACCCACACATGCTATTGACGCTTTGTTTCTATTTGCTGTTGTGTCTTACATGTTCTACCACACCTACTTTTATCTGATTAGAATCCTGATGTTTATTACTGAATTCCTTCAAAGAACAGCAAAACTAATTAAACTGGCCATAATAATAATATATGTCAGGAACACACACTCTCCCTCTCTCTCTCTCTCCCTCTCTCGCTCTCTCTCTCTCTCTTTCTCTCTCTCTCTCACACACACACACACACACACACACACACACACACACACACACGTGAGAGAGAGAGGAACAGACAGAGAGAAAACAGAAAGAGAGAACTTCAAGTATTAGCCTGATGAGTTCTGTGTTTATTCAGTCTGAATCATGTTTCTGGTATGGCTCCAAAAGCATGTCTGGTAGATACAAAACAGTCATGGGGATGTACAGTACAGAATAGGGGGCATAGTCAATAAAATTGTAATAAGTATTTATGGTGCCAGGTGGCTACTGAAAATACAGAGGGGACACTTAAGGTATATAATTGTCTAAGCACTATGTTGTATGCCTGATAAACTAATATATAATGCAAAAGTTATAAATTAAGTAACTAATTTTAGAAAAGAAAAAGAAAACTATATAAAGCCAACATCAAAGAATGATAACCCAGGTTAAATTAGAAAATGGTTTGCACCTGCACAAGGCCTTTTTGCTCTTTCCCAATCACTGTTTTCTATCTTACTCCAAAGAAACCTATCCCAACACATTATGGTCACTGTATTACTTGCTTTTTAAGAGTATTAAAACCTTAGTATGCATCTAAAAACTTTCTCTACATAATATATACTTAAATTTATATATATTGAATAATATAGTATAAATTATTTAGTGCTTGATTTCTCTTTCTATGATATATTTGTGAAATTTATCTTTGTTATTTTATAGGGCTGCATTAATTCATTTTTTCAATATTTATTCTTCCCAGAGGACAAATATATCACAATTTAATTTTACATTTTTTTTTTTAGTGAAAATTTATGTTGTTACTTTTTGCTCTATGAGCAGCACACATTTATTCATGCATTAAAGTTAGGTATTTCCTTAAGAATGAACCACTGGGTGATAGCATATGCAAATCTTCATGATGTCAAGTTAATTCCCAGATTTGTTGTGAACATTTACACTCTCAACAAGATCATTTTGATTCCCTTTCTTGTCAAAAATTTGTGGTGTCAGTCTTAATAAGTAACCTCGATGTGTTTGTACATATTAGTATCTCTGGTTTTAATTTGCATGCCCTCTGAGTAAGTTGGGATATTTTCCAAATATTTATTGACCCTTCTGATTTTCAACATGAGTATGCCTATTCAAGTATATTGGTACATTGGTAACTCTTGGTCTTTTTTCATAAGTAAACTGAATTAGATTGCCACATTTCATGCAAACTGAAATAATCAGTCCATAATTCAATCAGCAAATCTCTTGGGTTTTGTATTAGGATATAATTAAAGCTATAGATTACTCTGGGGAGAAGTTAAAGCTTTAAAATTTGAGTATTCCAAATCTTGAGCATGTTATATGATTTCATATGATCCATAACTTTTTAAAATCTAATTAATGTTTTTAGTGTTTTGCATAAATGTCTTAAAAATATGTTTTTAAAACATTTATTTTTAGTTGATAATGCTGATACAACTGTAAATAGTATATTGATTTTCATTCATTACCTAAATAAAGTTTGTCTGTCATACAGAAATATAATTAAATTTGTATACTGATGTTGTGTATAGCATGCTTGCTACATCATTTATTCTTATTATCGTGTAGATTATTTTTAATTTTCTGCATACGGAAACATATCATCTGCAAATATGATACTTTTCTCCTTTTCAGTTCTTGATTTTTTTTTATTTTAGCTAAAAACTCCAGTACAATGTTAAATAGAAATAGTAATAATGAATGTCGTTACAGACCCTCAAGTAAAAAATTTAAATCCACACTTAACCATTTAAGTAAACCGTAGTTAAACATAGTGTTTTCTTTAGATACTGTTGATCAATGTTAAGAAGTTTTTTTTTTCCTTTCTTTTTGTAACTATAAATGGATATAAAATTTTATCTGCACTTTTTCTGCATCTATTTAGGTCATAGAAAAAGGTTTCTCGGAGGATGACGTCACAGTGATGGCGCGGTAGGAAGCGATACCGAAAATCTCCCCAGAAACTCAACAAGTTCTTCAACCAGAAACAGAAAAACCTATCCTTGGAGTCTTCAGATGCTTCGCAACACACTCGAAGGTAGGATCGAGCGAAGGATTGGCTAAATATATGGTCAAACCCCGGGGGAAATAAGGAGTAAGAAATGCTCCGCCTTCCTCTCTAATCCAAACAGGATGGCTTTCACTGAGAACTGAGAATATAGAAGCTGAGGCGGGCATAGGGAGTAAATAGGTCCAGACTGCAGTACAGACAGCCAAACCAGGCTGTGGCACGGAGATCCAAGCCGTGGAAAAACCTGGGCAATTCAAGCTAACACGCGCGCCAAACCCAGACAAAGAAAGACAAGTGGGACAGCCATTTTCCACATCTCCTGGCTGGCGCGCGCGGGGTTGGTGGGCAAGAGATTCCCGCGAACACTTCGGGGGTGGGCGCAGCCCGTGCTAACCCACAGAGAAGCAGAGTCAGAGACCTCTGTGAGAAAAAAAAAGCAGCATCTCCTAGGAGCCCCAGCGCCCTGAGGGGACCGGGCACGGGGAGGGAGCTGGAGCCAACTCCAAAGGCGAAACTTTTCTGTGTGGGAGGAGGGATTTCTCCGTCCCGCCTGAGACTCAGAATCGGGTCAGCGCCCACGCACGGAGAGTGTGCAGGAGATTCCTCCAAACTCCTCAGGGGTGGGCGCCCGTGTTTTCCCTCAGAGGAGCAGAATCAGAGGTCTGCGAGCGGGCCAGGAGCGGAAGCCCCAGCGCCTTGGAAAAGCCGCACGGGGCCAGAGCGAAAGCCAATTCCAAACCAGTAACTTTTCTGTGTGGGAGGAGGGCTTTCTCGGAGCGAGAGGCGTCCCGCCTGAGACTCAGAATCGGGTCAGTGCCCACGCACGGAGAGTGTGCAGGAGATTCCTCCAAACTCCTCAGGGGTGGGCGCCCGTGTTTTCCCTCAGAGGAGCAGAATCAGAGGTCTGCGAGCGGGCCAGGAGCGGAAGCCCCAGCGCCTTGGAAAAGCCGCACGGGGCCAGAGCGAAAGCCAATTCCAAACCAGTAACTTTTCTGTGTGGGAGGAGGGCTTTCTCAGAGTGAAAGACGTCCCGTCTGAGACTCAGAATCAGGGTCAGCGCCCACGCACGGAGAGTGTGCAGGAGATTCCTCCGATCTCCCCAGGGGTGGGCGCCCGTGTTTTCCCTCAGAGGAGCAGAGTCAGAGGTCTGTGAGCGGGCCAGGAACGGAATCTCAGGCAGCCCTAGCCCCCTGGGAAAGCCGCACGGGGATAGAGCGAAAGCCAATTCCAAAGCTCGATCTTCTCCCTGTGGGTAGGGATTTCACTCGAAGTATGACCTGTCTGGTCTGACATCCTGGTGTGTGCGCACGGAGAGTGGGCAAGAGATTCCACCGAACGCCTCAGGAGTGGGCACTCGAGTTATCCCACAGAGGGGCAGAACCAGAGGTCTTTGAGTGGGAGGAAGCCACGCCTGATTATGCTAGCAGCTCTGACTGACTGAGCCTTACTCAGAGCCATGTGCTGAGTGGGAATAGAGTGGGGAGTTGCCCGCTCTTTGAGACTCTTACTATCCAGGCAGAGGCAGCAGCAACCCCATAGCTGGAGTACCAGGCTTCTAATTGTGGAAGGAAAAGTCTAGAAGAGAGGCTCCAGGAACACTCTCACAGTGAGAGATCCTCTCACTGTTGGAGCCTATAAACACTAATAAGCCTCGACTGCCAACGAGACTGAAGCCCAATACATGACATCACCATAGAGAATTACCAACTGCAAACCTCTTCCAGAGCGTGCCACAGGGGCAGAACCCGGGGTACAAAGTCACCGACCAGAAAGACAGAAAAAAAAAAAAAAAAAAAAGCAAGACGACAACCTCTCAAAATCAAGAATAATCTGCAGACTTTATAACCTATCCCATTTTATTATATTTGTTCGTCTGTGTCTCTTTTCTTTATACTTGATTTCTTTTTTTTTTATTCCAATTTGGTCATTTAATTCTCTTTCAGTCTTACTCTCGCCTCTCTTTGAACTACACTACACATAAGTGTTACATCTCCCATTATCTTTTCTTTCATTCTCCTTCCTCTCTATGAGGGTTGCAATCCAAAACCCCTAACTCTCTCTCTTTCTCTCTCCTCCTTTTTCTTTTTTCTTCTTTAAGTGGTTCCATATTTTCTCTCTCTCTCTCTCTCTCTTTTCTCCCTCTACATTAGCCTCTTCCTCTCTCCTTTACATCTTCTCTCATTCAAACCTCAATAACGAACAAATTATCTTATCTGGGACTCAAACTTAAGTTTGTGACATTTTGGATGGTTTTTACTTCACCTTTTTAACACATTAGAAGTGCTACCATCCCTGGCTCTCCATTTTATCTAGTTCTTGTTCCACTAAATACAATAGTAATTTTTTAATTTTCCACCCCTTTTTCCTGTTTCCCTCTTATTCCTCTCATCATAACTCTGAGTCAGCCAACACCTAAAAGCAAAGCATTTTATTCTTGACCCAAATTTTTTCCCAATTTGCTTTTTGTGGGTCTATACTGCTCCCCCCCTTTTTATATATAAATATTTTTTTCTTTTATTTTATTTTTTTTCTTTTTTGTCTTTTTCCTTTACCCCTATATTACTTCTCCCCAATTCAGGCCCTCCGCCACAGGTATTGTTTATTCTATCTAGTACAATATAATTCACAGTTCATCTCAAGATTTTCTCAAAAAAGAGGGGAGAGGAGAGGAGAGGAAAAAAAGGAGGGGAAGGAATTATTCCTTTTTTTTTCTTCCTCAAATTTTTATCTTATTTTATTTTTCTTTATTTAAAGATTAATTAAAAAAAAACACGCAATTTTTTATTTTTATTTTTATTTTTATTTTTTTATCCTTTTATTCCTTTTAAAATCTCATTAATACTATCAAGAAAACCACCCTCAGATGCCATTAAAGAAGAGAAAATCGATTATCATGGATACAAAAGAAAGAGAGGTAACACAGAGAGATGAAGAAAAATCTATGGAGAAAAAATTTAAGATATTGGAAACCTTGGAGTTAAACGACAGAGAATTTAAAATAGAAATCCTAAAAATACTCAGAGATATACAAGAAAACACAGAAAGGCAATTTAGGGAGCTCAGAAAACAACTCGATGAACACAAAGAGTATATCTCCAAGGAAATTGAAACTATAAAAACAAATCAATCAGAGATGAAAAACTCAATTCATGAACTGAAAAATGAGGTAACAAGCTTAGCTAATAGAACAGGCCAGATAGAAGAGAGGATTAGCGAAATAGAAGACAAGCAACTTGAGGCTCAACAAAGAGAAGAAGAAAGAGATTTAAAAATTAAAAAAAATGAGATAACCCTACAGGAATTATCTGACTCCATCAAAAAGAATAACATAAGAATAATAGGTATATCAGAGGGAGAAGAGAGAGAAAATGGAATGGAGAACATACTCAAACAAATAATAGATGAGAACTTCCCAAGCCTGTGGAAAGAACTAAAACCTCAAATTCTAGAAGCAAACAGAACTCCAAGTTTTCTTAACCCCAACAAACCTACTTCAAGGCACATCATAATAAAATTGGCACAAACCAACTGCAAAGAAAAAATTCTCAAGGCAGCCAGGGAAAAGAAGAATACAACATATAAAGGAAGGCCCATTAGATTATCATCAGATTTCTCAACAGAAACTCTACAAGCTAGAAGAGAGTGGACCCCAATATTTAAAGTCTTGAAAGAGAGGAACTTTCAGCCACGAATACTATACCCATCAAAGTTATCCTTCAAATATGAAGGAGAAATAAAAACATTCACAGATATAGAAAAGATGAGAGAATTTATCACCAGAAAACCCCCACTCCAGGAAATACTAAAGGGGGTTCTCCAATCAGATACAAAGAATAAAAAAACAACAACAACAAAGCCACAAGTAAAAGCTCCAAGAAGAACATAACAAAACCAACTTTAAACTGTGACAACAATAAGAAAGGGGGGAGAGGATGAAGATTAACAGTAGTAAAGGGCGATGGAGCGCAAAAGTACTCACAAAATAGTGCACTACAATGAACAGGGTAGGAACCCTTTTCAGTACTTAAGGGTAACCATCATTGAAAAAACCACCACAGAAGCACATGATTTAAAAAAGATAGCAACAGAGGAAAGATGTATGGAACACAACCAAATAAAAACAAAAGATAAAAAAATGAAAGAGAAGAATCAAACAAGGCACAAAACTAACAGAAAGCAATCTATAAAATGGCAATGAGGAACTCACAAGTGTCAATAATTACACTAAATGTAAACGGATTAAACTCACCAATAAAAAGGCACAGAGTAGCCGAATGGATCAAAAAAGAAAATCCAACTGTATGCTGCCTACAAGAAACTCATCTAAGTAACAAGGATAAAAACAAATTCAAAGTGAAAGGCTGGAAAACAATACTCCAAGCAAATAACATCCACAAAAAAGCAGGCGTAGCAATACTCATATCTGATAAAGCTGACTACAAGACAGCAAAAGTACTCAGAGACAAAAATGGCCATTTCATAATGGCTAAGGGGACACTGAATCAAGAAGACATAACAATTCTTAATATATATGCACCAAACCAAGGAGCACCAAAATATATAAGACAGCTACTTATTGACCTTAAAACAAAAACTGACAAAAATACAATCATACTTGGAGACCTCAATACACCGCTGACGGATCTAGATCGGTCATCCAAACAGAGAATCAACAAAGACATAGTGGCCTTAAACAAAACACTAGAGCACCTGGATATGATAGACATCTACAGGACATTTCATCCCAAAGTGACTGAGTATACATTTTTCTCCAGTGTACATGGATCATTCTCAAGAATTGACCATATGTTGGGCCACAAAAACAACATCAGCAAATTCAGAAAAATTGAAGTTGTACCAAGCATATTTTCTGATCATAAAGCCTTGAAACTAGAATTCAACAGCAAAAAAGAGGGAAAAAATCCCACAAAAATGTGGAAGCTAAACAACATACTTTTAAAGAATGAATGGGTCAAAGAAGAAATAAGTGCAGAGATCAAAAGATATATACAGACAAATGAAAATGATAATACGACATATCAGAATCTATGGGACGCAGCAAAAGCTGTGATAAGAGGGAAGTTCATATCACTTCAGGCATATATGAACAAACAAGAGAGAGCCGAAGTAAACCACTTAACTTCACACCTTAAGGAACTAGAAAATGAAGAACAAAGACAACCCAAAACCAGCCGAAGAAAAGAGATAATAAAAATCAGAGCAGAAATAAATGAAATAGAGAACAGGAAAACTATTGAAAAAATTAATAGAACAAGGAGCTGGTTCTTTGAAAAAATCAACAAAATTGACAAACCCTTGGCAAGACTTACCAAGGAAAAAAGAGAAAGAACTCATATAAACAAAATCCAAAATGAAAGAGGAGAAATCACCACAGACATCGTAGATATACAAAGAATTATTGTAGAATACTATGAAAAACTTTATGCCACTAAATTCAACAACCTAGAAGAAATGGATAAATTCCTAGAACAATACAACCTTCCTAGACTGAGTCATGAAGAAGCAGAAAGCCTAAACAGACCTATTAGTAGAGAAGAAATAGAAAAAACCATTAAAAACCTCCCCAAAAATAAAAGACCAGGCCCAGACGGCTATACCAGCGAATTTTATCAAACCTTCAAAGAAGACTTGGTTCCTATTCTACAGAAAGTCTTCCAAAAAATTGAAGAAGAAGCAATACTTCCAAACACATTTTATGAGGCAAACATAACCCTTATACCAAAACCAGGCAAGGATGGCACAAAAAAAGAAAACTACAGACCAATATCTCTAATGAATACAGATGCTAAAATACTAAACAAAATACTAGCAAATCGAATACAACAACATATTAAAAAAATAATACATCATGATCAAGTGGGATTCATCCCAGAATCTCAAGGATGGTTCAACATACGTAAAACGGTCAACATAATACACCATATCAACAAAACAAAGAACAAGAATCACATGATATTATCAATAGATGCAGAAAAGGCTTTTGATAAAGTACAACACAATTTTATGTTTAAGACTCTCAACAAAATGGGTATAGAAGGAAAATATCTCAACATGATAAAGGCCATATATGATAAACCATCAGCTAACATCATACTAAATGGCACAAAACTGAAGGCTTTCCCCCTTAAATCAGGAACAAGACAGGGTTGTCCACTCTCTCCACTCTTATTTAATGTGGTACTAGAGGTTCTTGCCACAGCAATCAGACAAGACAAAGAAATAAAAGGCATCCATATTGGAAAAGAAGAAGTAAAGTTATCACTTTTTGCAGATGATATGATCCTATACATCGAAAACCCCAAAGAATCCACAAAAATACTTCTAGAAAAAATAAGCCAATACAGTAAGGTCGCAGGATACAAAATCAACATACAGAAGTCAACAGCTTTTCTATATGCCAACAATGAAACATTTGAGAATGAACTCAAAAGAATAATCCCCTTCACGATTGCAACAAAAAAAATAAAATACCTAGGAATAAACATAACAAAGAATGTAAAAGACTTATACAATGAAAACTATAAACCATTGTTAAGGGAAATCGAAAAAGACATTATGAGATGGAAGAATATTCCTTGTTCTTGGTTAGGTAGAATAAATATAATTAAGATGGCCATATTACCCAAAGCGATATACAAATTTAATGCAATTCCCATCAAAATTCCAATGACATTTTTTAAAGAAATGGAGCAAAAAATCATCAGATTTATATGGAACTATAAAAAGCCCCGAATAGCCAAAGCAATCCTAAAGAAAAAGAACGAAGCTGGGGGCATTACAATACCTGACTTCAAACTCTATTATAGGGCCACGACAATCAAAACAGCATGGTATTGGCATAAAAATAGACACTCGGACCAATGGAACAGAATAGAAAGCCCAGAAATAAAATCACATATATATAGTCAAATAATTTTTGACAAAGGGGCCAACAACACACAATGGAGAAAAGAAAGCCTCTTCAACAAATGGTGCTGGGAAAACTGGAAAGCCACATGCAAAAGAATGAAGCTGGACTACAGTTTGTCCCCCTGTACTAAAATTAACTCAAAATGGATCAAAGATCTAAACATAAGACCTGAAACAATAAAGTACATAGAAGAAGACATAGGTACCAAACTCATGGACCTGGGCTTTAAAGAGCATTTTATGAATTTGACTCCACAGGCAAGAGAAGTGAAAGCAAAAATTAATGAATGGGACTACATCAGACTAAGAAGTTTTTGTTCAGCAAGAGAAATTGATAACAAGATAAACAGACAGCCAACTAATTGGGAAATGATATTTTTAAACACCTGCTCAGATAAGGGCCTAATATCCAAAATATACAAAGAACTCATAAAACTCAACGACAAACAAACAAATAATCCAATAAAAAAATGGGAAGAGGATATGAACAGACACTTCTCCCAGGAAGAAATACAGATGGCCAACAGATATATGAAAAGATGCTCATCTTCTTTAGTTATTAGAGAAATGCAAATCAAAACTGCAATGAGATACCACCTCACACCTGTTAGATTAGCTATTATTAACAAGACAGGTGATGGCAAATGTTGGAGAGGTTGTGGAGAAAAAGGAACCCTCATCCACTGTTGGTGGGAATGTAAAGTAGTACAACCATTATGGAAGAAAGTATGGTGGTTCCTCAAAAAACTGAAAATAGAACTACCTTATGACCCAGCAATCCCTCTACTGGGTATATACCCCAAAAACTCAGAAACATTGACTTGTAAAGACACATGCAGCCCCATGTTCATTGCAGCATTGTTCACGGTGGCCAGGACATGGAAACAACCAAAAAGCCCATCAATAGATGACTGGATAAAGAAGATGTGGCACATATACACCATGGAATACTACTCAGCCATAAGAAATGATGACATCGGATCATTTATAGCAAAATGGTGGGACCTTGACAACATTATACGGAGTGAAATAAGTAAATCAGAAAAAACCAGGAACTGCATTTTTCCATACATAGATGGGACATAAAAGTGAAACCAAGAGACATTGATAAGAGTGTGGTGGTTACGGGGGGGAGGGAGGAGAGGGAGAGGGAAGGGGGAGGGGGAGGGGCACAGAGAGAACTAGATAGAGGGTGACAGGTCAATCTGACTTTGGGTGATGGGTATGCAACATAATTGAACTTTAATATAACCTGGACATGTTGTCTTTGAATATATGTATCTTGATTTACTGATGTCACCCCATTAAAAATAAATAAAATAAAATAAAATAAAAAAATAAAAAAAAAAAATAAAAAAAAAAAAAAAAAAGAAAAAAGAAAAAGGTTTCTCTTTTCTTAATCAATTACATTCATTGATTTCTAAATATTAAGCCACTTATGTTTTCTTGGAATATACCAAATCAGTTCTAGATGCATGATCCATTATATTTATATATTTATTTCTACAGTCAATATTCATTAGATTTACCCACATATATTCTTTTTCATTGTTCTTCATACTCTCTTAAAACACCTTCCATCCGTAGGGAAGCAATATTCTATAGCCTGAATAATAACTGTTTGTACTATTTATTATGAGTCTATTTGTAATAAATTTTTTTAGTTGTTTTTTGTCTGAAAATATTGTTATTACATCATGTTTCTTAAAACATATTTTTCTAGGATTTCAAGGATATGAACCTGTTTTGGTTTTCCATTGATTCATTAAGAATTCAGTGGAAGTACACACATTTTTAAGACTTATCTATTTGACTTTAGTTTTTGGATATTTTATGGTTTCTTTGTTTATGTTTAATTAAGCTTGTTCTTCGTGGAGTTTCTTCAGTTTATTATTTCATATATTTTTCAGTGTTTGAAAATTCTCATATATTACTTCTGACCCATTCTTCCTTCTTGTCATCTAGGACTATCGTCCTCTCCTTTTTATTTTCTAACTAATAATTTTGTAGAATGTTTCTGAACTCTATTCCAAGTCTTCCTTTTTTGACTATGTTTAACCTAATGAAGTCTTAATTTTGCTTATTGTGCCTATAAATTCTAAAATTTGAATTGTTTGTGTTCTAATTACTATCCTGTTTTCTAACTGTCGGCCTAAATTTTAAAGCTTACCTTTCATCTCTTTGAAAATTATAAGCTCAGTTATTTTAAAATCTGCATATGATTTACTCCAAGTTTGGAACTTATTTATCTTTTTTAAAATGTCTCTATTATTAATGTCATGAGTCCTTGTGTGTTTGTGTCTTGATTATATTTTACTGTGTGCTGAAAAATGTCTTTGAAATATTTTTTATAAAAATGATTTGAGAACTAGATGAATACTATCTTTCTCCAGAAAGGTGTTTGTTTGTATTGGGCAGACTTCTATGAATGCTAGTCGTCTGGGACTTCATTAACAGAATTAGGAAAATGAAGTGATACAATGATGAGCAGCAGTCCCTTGGAGAGCTAGTGTATGTGCACTTCACCCTCCCTTCTAAAGCTCAGCCCTTTGGGATCCCTACCCCAAGCACAGTTTTCTACTAGCTCCCAAACTTCTTTTGTTCTTAACTCCAGCTGTCCTCATAAACATGCTGTGTTCTCAAAATTCCTGTTCAGTCTCTTATGCAATTTATTATTATTATTATTATTTTGGAACTGGGAAAACTACCTGAGGAAAAGATGCCCTACATGCCAAGTTCACCTATATGAATTTCTGTCCTCTCCTAAATCTTACGGCTGTAATTCTTTACCATCAAGTTGTCTGACCAATGTCTTTCAGAAGATTTTTTAAAAATGTACATTTCTGGATGTCTTTAGTGGAAAATTTGTCCAAATGTAGTTTCCTATTACCAAAAGTCATAATTATCCATTTTCAAATGATAATGCCACTTATACTTTCATAATAATTTCATAGCATTCCTCTCTTCAAAAGAAAAGAAAGAGATGCTATGATTGTTATGTTAACTATCTAGAAAGAATGGTATTGAAGATGCAAGCATGATGTATGTTTAAACGTATTGCAGACATAGGTATGGATTGGAAATGTTCATTTTGGCCTATTGTTAAGGTTATTATTCCTTTTTATAGATCTTTACCTATCATAGGATTCTAGAACACAGCATTTTTTCCCCGAAGCTCTATGTTCACTATTCCAGTTGTTTTGACACAGTGTGTCTCTCGTAATGAACTTACTACTTAGGAGCCTCTGCCATCCTCTCCAATTAAACTGAATTTATCCTTGTTCACTAATTGGAGCCTAATACTTCAGCCTCTTTGTAGTCTAGTGCACATTCATAGCTCTATTCTATGAGATCCTAGCACAGTAATTAATTATGCAATGGCATAGTAGTTAAAAGGATTGTCTCCGGAACAAAACTACATTGGCTCTTGCTCCTAGTAACTACACGAACTGGGATAAGTTACATGTTCTTAGTTAACCTCTGTTTCTCAAAAAGATATGTTGAATTTTTAACCCTTCAGTACTTCAAAAGAATGTGACTTTATTTGGAAATAGAGTCCTTGCAATGAGG
Source organism: Saccopteryx leptura (assembly GCF_036850995.1). Taxonomy (NCBI): domain Eukaryota; kingdom Metazoa; phylum Chordata; class Mammalia; order Chiroptera; family Emballonuridae; genus Saccopteryx; species Saccopteryx leptura. The sequence goes on along the minus strand of NC_089505.1, from coordinate 266,303,727 downwards.
TCAGTGGAGTAGGATGGTCCCTTAATCCAATTATAACTGGTATCTTAATAAGATAGAACCATCCAGGGAGAAAGCTATGTAAGGACATGGCAGAAATTGGAGTGATGGATCTGCAAGCCAAGGAACTGTAAGGACTGTCACCTACCACCAGAAATGATAATGAGGCAAGAAAGTATTCTCCCCCACAATTTCAGAGGGAACATGACTTTGCTAACTCCTTGATTTTAAACCTCTAGACTTCAGAACTTCAAGACATTACATTTGTGTTGTTCTCAGTCATCTAGCTTGTGGTACCTTGTTATGTCAGCCATAGAAAACCAATTTATTACCTAACTTTGTTTTTGCCTGTCTCTATCATAGACTTACTATGAATGAGAATAGGCAATAAGCACTAGATCAGCGGCTGGCTTTTAATAAGTGCTATGTAAGGCCTCTTTATAATGATTCTAGTGGATCAAACTGCTCCCTGAAGGCAGGAGCCATGACACATGTTTCTCATCAGTCCTCCAACATGTCCTCTGAAGGGCTAAGTGCACAACAGAAGCAAACAAATACACATTATTTTCCCTCTAATTATGTTATTGTTTCTCAAGTACCATTTTTTACTTGTATGGTTTTGCAAATGTTAAGTCTCTATAGATCATTTTTCTGTAGCTTGATTTGTAATTGTGACATTTCCCCTGTGCCTTGACTGCTTTCCATCGCCCTTCATTTCAAACACATTCCCACCGCTTCTCACCCATCTGTGTATGTCAGGTTGCTCATTAACTTGCGATTTTTAGACATTGATTTGATTGTAGACACCAAAGGTAGAAAAGGCAGCTAAAATAACAGTTTCCCAATGGTCGTGGAATTTAACATCTAAAACGTGGCTTATCCTCTTAGCTCTGCTACAGACCTGGGAAGTGACCTCTAACACGTCACATAACATGGCGAAACCTATGTTTCTTATCTGTACAGTAGGAAATTAGACTAAATAGTTCCAAACATTTTACCAGTTTCGGTTTCTATGATTAAATTATTCTGGGCTCTCTGAGTTCAACAATGACATGAAAAGCTGGTTTTCGTTCATCCATTACGGCCCACTACATGTTGGATGCAGCAGGTATCAAATTTAATATTTGTTCAGACTGGTTAGGGAAGATGCATTTGACTATTCATTGAAATAGGGTGATGTGCATTAATGTTGCTCTTGAAAAATGCTATTCAGTATAATTACCTGTGCAAGCACAGTGATATATGTTTGCAAATACATGCTGTGTGCACACCCACTTGGTATATCTCAGATTTCAAAAAGCCTATTGTTCTGAAAAGTTTTCCCATTCATGGTGGAATAATGAAAGAAACAAAGTACTTTTAGTATGTAATGTAGCATTTTTACTTTTCCAATCAAAATACTGTGATATGTGCCTTTTGTTTATTTGGCAAATTAATAATGATTTTTTTAAAAAAATAGGTGAATATTTCAAGCTGAGTCAAATTCTTGAAAGAAGTCATGTGCTCCCTAATTTCTTTCCTCATTACCTACTATTAATTATTTTCTATTTGGCTTCTATGTCTACCATTTTTCTAAAAACATACTCCTAATTTATCAATGCCCAAACCAAAGGCCTAAGTCTATTCCTTGTCTGCTTTCTCCTCTGCTGTTCCTATTACTGTGGACTGTCTCTCTTGCTTCTTTCTCCTCTTCTGAGTTTAACATTTTTCTAGATTTTCCTCCTACCTTACCAACAAGACTTTGATGACTCCTTTTCTAACCTCGCAAAGGAAGATATTTCTCAAAATACTTTATCTATCTTCTATCTATCTATCTATCTATCTATCTATCTATCTATCTATCTATCTATCTATCTATCTATCATCTATCTATTATCATCTATCTGTGATGGTCCCAATTTCACTTGAACTGCTGGCCCAGCAGTGTCTTCAGTTTTCTTAATACGACCAGGTTTTACATTCCTTCACTATTGTGTCCAGTGTGCTCTATGCTATTTATAATTTGCTATTATTGCCCTGAAGATTTTATTCTGGCGTAGAAAGGGCTTTCAGTTTTATAGGGTCCCTGTAGTTCCAGTGATAGAGCCCAATGCCTCATTATCTGCTTTGGTAACCATATAATCCAACACTTGGGTCAGACCTCTTTTTTTTCCCTTATTTAGCAAGAGAGAGAGAGAGAGAGAGAGAGAGAGAGAGAGAAAGAGAGACTGACAGGCTAGAAGTGAGAGAAATGTCAGGACTTTTACCATGACATTTCACAAATATTTATTTGTCTCTACATGTTATGAATAACAAAATAAAATTTAAGAAAAGTTTAGTTTAATGCTTGGTTTTTTACTTTTCGTTCTTTGCCTAACTAACTAACTAACTAACTATGTGTGTGTGTGTGTGTGTGTGTGTGTGTGTGTGTGTGTGTGTGTGTATGGTCTACCAGAAAGTTCTGTCCATTTCTATCACAAGTTTTGACACGTAAGCACATGTTTATTTGGCGCATGTGTGCCTCTCTATTTTTATCACTTAATGTATACATACTGACGTAGCAAATTAACTAAAACAAAGTTGATTCGCCTTAGTCTTATGTGTGAAGCGATAGTGTACGCATGGCTACTGATAAAGTTCATTTACGCCACTGTAATTTTTATGAATTTCAACAAGGAAGAAATGCTACAGAAGCATGTCGGTCACATCCACCATATTCCCAGGACTTAGCACCCTCTGACTATCACTTGTTTTTGTCCTTACAAAATTTTTTGAAGGGCAAAAAATTCAAATATGAAAGAAATATCAAACAAGCACTGGTTCAATTTTTTGCATCAAAAGATAAAACATTTTTCAAAAATGGGATATACAAATTGCCCTCAGCTGGCAAGAAATCATTAATAATAATGGCAATTATTTAAGTTTATTGACGGTAAGAAAAATTTGTATTTTGTTCTATTCCAATAACGGACGGACAGAACTTTCCAGTAGACCACATATATATATATATATATATATATATATATATATATATATATATATATATATATATATATTAAGTGAGAAAGAGTCAGGGAGAGAGAGACAGGAACATAGATCTGCTCCTGTATTCCTTCCTATATGTACCCTGATTGCGGAATTGAACTGGCAACCTCCAGTGCTCTGGATGACAATCCAACCTCCAACCAACCAAGCTATCTGACCAGGGCTTAATTTTTATTGATTTTTAATGAGAAAGAGAGAAGAAAACAGAGAGAAAGGAGGGGAAAGGGGAGCGTTTATTTGTTGTTTTACTCAGTCATGCATTCTCTGATCACTTCCCATGTGTGCCCTGACCGGGGATCCAACCTGCAATCTTGTCATTTCAGGACAACACTCTTAACTAACTTATTGTATTTTCTTTAAATAAAATGGACTGGAAGTTTGAGCCTTTTCTTTGCCTCCACCCTACCCCTGTCAAAGCAAATATGAGAAGCAGTCAATGAACAACTAAAGAGCCACAACAATGAGTTGATGCTTCTCATCTCCCTTCCTGTGTGTCTCTTTCTCTCTCTCTGTCTCTCTTGTGTGTGCATGTTAAAAAAAAATTGTTTTTATTCTTGGGAAACTAGATATTTAAAGAAATGGCCCTACTCATTTGACTTAATTTTGTACATCAATTTTTAACTTGTATTAGAATGATATAAGCTTAAAGTATCTAATAAAGATTAAAAGATTTCTACTGTGTTTTTAATTAGTCAAAGATATCTACAATTCATTTAAAATATTTCCATCAATTATTTTTTATTAAAATAAGCTCTGCTTTTAACTTTCTGGTTTTAAATGTATTTACTATTCTGTGGCTTTTTCCCCTCCAAAAGTTTGATAAAGAAACAATAACAGTATTGTGTGTATTCAAATCCAGTGATTCGATTACTGTGCCATTTCACTCCCTCAGGGTCAACGGGACAAGGGGGAATCCCTCCTCTGCTGTTCCCTTGTTCCCTCGCTGCTTTCAGTGAAGAGTCAAAGCATCTGGCATTTAGTATTTTGTATTCAGCCAGTTTCTCCTAGTTAAGGAGTGTTCCTCAGTAGAAAATTAGGCAACTGGCAGAATTACTGACTATTTCAAGCCAACAAAGTATCTTTTAGTGCACTTATGTAACAATTAGTAATCATGCAGTCTGTGAGTTCTCAAGAACAAAGACCACTCCCTTGGTTTGGAGAGCCCATTGGCTTACTTGTCCAGTGAAGACCGCTAATATCCAAGAAAAGATGGTCTAAAAATTCTCTTAAGGCAAAGAACTAAATGAACTGACAATCACTCACATACTTTAACAATATTGTATTCAAAATATTGTGAGTTCAGTTTCTTCATTATATATTCATTACTACCATATGGAACTTGATGTGCAGAATGATCAGAGAAAGTGAATTTCTAATATATTGCACCTATGTAAATATCCTCATTATTGACACAATATGAGCACAGGCATCAATGTATTGCTCTACAATCAGAAGCTCAAGCTTAAGAACAGACTTTTAGAGTCATGATACATTGAAATTACAAAAGTTTTTTAAATCTACTACCTAGGGCTATTTGTCAGGATGCTATAGCATTTTTGAAAACAATTAGGAAAATATTTGGTATACTATACATGTTCAAGAAATATTTCTTGAATCTGAATTTCAGATCATCATTTAAAACTGATTCTCAATGTAATTTCTCTCTTTCTCTCTCTTTTTTTTTGTAAGAGAGGAAGAGAAAGAGAGCGATAGAAAGGGAGAGAGTGGAAAAGCATCAACTTGTAGTTGCATCACTTCAGGTGTTCATTGATATATGCCTCGATGGAGGGCTCATGATGAACCAGCAATTATTTGCTCAAGCCAGCAACCTTTGTTATTAAGCCAGCAACCACTGGATCGTGTCTATGATCCTATGCTCAAGTTGGCGACCCCACAGCTCAAGATGGCAAGTCTGTGCTCAAGCTGGATGATCCCATGCTAAATAAAGCCAGAGACCTTGGGGTTTCGAACTTGGGACCTCAGCATCCCAGATTGATGCTCTATCCACTGTACCACCACCACTCAGGTCGATGCTTAGAGTAAATTATTTTTAAAACTTTTTGTTCTGCCTGGTAAATAGTATTCTTGAGATGATCAAGGAAGATGAGAATATAAAATCACTTTGTTCTGTTTTAATAATTGCACATCTGATTGTGTCCATGTGCCACAGATTCCCTAAGGGTCAGTATATTATTGTTACTTTAAGCAAATTACCTATACAAAATAAGTATAATTACTAGACTATATTAAATGATCAATAAATGGTAGCTGTCATTACTAAAAAAAATATATTAGCATTATTATTAATACAGATGTTTTACAGATATTGCTAACTATAGTTTCTGGCGTGTTGACATAATTTAAGAAAATAATTTAAAAGCTAATCTAAACTCACAAATGACTAATTATGTTTTATTTTTAAACTGTAAACATATTTTTCATCTTATTAAGTGCTGCTTTTTGAATCATTATTTTGAAAGAAACACTATTAAATATACTTGTCCTGCAGATTCATATATACTATATATTTATTCTATACAGTTTCCCCTTCTGTCAGTAAAAGGAAAAGAGGTTACAAAAAAAGCCATGTTTCTGGATAGGCCAAACATAAAAGAATTATATTCTCTTAAAAATCAGTTTGGGAAATTTTATTATGTTTTGATTTCCAGAGCAAAACAAGATGTTCTTAATATGGTATAATATTAGTAGAACTGGTCAAAGTACCTTAGATATTATTTGTTTGTTGAACTTAAACACCAGCAAAAAAAAAGCCTTTGAAAATTGGATATGCCACTTGGATTTGGAAAGACATGAACATAGCCTTTGGATGGTACAGCTGAATCAACATGCCATTACAGCATTGCTGTAATTGCATTCAATGGATGGAACTGCTTGTTAATGAAATGTAAAGATTATCTGATACTAAACTATCCAGGGTCTAGTGCATGTGCTCTTTTAATTTTGTTGAGGCCTCCCTTCCTCTCATCCTTTCATCCCTTCTCCTCCCCTCCTCTTCCATCCATGCTTCCTTTACTTCTTCCAGTTGACTATGGAATATAAGCAAAAATGTATAATGGATAGAAACTTTCTCTCAAAACTGGAATAAAATAGTTCTTGTAATTGGAAAGTCTTTTGCCTCATGGAAAGTAACTACCCAAAGTAAGTAATTGATCCACTCGTCCACTGATGGACACTTGGATTAAAAAGCTGTGGTACATATGGAATAGTATGGGGCCATGAAAAAGAAGAAAATCTTACCTTTTGCGACACATGGATGGACCTCGAAACTTTATGTTAAGTGAAATAAGCCAGGCAGAGAAATAAATATATCATATGACCTCACTCCTTTAAGGAATCCAATGAACAATGTAAACTAAGGAACAGAATAGAGGCAGAGGTGGGATCAAAGGGACCAGAGGGAAAGCGGACAGAGAGAAAGGGGATGAGAGGATGGGATCAGAGAAGGGAAAGGGATTGGTGAAATAATATATATACATAACACAATGTTATACAGAGCAGAATAGCAAATCCTGGAGGGAAGGGGGAAGGCATTGGGGGTAGGAGACAAGGGGGATGTTGAGGAACATGGGGGTAGGGGAATGTATTCAGTGGAACACTTGAATCTATGTAAACGCAGTAAATTTAAATCAATAAAAAAAACAAAATAAAAAGATCCCGGTCGGGCACATGCGGGAGCCTGTCTGACTGCCTCCCCCTTTCCAACTTCAGAAAAATAAAAAAAAATAAAAAAATAAAAATATAAAAAAAGAAAAAAAAAGGGGCATTGCCTTGTGCTAAAGCTCCAGGGAGCGTGGAGTGAGCTCGAGTATGGCCTATGAAACATGGAGCTCTATGTTGACATACCAGTCTTTGAAGAAGGAGGAACTGCTGAAATAGTTCATGAGCATTTGTCCCTAAGACAGCAGTCTTTATGGTGGAAACACCATAAGTAAATATTTGCTGTCTGTATACAGATTAAAGGAGGAATATGGTGAATGCTGAAAAGCCATGATAATGGCATATAATTCTAGACTTTGAGCTGATTTTAAGTTGACAGTTTCAGTATAAAGTTGTCCATTGATTTGCAAGAGCGATTTGCCATTTAGTGGAAGTTTCCCAGAGCCATTGTTGTCGATCCTTTGAAAAAAAGGAACAACAATAATTTTGAGGGTCAAAATCTATAAACTGTAAGGGTCACCTATGCCCCTTGGTAATCCAGGAGGCAACAAGATCAAAATATGGAAGTGTATTCCATGGGCTATTAGATGATTCAATGTGCCCAAGATGTAGCTGCTCTTGTACCAATTGAGCGGCTGCCCTAAGTTTCTCCTGAGAAAGGGGCCATTGGTCTAACCATACAGGATTATCTGATTTCCAAGTAATTGCGTCTGCACAATGCATTATTGAGGTAGCAGGAGCTACCAAGGCCCCTATGCTAAATTTTGATATCCTAATCCACACCTTCTGGCCTTGGGTGCCACTTCTATGGGAGGAATGCTCTGTCCATCTGAGGTGTTGATCTGTTGCAACCAGAGCCATTCTAGTGCCTGAGGCAGAGGCCCTGGGGCCATCCTTAGCATCCGGGGTGGCTTTGCTCTGGTGGAGCCTTAGCTGTGGGAGGGGAAGAGAGAGACAGAGAGGAAGGAGAGGGGGAGGGGTGGAGAGGCAGATGGGTGCTTTTTCTGTGTGCTCTGGCCGTGAATCGAACCCGGGAATCCTGCACACCAGACTGGTGCTCTATCACTGAGCCAACCAGCCAGGGCCTAGGAATGCCCTTGTTGATCAAGCTACCCAAAAGAAAATTATTTGGAGCATGACAGATCGAGCAATTCAGTATCATACTATTCATCACCAGAATGCTGTAGCCCTATGTAAACAGTTTCAACTTTCTCGGGAAGCACAGCAGATTGGAAAATCCTGTCCAAGGGGTCCTATACTACAATCTGCCCCTTTATTTGGAGTTAAGAAGGACCCCTACCAGGACAACTTTGGTAAATGGATGTTACTCACATACCTTCATTTGGCAAACAGTCCTATGTCCACGTTACAGTGGATACATATTCTGAATTTATAGTATTCTCTGTTAGAACAGGAGAGGCTACTAAGCATGTTATAGCTCATTGTCTGTATGTATTGTTCTATTATTGGATTTCCTAAACTGGTTAAACTGAAAATGCTCCTGCATATGGAGCAAAAGCATTTACTGTATTTTGTCATTCTTACAATCTTTAAAGTTAAGGTATTATTAAAGTGTACCCAGCAAATATTTTAAGGTCAATTTAAAAAAAATTTTAAAGGGGATAGTCATATCCTGGAACTCCAACGGGTCTATCATATCATGCTTTTTACTTAAAAAAAATTATTTTCTTTTGAATGCTGATGAACAAGAGACGCCAAATCTTTTTCGCCTGCAAACTACTACCTTCTTTATTTGATCCAGCTAATAACACTGTTTTGTCTTTTTCCAAATAGCTCCAGATATATGGAAAAGATTTATATAGGCGGATGGGGATCCCCAAACCCCTCAGCGAGATCTTCTGAGCATGACTTTTAAGATACCTAGAGGCAGAAAAATCCCAATAGAGATCAGGGGAACTACCAGCTTTTAGGATATGCCCTTAAAGGCTCCAATGCCCCAAAGGGGTTTCATAGGATGCTATCTGGGTCCTGCTTCAATAGTGGAAAGGAAGGTCATTGAGCTAAAGCCTGACAGACTTACATGCCTCTGCTGTGAGGAAACAGGGACACTGGAAGGTAGGCTTCCCCCTTGCTCCTCTAAGGGAGGGTTCAGTCTCTTCCAGCCCTGCTCCAGCCACCTATGACCTAACCTTGCCCAGAAAGCTGGGGTTTGCCACTGAAGGCTGAAGGTGCCCAGGGCCATCGGCTTCATCTACGAAACTGTGGACGAGCCTAGGGTATTTCTTCCAAGAAGCAGGTAAACTGATCTCATTTGCACAAGGGCCACTTAACTATGTCTTGCCTGAATAGTCAGGTTTTTTATTTTTCCTTCAAAGATCTCTGTTGTGGGTGTTGATAGTCCTATTTTCTGCTGCTTTGTTTAATATATAGTGTTTCCTTTATTCCTCCTACCACAATGCCCCACTCATATTTCAGGCTGGGACCTACTCCTAATTTAGAGCTCTCTTTCCCCCTTTTGCCAACTTATATTATAAATCTACCTTTGCCACCCAGCTTAGTGTACCCCAAGGTTCACTTTACCAAGACACAATCACAGAGCTCCAGGGAAAAGCAACCTGGTCTCATCTCTCCAGGCAGAGGAGAACAGAAGTTCCATATCCACACATGCTGCAGATGGCTTTTCCAGTCTACCTGAATCATTACCAGCTAGAAGCAGCAGTCATTGGGACTTGGACGTGAGCCGCAAAGTATAGAATTGTGACAACAATTCCAGTGCCATGCGGACTTTTCCTGGATGTGGACTTTTCCTGGACTCCTGCTCCTTGTGACAGCTCCTAACAGACTGAACTGGGGTTGGGTTGCATTTTTCAGGGGTTTGGCATGGTGTTGGGGTCAACTTGGACTTGGTGAACATGTTAAGGACACTACTCTTTTATGGATTCTTGTTGTATTGGCCAAGAGTTTGCTTAAAGGCTTTAATCACTGTAAAAAAAATAGAAGACTGGATAAAGAAGATGTGGCACATATACACCATGGTATACTATTCAGCCATAAGAAATAATGACATCAGATCACTTACAACAAAATGGTGGGATCCTGATAACATTATACGGAGTGAAATAAGTAAATCAGAAAAAAACAAGAACTGCAGGATTCCATACATTGGTGGGACATAAAAATGAGACTAAGAGACATGGACAAGAGTGTAGTGGTTACAGGGGGTGGGGGGAGGGAAGGAGGGGGAGGGGGAGGGGTACAAAAAAAACTAGATAGAAGGTGACGGAGGACAATCTCTCTTTGGGTGATGGGTATGCAACATAATTGAATGACAAGATAACCTGGACATGTTTTCTTTGAATATATGTACCCTGATTTATTGATGTCACCCCATTAAAATAAAAATTTATTTATAAAAAAAAACAAAAGAAAAAGAAAAAAAGTAAGTAATTGAAGTTCTCAATGCCCTACAAAAAGAATGTTCAAAATATATACCCTATCTTTTTAGTGTTTATGATCTGTTGACCATTAGCAAGAGTTGATAGGTATACCATCACCAAAAAAAGGATTTACTTGGGAAAAAGAAGGACTGAGATCTACTATCTGTAGTCATGATGAATCACTTGGAGGCTCCTGCCAGGACCAAGATAGAGAAGAAGTATTTTATTAGGAGAAGAAGAAGGTAAGGGGAGAGAACGTTACAACTATAGAACTCAGTTGTAAATATAGAGTTCATTCTTTAGGCAGGGTGTTTATGACCAAAAAAGGGTATGATTGCTCCTCCTGCAGGCCCTCCATATTGTACTCTATGTAGTCTTATCTTTGTCTCTCTGTCATAAAGTTCAACGGATCTTTTTTTTTTTTTTTTTAGGGAGTGCCATTCATTTATTTATTTTATTTTACTTTTTTATTTAGAAAATTAAATTTAACAAGGTGACACTGATCAACAAGAGTACACAGATTTTGGGTAAACATCTCCACATTATTTGCACAGTTGATTATGTTGTATATCCATCACCTGAAGTCAAATCATTCTCTGTCACCTTATGTTTGTATTTCCCTTTATATCTTTTCCCCAACCCCCTTCTCCACCCCCTTCTCCATACCCCCCTCCCCCTGGTAGCCACTGCACTCTTAGCTACATCCATGAGTCTCAATTTTGTATCCCACCTTTGTGTGCTACAGTTTTTAGCATTTTTTAATTTACTTATTTCATTCAATATAATGTTATCAAGTTCCATCCATGTTGTTGTAAATGATATTATGTCATCGTTTTTTATAGCTGAGTAGTATTTCATTGTATATATGTACCAAATCTTCTTTATCCAATCCTCTACTGAGGGACACTTTGGTTGTTTCCATGTCTTGGTCACTATGAATAATGCTGCAATAAACATGGGGGTGCATGTGTCTTTACATAGCAATATTTTCACATTTTTTTGGATATATACCCAATAGAGGGATTGTTGCATCATATGGTAGTTCTATTCTTAATTTTTTGAGGAACCACTATAATTTCTCCCATAATGGTTGTATTAATGGTTTACATTCTCACCAACAATAAATGAAGGTTCCTTTTCTCCGCAGCCTCTCCAACACTTATTATTACCTGTCTCATTGATAATAGCCAATATAACATGTGTGAGGTGGTATCTCATTGTAGTTTTGATTTGCATTTCTTGAATAGCTAGTGAAGATGAGCATTTTTCCATATATCTGTTGGCCATTTGTATTTCTTCTTGGGAGAAGTGTCTGGTCATGTCCTCTTCCCATTTTTTAATTGGATTGTTTACTTGTTTGTTGCTGGGCTTTGTGAGTTCTTTATATATTTTTTATATGAACCCCTTATTGGAGCTGTTGTTTGCAATATCATCTCTCATTTAGTTGGATGCTTATTTGTTTTATTGTCAGTTTCTTTTGCTGTGCAGAAGCTTCTTAGTTTGATATAGTCCCATTCACTTATTTTTGCCTATGCTTCCCTTGCCTTTGGGGTCAAAGTTATAAAATATTCTCCATGGCCAAGTCCATGAGTTTAGTACCTATATTTTCTTCTATATAATTTATTGTTTCAGATCTTATATTTAGGTCTTCGATAAATTTTAAATTAATTTTTGTGCAAGGGGACAAACTTTGGTCAAATTTCATTCTTTTGCATGTGGCTTTTCAATTTTCCCAGCACCATTTATTGAAGAGTCTTTCTTCTTCCATCATGTGTTTTTAGCATCTTTGTTGAAGATGATTTGTGCATATATATGTGGTTTTATTTATGAACTCTCAATTCTGTTCCATTGGTCTGTATGTCTGTTTTTCTGCCAATACCATGCTGTTTTAATTATCATGGCTCTGCAGTATAATTTAAAGCAGGGGTCTCAAACTCGCGGCCTGTGGGCCGCATGCGGCCCGCCGAACAATTTTGTGCGGCCCGCAGACTAATCCACGAAGTTCAAAATATTTTGGATAAAATTAAGTAAGCCTAGGGGCCTACTTGTATTTTTCATTTCTCTAGCATCCTAGGTAGATATTAGCTTAGTTAACAGCAGTTGTGATGCGAACTACAGTTTCTGGTCGTTTTGTGACACTGAGTAAACTGCATGTACGATTGTGCTTGTTGTACTGATTTTTTTTTTGTTTTCAACTGCAGTGAGAAAAGTGTTGCGTAACAGTTGCCTGTTGTAGACCTAGTGCGGCCTGCCGAACGGCTGTGATCTTGCTCTGCGGCCCACATGCTGAGTTGAGTTTGAGACCCCTGATTTAATGTAAGGTATTGTGATATCTCCAGCTTCATTTTTTCTCTTTCAAGATTGCTTTGGCTATTCAAAGTTCTTTTATGGTTCCATATAAATCTGGTAATTTTTTATTCCATTGTCTTTAAAAAGTGACATTGAAATTTTGATGAATATTGCATTAAATTTGTATATTGCTTTGGGTAATATGGCCATTTTAATTATATTTATCCTTCCTATCCAAGAAAATGGGATAGTTTTCCATTTCATTGTGTCATTTTTGATTTCCTTAAATAAAGCTTTGTAGTTTTTAGTATATAGATCCTTTACATTTTTTTGTTATGTTTATTCCTAGGTGTTTTATTTCTTTTTGTTGCAACTATAAAAAGGATTATTTTTTTAGTTCATTTCCAAAGTTTTATTGTTGGCATATATGATAGTAATAGGCTTCTGTATATTAATTTTGTATTCTACAACCTTAGTGTAGTGGTTTACTGTTTCTAATAGTCTTTCTGTAAGGTCTGGGGTTTTCTATATACAGGATCATGTCATCTGTAAAATATGTAACCTTTACTTCTTCTTTTCCAATATGGATGCCTTTTATTTATTTTTTCTGACCTGCTTGCTCTGGCTAAAACTCCCAGAAGTATGTTGAATAAGAATGGAGAGAGTGGGCTTGTTCCTGAATTTAGACAAAAAGCTTTCAGTTTTTCACCATTTGGTATGATATTAACTGATGGCCTTTATTATGTTGAGGTATTTTCCTTCTATATACATTTTATTAAGTGTTTTAAATATAAAGGATATTGTATCTTATTGAGTACTTTCTCTGTATCTGTTGATAGAATCATATGGTTTTGGTTTGTTCTTTTGTTGATATAGTTTATTATGTTAATAGATTTACATATGTTGAACCATCCTTGTGCTCCTGGGTGAATCACACTTGATCATTATGTATTAGGTATTATTATTATTATTATTATTTTATTTTTATTATTGTAACAGAGACAAAGAGACAGAGAAAAGGACAGATAGGGACAGACAGGAAGGAAGAGAGATGAGAAGCATAAATTCTTCATTGAGGTACCTTAGTTTCTCATTAATCACTTTCTCATATGTACTGTGACTGGGGGGGAGGGGCTACAGCAGACCGAGTGACCCCTTGCTCAAGCCAGTGACCTTGGTTTCAAGCTAATGAGCTGTGCTCAAACCAGATGAGCCTGCGCTCAAGCTGGTGACATCAGGGTTTTGAACCTGGGTCCTCTGTGTCCTAGTTTGACACTCTATCCACTGCACCCCTGCCTGGTCAGGCTGTATTATTTTTTAATGTGTTTTTTTTGTTTTGTTTTAAATGACTTAGATTCTTTCTTTAAAATTATTTATTTATTTATTTATTTATTCATTTTAGAAAGGAGAGAGAGAGGGAAAGAGAGAGAGGAGAGAGACAGAGAGAGAAGGGAGGGAGGAGCAGGAAGCATCAACTCCCATATGTGCCTTGACCAGGCAAGCCCAGGGTTTCGAACCGGCGACCTCAGCATTTCCAGGTCGACGCTTTATGCACTAGGCCACCACAGGTGAGGCCTTAATGTGTTGTTGTAGTTGATTTGCTAGTATTTTGTTTAGGATTTTTGCATCTGTATTTATTAGATATACTGGTCTGTAGTTTTGTTTTTTTGTATTGTCCTTGCCAGATTTTGGTATGAGAGTTATGTTGACCTCATGAAATGTGTTTGGACATATTGCTTTTTTTTAATTTTTATTTTTTATTTTTTGGAAGATTATAAAAATGATAGGAACCAAATCTATGAAAGTTCAGTAGATTTCACTAGTGTAGCCATCTGGTCCTGGATTTTTATTTTTGGGGAGGTTTTTGATAGTTGTTTGTATTTCCTCCCTGATTATGGGTCTATTTAGGCTTTCCACTTCTTTGTCACTCTGTCTAGGAAGATTGTATGGTTCTAGGATTTATCCTTTTATTCTAGATTTGTTGAATCAGTGGCATATAGTTTTTCAATGTATTCTACAATGATCCTTTGTATGTCTATGATATCTTTTGTAATTTGTCCTCTTTCATTTTGTGTTTTGTTTATGAGTCCTTTCTCATTTTCTCTTAATGAGTCTTGTCAGGGGTTGTCAATTTTATTGATCATTTCAAAGAACCAGCTCTTTGTTGTATTAATTTCTATAGTTTTTCTGTTCTCTATTTCATTTTTTCCTGTTCTAATTTTTATTATTTCTTTTCTCCTGCTGGTTTGGGTTGCCTTTGTTCTTCTTTTTCCTAGTTCCTTAAGATATGATGTTAAGTTGTTTATTTGGTCTCTTTTTTGTTTCTTGATATAAGCTTGTAATGATATGAACTTCCCTCTTATTACTGCTTTTGCCACATTCAAGAAATTCTGATATGTCATGTTGTCATTTTCATTTGTCTGTATATATCTTTTGATTTCTGCTTTTATTTCTCTGACCCAGTCACTTTTTAGAAGTATGTTCCTTAATTTTCACATTTTTGTGGGTTTCTTTACTTCTTTTTTGAAGTTGATTTCTAATTTCAAAGCCTTATGTTCAGAGAATATGCTTGGTATAATTTCAATCTTTCTGAATTTGTTGGTGTTAACTTTGTGGGCCCACATATAGTCTATTCTTTAGAATGTTTCATGTGCACTGGAGAAAAATGTATATTCTGGAGTTCTCAGAGGAAATGTTTTATAGATGTCTCTTATGTCCATTTGTTCTAGTGTTTTGTTTAAGCCAATATTTCTTATTATTTTATAATTTTTATTTTAATTTAATTTTTTTTTATTTTTTAGTGAGAAGAGGGTTGTCAGAGACAGATTCTTGCATGATTCCCAACCAGGATCCACCTGGCAAGCCTACTTGGGGGTGAGGCTCTGCCATCTGGGGCGATTTCTCTGTAGCAACTGAAGCCATTTTTTAGAACCTGAGGAGGAGGTCATGAAGCCATCTTCAGTGCCTGGGGCCAACTTGCTCCAATTAAGCAGGACTGGAGGAAGAAAGAGAAAGAGAGAGAGAGAGAGAGATGCAAGAAGAGGATGGGTGGAGAAGCAGGTGGGTTCTTCTCCTGTGTGCCCTGAATGGGAATTGAATACAAGATATCCACATGCCAGGGTGATGCTCTACCACTGAACTAACCATCCAGGGCCAAAGGCCGATATTTCTTTATTGACTTTCTGTTTGGATGAATGATCTAGAACTGTCAATGGTGTATTGAGATCTCCAAGTATGATTGTGTTTTTGTCTGTTTCTATTTTTAGATCATTTATTAGATGTATTATATATTTTGGTGCTCCCTGCTTTGGTGCATATATATTAAGATTTGTTCTGTCTTCTTGATTCAATGTCCCCTTTAGCATTATGAAATTATCATCTTTGTCTCTGGTTACCTTTGCTGTCTTGTAGTCAGCATTGTCAGATATGAGTATGGCTATAACTGTTTTTCTTTAGATACTATTTGCTTGGAGAATCATTTTCCAACCTTTTAATTTGAATTTATATTTTTCCTTGCAGCTTAGATGAGTCTCTTGAAGGCAACATACAGTTGGGTTTTGCTTTTTGGTCCAATCTGCTACTCTGTGTCTCTTTATTGGTGAGTTCAGTCCATTTACATTTATAGTAATTATTGACACTTGAAGATGTTCTTTAGCCATTTTATATATTGCCTTCTGATAGTTCCGTATCTCATTTGGTTCTTCTCTCTCTCTCTCTCTCTCTTTTGTCAGTTGTTTTTGTTTGGTAGTATTCCATACTTTTTTCATGTTTCTTCTCTTTTTAAGCAAGTGTTTTAGTAGTGGCATTTTGGTGGGTGGTTACTATTAGGTTATTAGAAGAAAAATTATCATATTTACAAGAGTCCATTATGTCATGATTGCTTCAGCACTCCATCCTTCTTTGCTACAGCTGATTATTATCTTTTCCTGTTTATGTTATTGTTGTCACAGATTATCCTTGTTTTTATTGTGATCTTGTTAGAGCTTTGTAGTTTTATTTCATTTTGTTTTTTGTATCTGATAGGATAACCCCCTTTAGTATTTCCTGCAATGGGTTTGTTTTTTTTTTATGTTTAATTCCCTTAGCTTCTCTATATCTGTAAACAGTTTTATTTCTCCTTCATATTTGAAGGATTGCTTTGAAGGATATAGTATTCTTGGGTGGTATTTCCTCTTTTTCAGTATTTGAATGTTTGCGTCCACTCTCTTCTGGCTCATGGAGTTTCTCTTGAGAAATCTGATGATAATCTAATCAACCTTCCTTGATATGTTATATTCTTCCTTTCCCTAGTTAATTTGAGAATTCTTTCTTTACTTTGAATGTTTGAGTTCACTCTCCTCTGGCTTGTGGAGTTTCTCTTAAGAAATCTGATGATAAACTAATTGACCTTCTTTGATATGCTGTATTCTTCTTTTCCCTAGTTAATTTGAGGGTTCTTTCTTTGTCATTGATTTGTGACAATTCCATTATGATATGCTTTGGAGTAGGTCTGTTTGTGTTGAGGTAACATGGTGTTCTATTTGCTTCTTGTAGTTGAGGCTCTAACTCTTTCTACCACCTTGGAAAGTTCTCATCAATTATTTTTTGAATAGAGACCCCATTTGCTTTTCCCACTCCTCCTCTTCTGGTATACTCATTATTCTTATATTGATCTTCCCTATGGAGTCAAACAATTCTTGGAGGTCTTTCTCATTTTTAAAAATTTGTTAGTCTCTCTCTTCTTCTCTCTGTAGTATTTCTAGTTGCCTGTCTTCGATGTAACTGATTATATACTCTATCTGGCCTGTTCTATTTGCCAAACTTGCTAGCTCATTTTTCAATCATGTATTGGGTTTCTCATCTCTGTTTGGTTCTTTTTCATAGTTTCAATATCCTTGGTGAAGTATTCTTTCTGTTCATTAACTTGTTTTTTGAGCTCACTAAATTGACTGTCAGTGTTTTCTTGTATCTCATTGAATATTTTTAGAATTTCCATTTAAAATTCTCTGTCATTTATCTCCAAGGTTTCCATATAATTGAGATTTTTTTCTCAAGATTATTCATCATCTATTTGAGCTATGTCTCCATCGTGTGTATCCTGATATTTGATTTCTTCTTCCTTGATAGCATTTGAGAGTATTATTGTTAATAACTCTAACAACAAACAACTAAGAAATAAAAAATAAAAATTGAAAAAATACAGTGAAAAAATGAAAATTCTAAAAATAAGGCTAAGTAGAAAAAAGCAACAGAGAACAAACAGAAAGAACTGAGGAAAAAATGAAAAAAGCGAAAAAAGTGAAGTAAAAAACCAATAAAACACCATAAAAATAAGACTAAAAATGTAATAATTTGAAGAAAAATGTTCATGTGAGAAAAGAGAGGAAAAAGAGTAAAAGAAGAAGTATCAAAAATGAAACCATCATAAAAAATAAGAATAAAAATATAAAAACTAAGGATAATCAAATTTGAATAAGAAAAAGAGAAAGAAGACAAAAAAAATAGAAATAACAAGAAAAAGAAAAAAATTTTTTGAGAGGTTGCCTTTTTCTTTTTTCCAGTGGGTGTCACTTTACTGCAAGTTTTGGCTCTGTGAGATTCTTAGGTGAAACTTCACTGAGGCACTGCTATCATAACAATGTAGGCAAGGCCACAGTTGCATTGGTGGGTGGGGCTTGCTGTTAGGGCTTTACAGTTTGTCTTATGACTTTACAGTTTTATGACTCTAGCAAGAGCAGTCTCAAGTCTCAGGGCACTCCTCCCCATATCCAAACAGACCAGGGAAATAAATGCAGTCCACCTCTGCCTCTCAGAGGAGACAATGACCCCAGAGAGTGTTTGTATCATGAGGGGAGTGAGGTGGGACCTAGGAGACTGGGGTGCCACACATTGGTCCTCTCTCTGATACTGCCCAAAGTGCAGACTGCGGATAGAGCAGGGTGTGTGCTGCGAGCTGATTGTGCCTGAGGTCCACGAGCGCCGCGCCATAGTCTGCGGCTAAGCACATGCAGATCTAGTGTGCCTCAGCACTGCACAGGCTGAACTCTGTGGGCCGAGTGTCCACAGTTCGAGCACATTTCTAGCGAAACATGGTTAAGCACAAATTTCAAGTGCACCCCAGCACAGCACAGTCTTAACTCTACAGGCTAAGCGCAAGCAGGTCGAAAGAGTGTTGCAGGCTGTGTGTGTGTCCAACGCCAGCAATCACAAATGGGGCCCGGCGATGCAGGCAGACCAGAGGAGATGGGGCCATGTCCCTTCTCTTAGTTGCACCTTCCTTAATTCAGCTCCTTCCCCTTCACCCCTCAGTCTCTCCACTTCTCCTGGCTCCAAAACAAAACTCAAGCCAAACGTGCCTGCCTCCCTACCTCTGATCAGCAAGGAAAGAAAAAAATTTGATCCTCTAGCTTCTCTCTTTTCCAGAGTCCACTGAGAATGTGTGTTTTATTTTCTGCTCTCCTTTTCAACCCATCCCACCTTTAGTCCCTACAGTTAGTGGATCTTTCAGACGCAGCTGAGAGCCTGGCTGGGATTCCTTATCTGCATTAGAGTTGTTTAATTTGTTGAAATTTCAAGAGGAGAGATCAGGAGTAACTCTCACACTGCCATTTCTCTGACATTAACCCTAACAAATCTAAAATAGACAATATTGATATAAACACACAACTAGAGGATGTATGGAGACAGTAATAATGCACCTTTAAAGAATGATAGGAATTGATAGGTATTTCTGACTGTGCTTAATTATTATGATAGAAAGAGTACCAGAAGAGAAGGCATGAAGCTGGTGTTAACCCTGAATCTACTATGCTATTTGACCTTGGTCAAATTCTTGAAACATTCGGGACCTCAGATTATTCATAAACAATGTGTAATGCCTGACCAGGTGGTTGTGCAGTGAATAGAGCATTGGCCTGAAAGGTGGAGAACCCAGGTTCAAAACCTTTAGGTCACCGGCTTGAGTGTGGACTCAACAACTTGCGTGCCAGGTTGCTGGCTTGAGTGTGGGATCATAGACACGATCCCATGGTCACTGGCTTGAGCCCAAAGGTCCCTGGTTTGAACCCAAAGGTCCCTGGCTTGAAATCCATGGTCGCTGGTTTGAGCCCAAGATCCCCAGCTCAAGCAAGTGGTCACTGGTTCAGGTGGAGCCCACTGGTCGAGGCACATATGAGAAAGCAATCACTGAACAACTAAGGTGCCGCAAAGAACTGATGCTTCTCATCTTTCTCCCATCCTTTCTGTCCCTATCTATCCCTCTCTCTGACTCTGTCTTCCTGTCTCTGTCTTGCACTAAAAATTAAATAAATAAATAACCATGTGTGATAATTAGACCTGTTGTACCCATTGCACAATTTATTTTTACTAGTATCAACTCAATATGAATGCAAAATGCCTTAAAAATATGATATGATATCGAAATGAACAAAGTTATTTATCTGCTTCATCTGTGCCTTCTAAAGGCAATTACAAGTTCTCCCAAGATTGAACCACATTTTTGATATATAAAAAAAATCTCTCACATGTCTGTTATTGTCTAGGATAGCTATGTGCTAAATAAATAATTGCTGAATACAGGTAACAACATAGAACACATGAATGTGTAAATGTCAAAAGCCACACCAATGCAATATCACAAAAAATAAATGGCAAAATATTAAAAAATATGACATATATGTAAAAATATTACATCTATATGTCTACTGAGTATACAGTGAAACTCAAAAGACTTAGCATGATATTCAAGTATCATCACAAATGCTAAGCTATTTCCCAATTTCACTTCCCACCACTCTCCTCCTCTACATACCTAATTCCTTATGTGTCTGAATAGTTTAGAATTTCATGCCTTTGCTCAATCCACTACATCCTTTCTCAGGAAAGCTCTCACCTACTAGAGAACAAAAAAACCTCAGGGTCAAAGTTCAATTCACGTGTCATCTCCAATGTGAATTGCTCTTCTTGTTCATTCATTCTCATCTAGTCATCCTAGTCATCTATTACGTCATTCAATAAGTGAGCTACTAGCCACTTGGGAATGAGAGATGAATCTTAGTGTATATGAGATATCAATTGACCTGTACATAGTTGTTCTTTCAAATTACCCCTGACAGCAGTCACGATAATTGTACAGATTGCCCTTCTTCGAACCTCCTCAAGAAGCTTTCTTATTGCTCCTCCACATCTGCCTGCCACTTAATGCCAAGGCCAATGCCACAAATTTATATATGTTTGTTAAGGCAACATATCATTTCTACATCCAATTTCTCTCTCAACTACCTCCTACTATATAGCAAACCATTCTACATTTCAGTGACTTAAAACAACAATTCATTTGGTGATGATTCCACAGACAGGCAATTTACCCCAGCCACAGGTAAAACCGCTTGGCAACGTCCCATATTATGGTGGGTATGCTTACTTTCGTGGCTGCAGTCATCTTGTGGTTTCATTCCTAGGGCTTTATGGTCTGAATTGGCCTTGCTCACAGGTCTGGTGGTTAATAAGGCTGTTAGCTGGGACATGTGTCTCTAATAGGCCAGCCTGGGTTTCTTCCCATGAGGGCAGCAGGAAGAAGATGGGAGGAGTAGCTGCAAGGACACTAAAGTCCAGGCAAGGAAGTCATGTCACATTACTTCTATCAGATTCTGTCAGAAAAAAAAAGTCACAGGATAGCCTAAATTCAAGGAGTAGGATAATCACATTGCAAAGGGAAATGCAAATTGGGATGGGCAAATTATTGCAGTTTTGCAAATAACCCATCACAACCTAGTTTGGTAAGAGTGAAAGATGTAATGGAGGTTATGCCTGCCGTGTGAATCACACAGCACGGCCAAAAGTACCTGGAGAAGAAAAGTACTTATAACAGAAAATAATGAGATTCTCTGGAACAATTTTTATAATTTCTAAAACAGGAGAATTACCTTGCCTTGAAAGTTATTTAGAGCTGTGCCTAAATTCAATTATTACTTGTTGAATAAATAAAGGAGTCAATATACCTCTAAAACAATCTAGAACTGTGTCTTATTGCTGTAAAAAATTCTTTAACACTTAAAAAAAACGTTTTCTATAAATATTTATTAGTTTTATTATTGCTTCTTAATAATTTATATTTTCTAAGATATATTTTATTCAGTTGGGGTTAAAATCATTTTTCAGCCATCATTCTAATTTCATTTTAATGTTTGTATCTATAGTCATGGACTCCTTCTTCTTCTGGTTTGTAAGATTCACTCAGCTTTCCTAGCTGCACCTTTGCTCTATTAATAACTTTATTTTCTAATTTTATTCACAAAATTTAACTAAAGATGCTTAAATACAATTCACATTTTTTAAATTAACTCATACTGTTTCCCATTTATAGAGGAGAATTTTTTCCTTCCCCCTCTTTTTTGCCCTATTTTATTAAGATGTTAATTATAAATTATGTACTAATTTTGATTCCAATTCTCAAAGAATTTAAACTACAAAACAAAATGTGAAGTAGAGCCCAGGCATATTTCCTGTTGATTTCTCTAATTATAGCCGGTTACAAACTCAAAAATCTGTCTTTTTGAGACCAGAAAGACATGTCCTTTATCTTTTTTATTCTTTGTAGAAAGAATGAAGTTAAAGCATTTTAAAGATTGCATTTTCAAACAGGAAACAGTGGAAGGGATAAAGAAGGCAAAGGGCAATCAAAGTGTGCCTTTCTCATTAAATTCTCAGCACTCTCAGTATCACTCTGTCTTCTGGTTTTCCTTTCAACAAACATGTTGGCCAAGTGTTGGGGCAAACATTCCTCACTGGCCTTGCCTTTGGGTTTCTTTAGCCATCCACTGACAGGGATAGAAATGCTAATGTCAAGACCTAAGATAGCCCTGGCCAGTTGGCTCAGTGGTAGAGCGTCGGCCTAGCGTGCGGAGGACCCTGGTTCGATTCCCGGCCAGGGCACACTGGAGAAGCGCCCATTTGCTTCTCCACCCCTCCGCCACGCTTTCCTCTCTGTCTCTCTCTTCCCCTCCCACAGCCAAGGCTCCATTGGAGCAAAGATGGCCCAGGCGCTGGGGATGGCTCCTTGGCCTCTGCCTCAGGCGCTAGAGTGGCTCTGGTCGCAATATGGTGACGCCCAGGATGGGCAGAGCATCGTCCCCTGGTGGGCAGAGCGTCGCCCCTGGTGGGCATGCCAGGTGGATCCTGGTCGGGCGCATGCGGGAGTCTGTCTGACTGTCTCTCCCCGTTTCCAGCTTCAGAAAAATGAAAAAAAAAAAAAAAAAAGACCTAAGATATAGTTAAATGAAAATTGAACATGTTCATCTTTTATTCAAAATACAGATGATCACATTTGAGGTTTTGTGTGTAACTAACAGAGAAATTTTTTCTTTTCTCTTCTTGACAAAGCAAATACCAGCAAGAAGTCTGAGTGAGTAACAGTATAGACTGGGCTGGGCCACCATTCATCATTTGAACTGAATGGGTGTAAATTTCAGGGACCCTGTTGGTCAAAGAAGTTTGTAAATTATGATTTTTTTATATTTGCTCACTTATATTTTACATTGAGGGCTGGGCAGCACCAGGTATATGTGGTCTGTGAAATTGCAAATTACCTTCCTGCTTGGGAGGGGCCGTTGTTTTGCTAATGTTTGCTGGAGGAGGGGTCTTGGAGGGCCCAGGCAGTTTGCACAGAGAGCAAAGAATGCGGAGTGCTGAAGAAGAAGCCATGTTGGCAGGAAAAGGGAAGGTGTGCAAATGGGAATGAGAGGTGAGGGGCTTTGAGAGCTCTGCTGAGACTGGAGGGGCCTTTGATTCTAGAAGAAACCGGAGAATATTCTCCTGGCTGTGGAACTGGGAGCCCTGTGTGTTTGCTCATCGGCCAATGAGAACCTGCATCTAAATGGCCATGATGATGGCAGTCTCTGGCCATACAGCCCCTTTCTCTGTTTCCATTAATCACATTTCTTCATTTATTTACTTAAAAGAATTATTTTGTCAATAGTCAAGTAGTTTTTAAAATAGGATCACTTTTTAAAATCACTTGTTTTGAAACTAAATACTATATCTAATGAAAAAGTTTTACATATACAATATATATTACAGATAAAAGAATATTCATTGTCCTGTCTACTCCTTCAAACTTTTCTTATTCCCAGGAGACACTGATACACCACCATTAAACCTTGGGGCTGTGTTAGCCACCATTTGATAACCATGTAACCTGGCCCAGGTCAATTCTTCTTTTACTATAATGGTTATGTGTTTTGAAAAATCTTGAGGCAGCAATTTTTTTTAAAATTTGGGGAATGTCAATAAATTTCAACTCTCATTTTCCATTCAAACACAAGATAGATATAGATGCCATGCTGGTGGACATAAAACAGCCTTATCTTACAAATAAGTTGGTTTTAGGACACACTTTAGATGCAGCAAATAGCGTTTGTGATCCCACAACCTCCTTTCACTGTAAGAAATACCAAACCTGTTAGAATTTTTTATGAGTTTACTTGACTCATAAAGTCTGTACCAAAAATGTTGGTAACTGCTAGCAAGTAGTCTCAATAAATTGAGAAAATGTTTTTGGAAAATGGTGGTTTTACCACTTATTTTATACATTAAAATCAAAGGGGAGGACAAAGGGGGGTTACATGAAATTGGTGATAGATTAGGGAGACCCCAGGAGAAAGCAAAGCAGGGGAAATTTCTGGGATTGGATAAAAAGTAAAAGTGTATATACTAAAACTTCTTTTACCTAGGTAGGCATAAGACAGTTAACAGATACAATTAATGTGATAAAAATAACGATGAGGGGGTTTGTGGTTCCTGGGTTGGTGGGGTGCCTGCCCTGAGGGGAGCAGGAAAAGATGACCCTTACATTTCAAAGGCCTGTTATCAGGTCTGTTAGTGTAGATGCAAAGGACAACAGACAGGCTCATTAAGTCAAGCCTTGACTTTTGTTAGAGAAAAATACCTCCCTAGGACATGACTATCCACCATGAACTGCTTTTAGTTAGAAAGTTTAATTTCAGACCATCTTTGTGGTTCTTTAAGTCTCTCCACTTTGCAAGGCCGCCATGCAGGCCTCCTTCCCCGGAGCTGGTCAGGCTCAGCATGTGATCCCTTTTCGTCTACACTACCACCACCTGCCATTGCTGGCTTAGACA
The DNA here is from genome assembly GCF_036850995.1 of Saccopteryx leptura. NCBI lineage: Eukaryota > Metazoa > Chordata > Mammalia > Chiroptera > Emballonuridae > Saccopteryx > Saccopteryx leptura. The sequence goes on along the minus strand of NC_089505.1, from coordinate 266,279,225 downwards.
GACTTACCTGGTCACTACCTGGCTAGCTGCAAGCCTATACCCTGGGACAGAACCCTCAGTGCAAACTGACAGCAAGGTCAGAAGAGCTAATGAGCACACACCCTGTCCATAGACAGTTAGATCCCAGAAGAAGGTTTGAAGTAAGAAGCTAAAACAGGAAAGCTGATTCTTTCTCCTGAAATTAACAATAAAATAAGTTATTTCTTGAAGGGCAAGGTTATGAGGATATAAAGAAATTCCTATAGTCTCTCACCATGGAAACACAAGATGTAGGCAGTAAGTTCACCCCCAAACATTCCTCATCTGAAATTTGCATTGAATTATACTGTATGGCCAGTAGTTACCGCCGTCGTGGCCATGCATATGCAGGTTCTCATTGGATTCGGGCAAATGGTAAAGAAACAGTGGAACCAAAAACTGGTGGGCCATTTCTTTATTCAAGTCACATACCGGCTGATGAGCAAACACACAGGGAAAACACTTCCCTCTTCATTCAGTCAGAGCTCACAAAGCCACTGACACATTATCCAATTCCACAACCAGGGAATCTTCTCTGGTTCCTCCTAGAATCAAAAGCCCCGACAGTCTCAGCAGAGCTCACAAACGTCCCTCATCTCTGCCAACATGGCTTCTTACTCTGCAAAACTGGCTTTTCTCCCTTTCTGTGCCATCTTGGCTTCTTCTTTAGCAGTCTGCCTTCTTCTCTCTGCTCTCACTCTGCAAAAAAAATAGCTTCTCTCTCCTCCAGCACACAATAGCAAGACAATGGCCCTTTCCAAGCTAGAAGGTAATTTGCAGTTTCACAGATCACATATACCTGGCACTGCCCAGTGCCATTTATTAACACTAAAAGTGAGTAAAGTAAAAAAATATAGATTTTACTAACTCATTTGCCCAACATATACCTACCTGAGAGGTCTGTGCAAATAAAGTGAGATTTTTGAAACACGTATATAAGGTAATTCACCTTCTCTTCATTATCTTAATTATAGTTATTTCTCAAAGATTCACTTTATTAGTAAGTTTTACATCTGTGGCTACTTAATGACAAAGTCTTCTTCTCAATAAGATCTCTGTTGGTCAAATAAGTTTGTAAAATATGATTTTTATGTTTGCTCGCTTATAGTTTGCATTGGGGGTTAGGCAGTGGCAGGTATATGTGGTCTGTGAAATTGCAAATTACCCTCCTGCTTGAGAAGGGCCACTGTTTTGCTAATGTTTGCTGGAGGAGAGGTTTTCATGCTAGAAAGTTTTGAAAAGAGAGAGCAGAAGGAGAAGAGGCAGGAAAGAAGCCATGTTTGCAGAGTGAGAGCAGAGAGAATGCAGAGTGCTGAGAAAGAAGCCGTGTTGGCAGGGAAAGAGAAGGTGTGCAGATGGGAAACCAGAGCTGAGGGGCTTTGCGAGCTTTGTTAAGACTGGTGGGGCCTTTGATTCCAGGAAAAATCAGAGAAAATGCTCTTAGTTGTGGAACCGGAGAATGTGTCAGGGCTTTAGGAGCCCTGTGTGTTTGCTCATCGGCCAGTGCAAGACTTAATAAAGGAATGGCCCATCATTTTTTGGTTCCACTATTTCTTTACCATCTGTCTGAATTCAGTGAGAACCTGCGTGTGCATGGCCACAACAGTGGCGACCACTGGCCATAAAATCTCCAAGCACACTACAACCGCCAGTCTGTTACTCTGACTGTAATTGCTTTTACATGCATGGCAACAAAACAACTATAGTTTTAAATGTTTAAGATTGTGGATTCACACTGAAGATGATTTATTAATACAGAAAGGAAGGAAAGAAAGGAGAGGGGAATAGAGGGACGGAGGGAGGAGGGAGGGAGGGAGGATGGAGAGAGGAGGGAGGAAGGAGGAGGGAGGGAGGGAGTGAGGAGGGAAGGAAAGGAGGAGGAAAGAAGATGGAAGGAAAGAAGGAAGGAAGGAAGGAAGGAAGGAAGGAAGGAAGGAAGGAAGGAAGGAAGGGGGGGAAGGAAGGAAAGAAGGGAAAAAGAAAAGAATAAAAAACTATAATTAACCATGATATACCACTAGTTAGATACCTTAGTTAAGAGATTTAAACCACCAGGTCCCAGTATAAAGTATGTTTACCTAAATTAAAAATGAAGATTGGCACCATTAATCAATTTTTAGTTTTAATTCAATATAGAGCCTTTTTTAAAGGCCTATTCTTACTAATTTCCTAACATTAAGATGTCAAATACACTTAAAATAAAACATATTTGTAGAGAAAACGTCTTGTGTATAATTTGATGAAATTCTTACTGATTCTTCCTATTAGTAATTACCACCTGATATGCATGTGACCTTTTCTGCATATTTAGTCATAATACTTAATTCTTACTCTTGGTTTGATGAATCCAGAAATGTTCTCAGTTCTAGAACTTTAAGAACATCTGATACTACAATATTTTATAACGTTTGTTAGCAATGCAACTGAAGACTAAAGGTCCATTCCTGCACTGCCATTCTCCTAAGTATGCTATAAGTTAAATGTGTGCTGACCTCACCTCCCTCCTCACACTGCAGTCATTCTATATAGTAGAAAAAGGAACAAGAGCAGCCTACTAGAAATGCCATGTCACAGGAGCAGGAACTTGTCTTGGCTTCTTGTGTCTAAAGCCAAACTTAAACTTAACCAGAACTGCTTATTGCAGATGGGGAACCAGAGCCCTGATATTCAGAAAGATGTGGCTTTGACTTTCTAACAGTTATTTTTAATAATTATAGTTTTAAACTTATTATTTTTAATAACTTCATTTTAACAACTAATAGTAATAATTGATTGGGAACTCTATGTCATTTATTTATGACAACTTTCTACTCTAGTCAATGCTGTCCATGTTATTAAAGTAAATTTTCTCAGCTCTTACAGTTTAATAAAATGAACTGCTTTATTAAAAAAGAAATCTTTACATCAAGTTTTGCTAGTAGTAGTAAATATCATAAAATATATATACTTTAATTATTGACAGATTTTAACTGACAAAGCCGATTTTGTTCTTTTTGAGTTGTCTTCTTTTTCAAACAGGTTTTAATATCAGGGATGAAAGTTTTGCTGACATGTATGGGTGTGGAAGAGGAAGAACATAAACCCCAGAAGAAGCATACGGTATAGTATATAGTACAGTATAATATAGTATAGTATAGTATAGTATAGTATAGTATAGTATAGTATAGTATAGTATAGTATAGTATAGGTAGGTTAAGATGATCAGATATTTCTGACCTTGTTCTCTTGCAGCTTCTTTGCAAAATTTCCTGGCTATCAATTCTGAAATGCTCTGCTAATGCATCTGGAAAAAACACGTTTGTTTCCCAGATAGCCAAAGAGCTCTGTGACACCTGTCTTCCTGTCGTGTGAAGATTTCCCTAAGGTGAAGTCTGCAGCAGGCAGCACAGATGTTGCTCTAGTGGCATATCATGACAATGGGAAGATGCGCAGCTAGAGGAAATGGACCACACAATGAGCACGTTGGAGTCTGGGGAGTCAAGCAGTGCTCTGTACTGCACTTCTCTCAGTATTTTGATCTCAGGTTACTCACAGAGGCCAGGGAGATGAGGCAGACCAAGAGATACACACTGACAGGAACTGGCTATTTAATGAAATATATCAATATTTAGGGAATATGGAACATAGAATTTCAGCACAGAATGGAAATTTGCAGATCATTTCACTCAAACTTCCAAAATGAAAGCTAAGACTAAAAAACTAGCTTACCTGATTTCTCATAACTAGCTTATGGGAGAAGGATGCTAGGATCCATAATGAAAATTTAGAAACAACCTACATGGCCACTAACAGGAGAATGAAAAAGTAAAGTTATACTACCTCAATAACTGCATTGAGAGAAATATGATGCATTAATGGGCTTAAGTGTGAGTCTCACAAGCTCCTGAAACTGAAAGAAACTTACCAAATGTTATAACCTGAAGATGGGAAGGAGACTTCCCACTTGTTTCTAAATTTGGGGCAGCTGCCTGAAGAAGAGGAAATGGAATCTAGAGAATAAACAGATGTTCACAGCAGGAAACAAGATTGCATTCCTCTGAAAGTCCAGCCACTTTATCAGCGAGCAGAAAGATAACACTGGTGGGAATGGGACTCGGATATCGTTTTCAGAACGAGAGAACGACTTACACAAGGGGGCTGTCCTATTCAAGAAAGCAAAAATCTAGTACAAAGAAGCAATGCATTCCTTCTAATATCTCAAATTTCCTCTTTGTTGTATTTAGGGAGATTACAGAAACATCTCAATGCTAAAAAATAATTCCTCCAATTAATTTTTAGTGAGTGCACATTATGTGCTAATTTATATAAACTTTCATTCAATTCTCTCAAAACATTAAATTGGAATTATTATTATTATTTTTTATTATTATTACTCCATTTACAGATATAAAAACTGAGGCCCAGAGAAGTTAAGTTGCTCAAGGTCACACAACTAAAAATGGTACAATTTAGAATCAAATACAGACAGGAAGACTTTAGAAACTTTACTGTCTTTGACCCCCTCTAACTTCTATTTGGCGTGGAAGAATAGTAATTTCCAACTGGCTCATTATTTTTCTGCAAGACTTTGTTCATTAGTGTGTCTGTTTGATTCCCAGAACAAGTAGTCATGTGATTTCTGGCACTTTTTCTCCCCCAGATATTTTGGGGTTATGGAAACCTTTCCTCACTCTCTAGGCATAGTCACATTCTTTGAACTGAAAATAAATTGCTAGCTCAAGTCAGATTTCACCCACTGTGCCCACCCCTGAGCCAAACCCTAAGCTTTCTTTCAGCACTAAATAAAATTCACCATCAGGACTTTATATGTTGCTTATCTTCTTTCAGCCTAAGTCAGAAGGGTTATATTAATGCTTCACTCAGTCAGCAGGTAGATTTTCTCCACTCAATGGCAAGCACCTGAAAATAGTAATAGATAATTCAAAACTTCTTATCACAGAGATGCACTGCATTCTAGTGTATATGTTTCTTGCTTATGCTTTTATTTTCTTCTCAGAGAAAAATTGGAAATATGATTGCTTGTTAAAATTAGAAGATGCTCATATAGGTAGGAGTCATTATGAGTGCAGAATGAAATATTTTGAGACCTAAAATAGCATCCAATTCAAAGAATATCACTCATAGGAATAAGGGGATGTGCCAACTAGAGGATATTAGAATCACTTGAGAAATTCTTTAAAAATATACATCTCCAATCCATCCACCAACACTCATACTCTATTGTAATATCTAGGAGCATATAGTCCTCCTGCCACTTAACATTGAAATTCAGCTGAAATTCACCAACATAATAAGCCATCATTACTAAGAAGAATATGCCATAAACTGTGTATTATTATAAGACAGGGAGTTCTATGTCAGCAAGGGTCTAGTAAGAAAATGGAATCTATGTATACCAGGCAGAACAACAGAGAAGATTTAATAGAGGGAATTAGTTTACAAACGTGTTGGGAGAACTGAAAACCAAAGAGGAGAAGGTGAGGTGACCTAGAAATTAGCAATGGCAAGAAACCCGTGTCTCGCCTAGGGTTGGAGGGAAACAGTGAGAGTCAGAGCCCTGGATTGGAATTGCCTGGAGAGAATGGGAACTGTGATGGAAGGAGGCAACTTGGGGAAGAAATTCCCTTTGATACCACTCCTCCTTGCCTTCCTGAGAGTCTCCCATGGATAGACTCTATTCAGAAGTCAGTTCTTAAGGGGGCCTGGAAATGTTAGCTTGCAAGGCATAGTTCCCGATAATACATTATAAGAAGCAGAGAATACAGGTAGGAGCAATAACAAGTGATCAGCAGAATTGTTTTAATCTATTCCCTTCTGATGTACAAGAGTGCTTCAATATCTCCAGATAAACAAGATTGCTCAATGTTCCCTAAGAAAATATTTCAAAGTTTCTCTCTCACAGAGAAATTTATTTCTGTTATTTAAAATTTAATTCCTTTTCTGTATTTAGTTAATTCATTTTTGGTGGACTCTAATAGATGATTATGCCACCTGGAGAGGTGTGGGTATCATTATATTTTTAAAACTGTAATACATTTACTATACTTTTTTAGTGTCAACCTTTGGTGGTCAAAAAAGTCAATTTTTAAATTCTTACATATCTCATTGTCTTAACATAATAATGATTTTATATTTAGTCTAGGGCTCTTGTAAAAATTATCTAATATCCAAGGCTATTGCCTTTCTTTCATATCTATCTATATATATAGACAGATATGAAACACAGAAAAGGGAGAGAGAAGAGAAATATCAACTGTTGTTGCAGCATTTTAGTTTTTCATTGATTGCCTTCTCACACGTGCCCTGACCAGAATTGCTCCAGCTGAGCCAGTGACTACTTGCTTAATTCAGAGACCTTGGTGCTCAAGCCAGTGACCATGAGGTTATGTCTGTGATCCCACACTCAAGCAAGTGACCAGCACTCAGGCTGGTGTGCCTACCCTTAAGCAGGATAAAGCTGTGCTCAAGCTGACAACCTTGGGCTTCAAACCTGTGTCTTCACTGTTCCAGCTCAATGCTCTATCCACTGTGCCAGCACCTGGTCAGACGAATTTCCTATATTTTTTCTTAAAGTTTACGGTAAGGCATATTTCTTTCTCTAGCCATTTATATAAAAATTTAAGGATCTTCTTTCAATATTTTGAATAATTCTTTTTAACGTAGTAGAAAACACTATAATAAGGTTTTGGAAGAGATTAAGTTTTTAATGGTTTACTTAATAATGCCAAAAGTACAACAGTAGTATTTAATACTGCTTTCAAGTGGTATATTGAGTTCCTCTTGTACCAGGATTCAACATTCTCAGAGGTCACTGTGACCTGCCATTTCTGCCTCAGCAGTCTTCACGTAGGTGGAACTTGGCAGCACTGTGCCTTAGCAGCAGTCTCTTCTGTGCTGGGACTTCTCTGACACTCAATGTAGAAACCTGAAGCAGTACTAATCACTCATAGCATGGACAATCTAACCATGCTAGAAAAATGATCAATTATTGGGAAGATCTTGACCAATGGGAGGAAGCAGTAAATGGGTAAATATTCTCTTCTTCCAGCCACAGATAAAGCATTCTGAGCCATCTCCTACACGCTAAAGAATGAGTCTAGGAGGACTGAGAACACATTGCTCTTTGAGGTAATTAATCTGAAAATGTCCTTTTAAATTTATTTTCCCCTCTTCAAGCTCTTGTCTTAATCTCCACTTTCTTAGATAATACAGCTAAGACAAGTGGCAAATGTAATTTTAATTTTATCATATATTTTATTGTATTGTTTTTAATAATTGAATTATAATTTTTATTCTTTTACCAAAATGACCAAAATCATTTTAGATATATGTGTTTGTGTGAGTGTGTGTACCTTGCACTTTTCAAAAGATGTAAAAGCTATATCTATATATTATTTTGAAGCCATAGGTAGGCAAGGTGATTAATATATATTTCTTTCATAGGGGAAAAAAAAACCTAATATGCAAAAGATTACATGATTTACTAAAACATTTCTCCACTCAGTGTCCATAGAATGAAATAAAATTTCAGTCTGTTTATTTAAATGCGTTTTTATGTAGCTGTAACCAATCTACTATATATCTCTTCCCTTGAGTTAATGTAGAACGCACTTTAGTAAGCGAAGCTTTAAATGATGAGGTGGAATGACAAAGGCCCTGGGAAAACCAGGAGTGGCACACTGGCCACCCTGGCAGGCAGCCATCATCAGTGAACCACTCTTCTACTAGGAAAGATCATAAAAGAGGTAAAAGACTTACAAATACACTCAATTAGTAGAATCTTAATCCCAAAGATCACTTTCAAGACTAAGTAGGAAACACTGCTTATTAGGCCATCAGTGCTTTCAGTCTTATCAATATGAGGTATATTTATACTGAAAAAATTCACTGTTGTTTGAAAATCAACAATCTGCTCCCGAGGGTCTCTGTGAGTCAGACTGAGAAAATTGTCTCACTAGAAGGAGGAAAAATGTTGACATCCTGAGAGGATGACCAAATAGAAAATCGGAAATATCTTGATTCTCTCACACCAAAAGAATGTTATCTGGACAATGTTTATTTGTTTAAAAATAAAAAAGTAACTTAACATGATATATATATATATATATATATATATATATATATATATATATATATATATATATATATTTTGTATTTTTCCAAATATGGAAACAGGGAGGCAGTCAGACAGACTCCTGCATGCGCCCGACAGGGATCAACCCAGCATGCCCACCAGGGGGCAATGCTCTCCCCATCTGGGGCATAGCTCTGTTGCAACCAGAGTCATCCTAGTGCCTGAGGCAGAGGCCACAGAGCCATCCTCAGCGCCCGGGCAAACTTTGCTCCAGTAGAGCCTTGGCTACAGGATGGGAAGAGAGAGACAGAGAGGAAGGAGAGGGGGAGGGGTGGAGAAGCAGATGGGCACTTCTCCTGTGTGCCCTGGCTGGGAATTGAACCTGGGACTCCTGCACGCCAGGTCGAAGCTCTACCACTGAGCCAACTGGCCAGGGCCCTTAACATGATATTTTTAACATATAAGTTACCTTGCAATAGACCTCTACTCTGCCCTCTCCTTTGTATTCTCCTTACTATTCAGTTTAGCCTCATCTCTCTCCTCCCACCATACTGGTATGTCTCTTTCATCTTGGGATCAGTCTATCTTTTCTTTAAAACACTGCTATTGCATTCTCAGAGCTTAACAGCTCACAAGGATTCCCTATGTGTAGGATATGTATTGTTAGAATGTAGCCCTGTTTTCTGGGACACCAAACATGTATGTGCATTGTTTAACATTGTATGCTAAGCTTTGGAGAAATGGAGGCTCAGGTGAACTTACATTATAATGGACAACATTCTTGAATGAGGTTTGGCATAATTGCATAAATATTGCTTTCCACTTCCATTATATAAATTGAAATGCCAAGAACTAAGTTCTATTGCCCTTTTGGTTATGTTGATGTTTTCTTTCTTTTCTTTTAAACTCACAGACATTTTTCTGTAGAGTCTATGACGATAAATTTGCTTTAGGCATCACTTAATTTCTGGAGACAGAAGAGGGTTGCAAGCAATAGACAATTACAGTGTTATGGAAACTGGCTTTGAAAAATCAATCATTTTTATATATTTTGTGCTGTAAGTCAAGTATTGTCCTGCTCTAACTTTACCAAAATACAATGTGCATCTAATGAAGTATACACTAGTTAGTACAAGAGTGAGTAAACAATAGCACGAGCTTTAAATATGGCCCACTGTTTGTTTTTATAAATAAAGTTTATTGGAACATAGCCACACCTATGTATTGTCTAAGGATGGTGTATTCTGACTTAAATAAGAGGTTGTGCATCATTGTAGTGTTTTTCTTTACTTTACCATTGCATGACAAATCCATCGGGAAGAGAGGAAGGAATCTATAATCATTTCAGCTCATTGTGCCTAGCATATGGGTTCATTAATATTCTTTTCATTATTGCTTATAATTTATTTTGATTCATGAAGTATGTGATTCATTAATAAGTTTGAGACTAAAACCTATATAAACAGGGAGGACATATAAGCACAGTCAGTGGGATGTCAGTCTTGTTAAAAAGGAAGGCAAATAAAAGATAGATTGTCAAAACAGGAATTAAAATGTTAGTGACAGGCATCTATGTGAGCATCTATAGGATTCTTAGCATCTATACTGTAACAGATCCTTGATTATAGAGGCTGGTGGACACTGATGTGCTAGGCCAGTGAGCTTCAGGGTAGTTCCAAGGATCAGATAACTATAATATATATAAGGACTGAGACTTTCATTTGTGAAGATTCAGTGGAAGTCATTCTTGTTTCTACTTCTTTGTGATCATGCCTTAGAAACAGATTTTACTTATATAAGTATTAAAGTATGTGACTTGATTCTGAATGAGTTATTTCCCACAATGCAGAATAATTTTCTTAGTGGTCATAACTGGCTTATTGTTCAGAAGAGGAGGAGCATTCTTAACTGTTGGCCTTGGTATTCTTAGAACAAGTGATTTGGGACTGAAGGGGTCTTAGTGATTATTGATTTCAACTTTCTCACCATAAACGTTAAATGATGGTGTCCAGGAGAAGTTAAGTGATTGGTATAATGTGACCCAGAGTATTTAATGTGAAAGTTAGAGTTAAGACTTAGACTATTTCAGCTTCTTGTTTATATCTTTTTCTAGCCTAATATATTTCATTCAAACTTGCTGGTTGCTTTTTGAAAATTTTATTTTGTCTATTTTTAATATTATCAAACTGGAAATGACTTATTTGATGTTAAATTAATGCTTTAAAATGTTTCAAAAAGAATGAAGTTTTGTTCTTTTTGACTCAAGTTCTGTAAAGTTTTGTTTCATACTTGTATAAAGAAACAATCATAATTATATTTACAGTTGAGGGGCACAGAAAAGGACCTCTTTTTTATTATAAAACTTTCTTCTTTGTTTATGTTAGTTTCTAATTTTTAATGTTACCGTATTATCCTCTGCCTGCTATATTCTTTAGAATTGGAAAAATTTCTGATAAAATTAACATATTAAATCACTGGTTCTTCATTTTGAGTGTAAATCCCTAGATTACATTAGGATGGCATGGAGAACAAAAGGTTATGGAGGAAAAGAAACACTAAGTGGAGAAAAAAAAATGCATGGAGAAGAGAAACTGGAAAAAATTCTAACAACAAAAATTTGTAGGTTGGACAGTTTTTACTAGTGCATGTGGTATTTGAAGCCAGTTTACAATAACTCAAATGTTTCAGTGAAAGAAAACTTTCTACTTTCTGAGGAAGTTTATGCCATCTAGAACAACTGGGACAACTATTTCAGACAGTCTTTACATATAACTAACATTTATCTCCCAGTAGTTTCTTCTATTGATTGCTATTTCTTCATCTATTTGACATGCTTCCTACGAATATAAGAATGACCTGTTCTTTTCCATAAACTAAATATTTCCCTTTCCTTCTGGAAATATAATCTATTTACATGACACATTCTTTCCACAGTTGTTTCATCTTCCATTGTTGGTGGCATCCAAAACAAACCTTACTATTTTTGCTAAAACTAACTTGTTGAAACTTAGACTCAGATGTTATGAAAGGTGTCAAGGAGAAACAACACATTTTTTTTTTTAATCGACAGTAGGGAGAGTGAAAGAAAGCAGGATGGGCTTCAATGTCTTATGCTGAGAAAGGAATCCATGCTATAATGAGACATCTGGGTGCTTTTAAAAAATCAAGTCAAATAAGTTCTACAGCGTGTAGGAGCTGTAGATAAATATAAACTTGCCAAGGTACCAATCAGGGACCTAGAAGATTTAAGATTCTTCCCATTGGGTAAAAGGTAGAAAAGAAAGCAGAATTTAAATATATAAATTCTGAAAAATCTGCACAGGTCTCTAAATCTCAGAATAGTTCTCAAAACTTGTCTTTTAACTTCTTGAGTAGCTGAGAAAATCAGTCTGTCAGTCCATGCAGATAGCTCCATTAGCCTTTTAATTTAATCTAGTCACAGCTAGGAAGAAAACAGGAATATCACTCTTTGTTTACTTACTTTAAAAATTAGATCAATATTGACAAATCCTTTTTGACTACCCAACGTGAAAATTCCAATCAGCCTTCATGCCTACTACTTGAAGTTTTTAGCAACCAAAGAAATTAACTCATTTTAGAGGGAGCTTAAGTTTGCCCCCAAAGGCAGTTAGATGCATGGCAGTGTTTGTAGGGCATTCCTTATATAAACAGATAATAATGAGAAAATGAGACTAAGGCCTACCCACTGATAAATAACATGCAAATTTATTTTGAAAGATTTAACCACTCATCGTTGATGAAAATTTTTACCTTATGGTGAATTTGGGTATTGTGACAGATACCACTGGTTGAAATAAGAAGAAAAGAAGGAAATTGAGGCAATAGGTATAAGGTGGTCAGCAATAGGGGAAGGTCACATGAAGAACCCAGATCCAGGAACTTTGATTGGAACCGCCCACACTCATGCACGCCAAAAGAAACTTCCCAGGAGTCTTTGGGAAAAGAGCGACTGTCTGCCAGCCAGTGAGATTTCACCACGTCATATTAGCTCCCCTGCACTAGAGACCCTTTAAATATCCCCCACATGGGTCACCCCATGCGACTTCCCTGGCCTCTGTGTCCTAGACCAGGGAACCTTGTTGGGTGGGATGCTTTGTACTAAATAAAGCTTTTATTATTCCACACTTCGTGGCTACGCCCCTTCCTTCTTCCTCAGCGGGGGGGGGGGGGGGGGGGGGGAGGAATACCTTACAATAGGAACAATGACTAAGGCCACCCAAAATGATTTTGTTCACTTGAGAGGTTTTTGGGCTGTAAGAATGGTTGCTATTCAAATCACTGACTACAGAGCCTAGGCCCCAAAGTAAATGGATGCAAGTTCTCATGTTTAATGTTTATATTAATATGTTTATTCTAAATGCTCTTTCTCAGTTATTTTCTGTTACTCTCCTTCTTGTCAATTTAGTCCATACCCACATCTTAAAATGTTCTCTGCCCCATGTTCTCTGGGCTTCTGCCCAGTCTACTATTGCATGTGTCTTAAATGACTCTTTTCATCCATTTATCTGAACTATGGCCTTTTCTAGCTAGACACGAAGACCTGGGAACTTCACCTTATCCAGGCCCTGTGGGTAGCATGGTTGAGTCAACACTTTCCCATCAAGCCATTAACCATTTTGATACCCAATACTGTTATATCTGTGTGATCTGTTGCCTGCGCAGTTATTTGTATCTTCAGGTCTTTAGACCTCCTTTCATTGGTAACTGCCTAACATCACAGACTCCTGAAGGGAAATGTTTGGTTCATATCCATGAGAATGTCAAAGTTATATGTACAGAGGAAAGAGGAAGCCTACCTACAATTGTCTTTTATTAATCAATTCCTCAATCATAATCCATTACAGATCTGCCTGGCCATTCAAAATAACCAGCATAATGATACTTTTAGACGAAAATTTTGTTTACAACTGACTTTGTGAAATGGAACATAAATTTCCTGAAAAGAGTAACATTACCCATTAACAGCCATTAGTTCACTATTAGAGTTTAGTTTATCAGATTATCAAACTGTCAGGTCACAGAGAGCTGATCCCTGGGAAACAGAACACAGGAAGGGGAGAAATGAATGACATAAAAGGGCATCAGAAATGTTTAGAGAATAAGGTCTTGTTTGGAAACCCTCTTGTTCATAGCTTTTCACAATCCTATGCTCATGCAACAGTTCAGTTACCAGTTAGAGCACAGGAAACATGGAAAAAGACAAAATAATGCTTCATTTTCTATCAAGTAAGTTCAGCACGTAAATGCATATTAAATGCTTTTTTACGAGCATGACTGCAATAAAGAAATGTAATTTAGTATTTCTATAGGAATTAGCTATTAGAATCTTTCCATAATATGCCATAATGTTTTCCCAGCTAAAGACCTTTGATTCAAAAACTAAAGGTATAAACAAGGGGTAGAAGAAAATAAAAAAATACTAAGCAGATTACTTAGTCACACCAGGATTAAGAGAACACTTGACAATTAGCCCCTTCACCACAGTGAGCTGCTTCTTCTTTGGGGAAACAATTTCCTTGCGGATTGACAGAGAAGAACACTGGGGGGGAGCTGTTTAGAAACAACAGGATGAAAAGGTCTCATGTGTGTTCATGAACTTTAGTCATACTTTTATTTCCAAGAAAGAAGAAAAGGCAGACAATTAGTTACTATTATGCAGTTTCCTGGTACTCTTTTATTATGCTAATGACGATATCCCCTCTGACAAACTAGATAGTGTATTAGAGCCTGTGATGAAAGCTCTTAAGTGTGAGTTTCCTTTTCCTTAGGGAACCATATTGTGCATTTATTGTTCCTGTTATTGTTCCTTAGAGCAAAAATATGAGTTTATATTAGAAGAGAATTCCAAAGGGAAGCTTACTTTTCACTAGGAATTTTTAATTTAAAATACACATACACACATACTCCTGTAGGAGCCAGGCCTACTTTGTATCAGAATTTATGGTGCAAGATGCTTTGTTTGTGTTATATCAACATACTGCCACAATAATTTATAAGGTCAGTATTATATCATTATCTAGATTAGGAAACAATGACATAATTATATTCTGATGTTCAACGCACTCAACTTTTTAAATCTGCAATATGCATTTAAAATTGGTTTCAAGGCCCTGACCGGTTGGCTCAGTGGTAGAGCGTCGGCCTGGCGTGAGGAAGTCTCAGGTTCGATTCCCAGCCAGGGCACACAGGAGAAGCGCCCGTTTGCTTCTCCACCCCTCCCCCTCTCCTTCCTCTCTGTCTCTCTCTTCCCCTCCCGCAGCCAAGGCTCCATTGGAGCAAAGATGGCCCGGGCGCTGGGGATGGCTTCTTGGCCTCTGCCCCAGGCGCTAGAGTGGCTCTGGTCTCGACAGAGCAACGCCCCGGAGGAGCAGAGCATCGCCCCCTGGTGGGCAGAGCATCACCCCTGGTGGGTGTGCTGGGTGGATCCCTGTCGGTCGCATGCGGGAGTCTGTCTGACTGTCTCTCACCGTTTCCAGCTTCAGAAAAAAACAAAAAAAAAATACACAAAAAAAAATAAAATAAAATAAAATTGGTTTCAATATGAAGAAAATAAAATACAGTCTAACACTCCCATAGAGTTTAGCATGCTTTAAAATTATACATGTTCTTTGATCTCCACTACCTTATTAAATCTATATGACAACTGTTTGAAGGTAGAAATCTAAGTAAGATTATACCTACATTGCAAATGAGCAAATTAAAAGGTTCAATGACTTGATAAGGTTATAGAGTCAAGAGATGCATCTGGAACTAGAAATACTCCTATTGATACCTGTGCCAAAAGGGACAGGAAAGTCACTTCACAGTAAATATTTATTACAATTTATACATGTATACATTATGTACTTGTTTTCTTTTTTATTTAAGAAAATACATATTTGCTGTAAATAATGTAATAATACAGGGCAATGTGATTAAGAAAAAATGATTCCCCTACCAAAAGATAATTATTATTATCCTTTTGGAGATAATTATTTCAGAATAATATAATATAATAAATATAACATAGTATAATATAATTTAATATCATATATAGCATAATTTGATATAATGGTATAAAATGATACAAATATTATGCTATAAATGTTAAAATACAATGTATTATAATATATAATGTCATATAGACCTGGATTTAAAATTTGATCTTACCTCCTAAAAGCTAGATGGCAAAATTATTTACTCCCTGAATTTTAACTTTACTCATCTATGAATGAAAAGAATAATAATATGTATCCTATTTTAGGTGTGGATTAGTTGCTATAGTATATATAAAGCTCTTAGCAGAATAACTAGCTCTCAGTAATTCTTTAGTAAATGTATTTTTTATTTTTAGTATTCTTGTTATATGCAGCATATATCTTAAACATATTCATAAAATTTTTATAAACACAAGATTATTTTGCTAATACTCAGAAATTTGCTAAATCCCCTCCACATAAAATAACAAGCTATAGATATTTTTCTATATTAATGGATATGCATAACTATGTTTTTAATGACTTCTGTCTAATGTGTGGATGTTACAATATTTTATTTAATGTTTTCTGTTGTGATAGATATTTAAGATGTTTCTAATTATAAATTACTATAAATAATTCTGAAATGAACACCTTCATGCACAGCTTTCTCTACATGTTCAGCTATTTCATGAAAATAAGTTCTTATTAGTGAGCTTAATTTATAGAAGAAAAGCAATGACAAAGAAAGTGGTTCATCTGGAAAATGGTATATTTCTAAATTAGGCAAATTATAAAGGAAAATAACTATTGATCAGATGGTATATTTGGTGTATCAGTTGAGATGATTTAGTTTCAAGAAATATAAAATGTGAACTCACCTAGTATAAACAATAAAAGGATTTTCATCTCAGAATTAATATTATCAATACTTCCAGTTTCTTTAGTTGTTATATTGGCATGAATCATTTCCCTTCTTTTATTTCCCTCATGTCTTTAAGATGACTACAGCTACTCTGGTTATATCCAGAACCACTAGGTCCAAAGCAAGAAGAGATATCTTTTGTATCTTCTTTTATCACCACAGATAAAGATGGATTTTTAGCTAGCTAGTTAGTTAGCTAGATATAGTGAGACAAAGAGCTAGCCATGTGAGATAGAGAGAGAGCAAGAACAAAAAGAGAGAGTGAAAGATAAAAAAAGAAAGAAGAGGTAAGAAAAAAAGGACAACTAAACTCTTAGGGATTGATCTTTCCTACAATATTTTCTACAAATAATCAAGAAGCAGAAGGTTTATGATAAAAGCCAAGTATATGGGAATAGGCCTACTATAAGTAACCATGGTCGAAAGCCTGAAATGATTAAGCAGATATGTTTTCTCTTGGAGGGAAGGTATTGAAAAGGGGAGAAGGAGCAAATAATAATAATAATAATAACAACAATAACAATAATAATAATAAACATTCTTATTGTGGTTAAAGTGTTACCTTCTAAATATCCCCTTATCTTAAAATTTCAAACCCAATGTTCTAAGGCACCAAGTCTAGAATTAATTAGGGTTGGAATGCCTTCCTTTGGGGAAGAGATGAAAGCACATCAAGGTAGTTCTTTCATACCTAAAGGCTGTTCTTATAATAGAAATTGGTTTTCTTGTGTCCTCTGATCCCAGATACATTGACAGTTCAGCTCTTAACTGAAATAGGCCTTAATCATGTTATTTAACTGTAGTGGAGACGTTTTAATAATTGTTATTCCAGTCCCAATATCAGATTAAATTTACCCATGTTATTCAACAGCTCAAAAGAGCACCACATATCTCCATATCTAATACAAGGAAAAATCTTCCCTATTTTCTTTCCTCACAAATACTGAAGTCCATGAGAAATTGAGTTACAAATATGTGTTACTCCATCCTCAATTTCTTATTGACTTCAGATCAGTCAGAAGGTTCTCACTCAGATTGCTGGAATAGTCACTTTCAGCAGTTATAGACTAGACTGTTTACCACTAGTACTATGTATTAATTTTTTAGGGCTGTTATAATGTGATACAATGAACTGGTGCCTTAAACACCAGAACTTTGTTTTCTCACAGTTCTGGAGACTAGAACTGGTATGTTTTGTATCTTCTAATCCCTTTCTTCTTGGCTTGCTGATGGCCTCATCTTATTGTGTCATCAGAGTCTTTTTCCTGTGCATGTGAATCCCTGGTGTTTTGTCCATGTTTTCTCCTCTTATGTGGACACCAGTCAGATTGGATTCAGGCCCATCCATTGATTTCATTTAACCTTAATTACCTCTTTAACAGCCCTATTTCCAAGTATAGTCATATTCTGAGGTACTGGGGGTTTCATCCTGTAACAGATGGATATGGCTTCTCCATTAAATGCAAAATTTTACAAATCTTAAGAAAGTAATATTCTAAGTACTAACTCTTCTCACACAAGCAAACATAACATTTTTCCAATTTCTATTGCCAAATATCCTTCAAGCATTTCAAATTGAGGTTTGAAAATTATTCAATTCTAGGTTACTTCAGTTTGTCTTCTACCAAATGTAAATTTACGATCCTTTGCTCTTGAGTTTTTATTTTCTAACACTGTTATTTAAATTATTGCTCACTGTGCCCATGTAATAAGAGACATAAGTCCTAGATATCTGCCCTTGCTCAAAGCATCAATTATTTAAGACTGTCAATTCTCACTTTTCTGACAAGAACTATCTATGACAAAAATAGTCAACCATTGATTCAATATTTAATCTAGGTTTATACTTAATTTATTAGGTTTTAGCCCTCTACTTCCTTTCCCATGACTTTATTTCCTCTTCTTTATACCTTTCTTTACATTCTTAAAATGATTTCAATTCATAAATATATCATTTTAATGATATAACCCTTATGCCTTCCCCAACTAAGATCCTTATTATTGTAAAACTTTCGTAGGATTGCATAGAGGATCTACACTAACCTTCTTTCAAATATTTATATATTTTTAACATTTTGGGTATCTTGGTTATTAATCCTATTAATATTCATTAAATCCTATTAATACGAATTTCCCAAACTGGTCTTATTGTTGACAAACTGTCTGTAGATGTTGGATGTTTCAGATTCTCTCCATTGCTTCCTGAATTGATGCTGTTTCTGAAGTAGTCATTGAAATAGTCATTCAATACCTTCAATATTCCAATCTCCCTCATTCCAGGTCTCTAAACTGCCAACTTATTGGACCCTGTTTATAGGTCCACTTTCATTTCCATCCAAATTAAAGAGCCAGTGTACCTGCTAGCTGGGAGGCTTGTCACTCACCACTGTCTTTCAGAGCTACCACTGAGTGAAGGCAGAGTATAGCAGCAGTACATGTTAGGCTTACACACACCTATCATGCTAACTCATTCATGAATCAAGCTTGGTATTTTCCCTTCTCTGTTAACTTGTGACTGCCAGGTATGAGTCAATTGGGAGGCATTAGCAACATCAATCAATAGGTGGCATGGGATTTGAGCTACTTTTGTGCAGCTCACTTCTGATTTTCCTCAAGCCACATCCTTGATTTCCCACTTCCATGTTATGATGGATTACTTCTGGACGTGACCATATTTATGACTTGGCTCAAAATGAGTAGCTCTGGATGGATGAGTATTTGATGATCCATGATTAGGTATTCTATTCTTACCTGGGCCAAGGTAGATGAAATACCTTTTCCACAGAACTATAAAGTACTAAGTTGTGATTCTATTTTTGGGCCTTGCTTTTAACTGTACAGTACATAGGTACCTGTAAAACAATACCATACAACTACCACAATGTCTACCCAAGTGGCAGGGCTGATTGTATTATAGCATGAATCAACTGCTAGGTTGTTTTCTTCTTTGAGCCCCCAAAATTGGCAGCTTTCTTTGGCTTTCAGTAATGTGTTGCAGCACTATCTCAAGTGTGAAATACACTGCCTCTATATACCCTGGAAAGGCCTAACAGATGATGTTCTTTCTCCTTACTGGTGGGAGGTGGGAGATGTAATAATTTGTCTTTTACCCTGGAGTGGATATCCTAGGAGACCTGAGAATACCAGACTCCTAAAAAAATTACAGATATGACAGATCACTTTATGGAACTTATATTCTTATCAAAACCTCAAATTTACTTGTCCTTTTTGATCATTTGGCTTGATTAACATAACATCTTCAATATAGTGGACCAATATGTCATCCTGTAAATTATCTAGATAATTTTAGTCCTTTTGAATTACATTTAAAAAGGGTGTAGGAGCAAAAAAGCCAGAGCAGAAATATATATTTCTTGCCTTCCCATGTAAATGTGAACTATTTATGGTCCTTGTTTTGATAGATATGGAAAAAAATACATCCACCAGATCAATAGCAATATACCAGGCACCTAAGGCTGTCTTCATATGATTTAGAAAATGTAACTGGCATTACTACAGATGCAACTGGCTATATTATTTGTTTGGGGTTGAATAGACTAATGTCATTCTTCATGACCAACATATTTTTGCAGAATCCTGATTGGTGAATTAAATGCACATATTATTGTCAATACTACTTCTGTATTTTTCTCCTGGGATATGATGTTGTTTTGATTTAAAATCTTGTTTAGCACTGGAGAACAATTTTAAAAAATTTTAATTCATTTTGGCACCATAAGAGTTTTGTTCCATATGCCAAGGAACCAACATGAAGGTTCAACCAACACACAAATTTGTTCATTTTAAAAATATACTCAGGTACCTTGAAAATAACCCCTGGATGTACTAAACCCAGTGAGAGTTGAACTTAGCCTAGACTCCATTTATTACTTGACCTCCATATTCCTCCATTCTGTCAAGGTTGATATAATCATATGTAGAAATATGCTCTGAAAATATGCAGAGTTAGGACAACAATTAGAGACAGTGAGGCACCTGAGGGTGAAAGCCCTAAACAGTTGAGAGTCCAGGGGCCTCTCTGACCTTGTGCTGGAAACAGCAAAACAGCAGGATAAGATTCAGTAACAAAAATGTTTAGGCTTTCAGAACAGAGATTAGAAGTCAGCATGTTCCTTGTCCTTTACTTCACCCCCTGAAAACTTCTTTGGTTTCCTTGAATTATTTGTACTGTCTAATAAATATCTGAGTAAGCCTGGGGACAGGGTTTCAGTCCTTCAGTCTGCTGACCGGGACTGTTGCCTCCCCTTGGCCCCTTGGAGCAAGTCATCTGGTCTCTGAGTAGTTTGTTGTTGCTGTGATGATATATTTCCAAGTATTAATTTTGGCTCAGACCCTGTGTCCAATGGTCCTCAAAATATCTGGTATCCCTTTTTATAGTGTATAGTGTTTGAGTTAAAGTCCATATGACACTATGAAGAAGGGCTGAATTATTTTATATACACCTGCCATGTTTATGCAGATTCTACCTTCCCACCAGTCAATGGATTTTAGAACTGGCTCATGTCTGGAAATCCAGCAAGAGATAATGACTTTATTGGAGCCGTTGCTTTCATCTTTCTGATTATCAATCATTAATTTGTTCAGGGTATATAGATGGATCAATAACCTTGTTGACTTCCCATTTATCTTGCCTTTAGACATGCAGCATTCTGTTAAATATTTCCATAGCTCTCTGCAAGTGAGGCCCTTCCAACTTCTGCTCTGAACTGTATTCAAAAAATAATGACACCTGTCTTGCTTCCAATAGGTATTCACTACCAAGTTGCTTTTATTATTTTAAATCCTAACACTTCCATTGTTATTATGAAGCAATGTCTATAGCCACATCATGTGCTCCAACACTTCCTTACTGAGATAATCATCATTGAGCTTTTAAAAAAATTCCAGTGTTTCTTTTTATCAGAGCATTCTTCACTGTTGTGCTAAATGTAGCACCTTCATGACCCTATCACAAGAGTTGCCTAGTGAGATTTTTACCATTAATCAGTATATTCATTCTATTGTGCTCAAGTATTTGAGAATTTTTATTCCCTCTTCATTCTTGCAACAGAAATTCTGGCATTTTTATTATATTTAATGCAAGTCATTGACTTTTTCTCAATTTACAAGAAGTAACAAAGCAGTGTATTCATTATTAGCACCCATGATGATCCATAACAGTCCTTTCCAAGATGTTAAATTTTATATCTCAGGAGTGTTCCTGTATTGATTTAATATTCTATATTTAAATTTCTATTCTTTTACCTTCACCCAACATCTTGATGATCCAGCCCCATGTTAATCTACTGGTTCCTGCTGGTACATGTTGGCTCGGTCCTGCAAATCCACATAGAGCAACCTTCTTCTTTAAGAGGGTCAGCATTTCCCTGTGACTTGATCCTAGTTATTAGTCTGATGGTCAGAGGGGGAAGTGATGGTAGATCTTATAGGGAAAAAGAGAAGATATGCATTCTTGCAAGACAGGAGCCTCTATATTATCTTTAAGCAAATGGAGAATGCTCTAGCCTTTCACAAGGAGACTGAACTATTTTTACATCCCTAAACGTTCAGGAAACTAATTATAATGCTTTGCAGCTGCATTATCTCAGACATCTCCATTCAATGTCTCAGGGCTTCACGCCTTCCCAATCTAGGACCTAATCTTAGCATAGCAAACATGTCAGGATTGAGAATTCAGTATTTTCTGGAATTTGGCTACTTTAAAAATTAAGTCCTGGAACTGATCTTCAGCTTTCCCTGCAACTCCTCTACTCACCCCTTCCCCTAATCCCCCAAGCTGCAGGAGACAGAATCTTTTTAACAGCTGCAAGAAGTCATTTGACTTTCATACCTACCTTTATATTGTTGATCAATTGTGTCACACCTTTCAGTGGTTTTTTTCCCCAGTGCACTGATGATTATATTTTAGATATTATTTATTGATTGTGTGTGTGTGTGTGTGTGTGTGTGTGTGTGTGTGTGTGAGACAGAGACACAGAAAGCAACAGACAGACTGGAAGGCAGAGAGATGAGAAGCATCAATTCTTTGTTGTGGCACCTTAGTTTCTCAGTGACTGCTTTCTCATATGTGCATTGACTGGGGGTCTATAGTAGACCAAGTAACCCCTTGCTCAAGCCAGCGACCTTGGGTTCAAGCTGGTGAGCTTTTGCTCAAACCAGATGAGCCCGTGCTCAAGCTGGCGACCTTGGGGTTTTGAACCTGGGTCCTCCGTGTCCCAGTCCAATGCTCTATCCACTGCACCACCGCTGGTCAGGCTATTTATTGATTTTTAAAAAGAGAGAGGAAAGCAGACAGGCAGAGACAAAGAGCAAGAGAGAATCATCAGTTTGTTGTTCCATTTATTAATGCATGCACTGGCTGATTCTTGTGTGTGCCCTGACTGGAGAGCGAACCTGCAACCTAAGCATGTCAGGATGCACTCTAACCAACTGAATTACAAAGCCAGGGCCTCAATGACTCTATTTTATTCATATCTATTATTTTTTTTCAAAGCTCTTTAACAACTCTGTTATAGTTATCAATGCATTCCAGTCTCTAGTATCTCATCGTAGTTCACTACCAATGAACTTGCTAACATTGCATCACAAATGTGTACAAGGGCAATTAGCTTTTCATCTAAAACCAAAGATAACATCTTCATTGCCAGCCAGACAGTTAGTGACCTAGATTCAAAATCCCTTTTAGAGTTTAATTCCTGGGGACAGTTCTGAAACCAACTATAATGAATGTGGTTCCTTGGAAAACAGAAACAGAGACTCTGATATTTGTGTGTGTTGGGGGGGGCATGGAGCATGATCTAAGTAATAACGTCTGTAAGGATTCAGAGTAGTTTCCATACCACAATGAGTTACTGCTGAGGTTTTGAAAAGAGTGTAACCTTGATTGAGGTAACTTTCTTCAAATGTGGGCTCTCCTGATGAGGAGCTCAGCCACGAGCTACCTGCAGCTAACATTCTGGGCAATTGGATAAATGAGTGCCTTGGTCCTGAAGATTAATGTAAGTGGCCTAAAATAATGTGTTCTACAATTTTTTGATGATAATAAAAAGAAAATAAAGAGAATCATAAGAACAAAGTTCACTAATTTCTGATAAAGATGTTTAAGATTTGTCAGTTCTATCTCAGAAAAGAACAAGACTGAGCTAAATTTTCCTTCTTGTCCTGTTAATTGGATGCATAGTACAAATTATGACCTTGAGATCTTAGGAAAGAGTTTGAAGTAAATAATGTTACCAAGGAGTTCTAGGGTCAGTTCAAAGAAGAGGGTAAAAGAAAAACGACCGAGGATATGATGGAGTTTCTTTTCATTAGAACAAGTGTACGTTTGTCAGAGATATGTGTTAGGAGAAAAAACAGCATGGGTAAATTTATCAGAGTTAGACCCAACAAATATTATGAACAATATAGTATGATTTATTTAATACCTTTAGAACAAGGTATATATATCCTTCAAACTTGAAAAATAAATTCAGATCAAATAGGTTATTTGCCATGGCTCCAAACAATTAAGAGCTAATACAAGGATTAACTTCATTCTGTTAAATTCAAACTCTGTGTGTATGTGCCTTTTTTATACCACACTCCTTAGTACAGAATAAAATATTTTGAAGTTTGAGCCTAAGGTAGCAATTATAAAAAACAAAGATAAAGGAGGCAGGAAACTGAATCTCAGACCAGAGGCACATGTCAAAATAAGTTATGGGAAGGGACAAGTTTGAGTGGGTTGTTTGTTTAATTTAATGGACCCAATGTTCCAAATGTGGCTGCAAATAATGACAAGCTTTTGGGATACAGAATTGTTGTCTTAAAGATCTATAGAGAAACCTTTGAATGATTGCTGAAATTGGAGGGTTTTTTTTGTTTGTTTGTTTTTTTTTTCAAACTTAGTCCTTTATCACAAGATCTTGGCAAATATTTCTGTTTATGAGCTGAAGTAAATTTAAACAGAAAACTTGACAATTTTCTTTGTGATTACACAGCAGCAATTTCACGACTGTTTTCCTTGGGAATCTGGTTGGTAATTACCAAAACTCCAAAGCTAATTATGTTGTTATGCTAGTGGGACTACAGCTATGTGAGAAATCGTTTCCATTAACAGGCTCGATTTGTAGGCACTAGTAATCCACTTTTACCTAAACTGTTCCTCTTTTCCTTCCCACCCCTTAGAGGTGGATGGAAACGATAATTCAATTGATATGTCCCTTTAGAGAGGGAGATTTTGTTTTAAAAAGTGGGTAGTAAGAAAAAAAAATAATTTATTTTTTAAGGAGCATGCAATCAAATTGTATCCATGTCATTTGAGAGATTCTGAAAGCAAAAAGATGCTCTATTTTAATGGCAAACTGGTTTCCAAGAGGACTGAAACCTCTTTAATAGGCAGAGCTGAATAGATTATATAAAAATTATATTAAACAAATGATCATAGACTATACTGTTGTGAAGAGCTAATATCTGACACCTCAAATGAGTAAAATGCTGTTTCTATAAGCTGTTAAATGTGCAGTGAGGTGTGAGGCTTCAAATCTACAAGAATAAAAATATACTTGAAAAGGGATTGTAGCTAAAGCATCCCACATTGAAGCATAAGCAGCTGTGTATTTTAACAACACCACATTCAGGTAAACAGCACATTTGTTTAAATAGAATGTCACAAACAGGCCTGGCCATGTAGCTCAATTGGCTTGAGTGTCATTCTGATATGCCAAGTTTCCAGTAAGGGCATACACAAGAATCAACCTATGAAAGCATAAGTGAAACAATAAATCAATGTTACTCTGTCTCTCTTCCTCCCTCCCTCCTCCTTCCCCTTCCTCTATCACCCTTTCCCCTCTTTCTCTTTTCCCCTTCCTCCTCTCTAAAATCAATCAATAAAATTTAAAAACAGAATGTCACAAATAAAGAAGCCTTTATTTTAATGAGCTATTAAGCTGATTTATTGTTTTTATTAGTTGTTTTCTTCTAAGACATTAAGGGGAACTTAAAATATCCAAGGCAACACAGAATGTAACAAAGATTGTAAATGACCAAACGTCAAGCTGCCAAATTAAAGCTGACACAGCTAAAGTACTGCTGCTATATTTTTGTATCTTCATGGAAATAGGGCCAAGTCCTAGCTTTTGGAAGATGGGAATATATTCGAATCGTACCTCCAGGGCACACTTGTTTTGTCACCTTGGGCAAGGTTACTAATATGTCACTGTTTCTTAGTTTCCCATTTAAAACAGGGCAGAATATTCTAGCACTCTGGTGATGGAAAAAAGATAACAACTTCTGTCATAGTAAGAAATATTTGCAATTCAACATTACCAAAAAAGAAAATATGATATAATTTGTAACATTTGTAAATCTCTGATACCAGCATAATCCCTAACAGTGAAATTTCACAGCAAAATGTTCCTAAGGTTTGATTTATTTAAACATGTCTGTAACATATACTGGAGGATCTCGGGTTAAGACAGTCTTGACACATAATGTTTCGAGTTTACGACACTCTTTCCCATAAAAAACTAAAAAAAATTGAGACATGAGTGTTTTGGCTTACACCATTAGCGTAGTTCTTATGGACTGTATGGGTGAACTAGATTGGTTGCAGGTGGCGGAATACGTAGTAACATGGCATATGAGTGAGGGAGTTGGTGTCCCCCAGTATGCTTGTCAATGCCATTTTGGACTGTTAAAAGCACAAGTGTTCCATTTATGTTAGGCTAGGGTGTTTTTTGACTTACATCAAAATTTGGGTAATGTCACTGTCATAGGAACAGAACCGTGTTGTAACCCGAGGACCTTCCTGTATATTTTGGTGGACAGTGCTAGGCTCTAAAAACCCTAAATTTTTTTCTCTGTGGGATTTAGGACAGACATTAATCTCAATTTTGCATCTGCTAAATACCAAGCTTTATAACTTTGCATAAAATATTTCAGTTCTTAATATTTCAGCTCTTAACTTCTCTGAATTTCAGTGGCTTTACCTATAAATTAAGAATATCAACAAACAGTGCTACAACTACGAGTTAATGCTTCTCATCTCCCTTCCTGTCCTTCTCTATCTCTCTCTGTCTCTGTCTCACACACACACACACACACACACACACACACACACACACTAAAAAAGAATAGAAAAATAGAATAATAATATAAATTTTACAGAGTTGTAAAGAATCAAACAATATAAGCAAAGTACCTAGCACAAGCAGAAAGTGCTTACACACTCTGTAATTTCCACATGCAATTCAAACAAAAAACCAAAATAATTATATTTGTTCTAATGTTTTCTTAAAATTTAAGATAAATTGCAGTCACCATCCTAGACTTTATAATCTTTTCTTTCCTACCCACCACTGCTAAACAATAAACAACAATAGCAAGAACTAATCTGCATTAATACTGGCAATTTCTGAATGGAATCTTGTTTTCATGCAGTGAAATAAAATTGTTTTTGAAAAAGAAAACCATCTCAGATAGCTTTTATTGATACTATTGTGCAAATTAGTTATTTTAATGAGAAAGTAACTTATTGTTTCACATATTAGGCCCTTAATAAAAACAAGTTGATTATCTGATTAACCCAGGAGCTAAATATGATCTGATTGGCTGGATTCCAACCACATGTATGTTATGAGAAAATCAGAACTGGAAATATTTTTATTTGCATGGTGACATTTGTGCTAACATTAATAATAATTATTTATATAAGTCATTAATAATTAGAGTTGTCTTATGACCATTAACATTTTGGAAGGGACAAAAATATTAAAAAAATAATGATCAAATTCAATTTTGGGTGCTGAATGAATATGATAGACTAATTCTCAGTAGTTATACTAATTATTTTTATTTATGATACTGAATTGAATGAGCACCTTTAGAACATTTATGAAGTACTTCAGTGGTCAACCTCCTTAATATGACCTTGAAGCTACAATGTTAAGACTTTCAAATAATCCATGGTTTTATTTTTCACAATGATGACTTTTTCTTTCTTTCTTTCTCTCTCTCTTTCTTTCTCTCTCTCTCTCTTTCTTTCTTTCTTTCTTTCATTTATTCATTTGAGAGGAGAGAGAGAGAGAGAGAGAGTGCATGAGAGAGAAAAGGGGGTAGAGGAGCAGGAAGCATCAACTCTCATAGGTGCCTTGACCAGGCAAGCCCAGATTTCAAACCAGTGAACTCAGTATTCCAGGTGGAAGCTTTATCCACTGTGCCATCACAGGACAGGCCAGATTAGTTGCTTTCTAAGAACTAGGCAAATTAGAAAAAAAAGTCTAGAAGTTGGCATTTATATATATTTTTTCCTTTCGATACCAGATTTATATTTAACATGAAGGTTACGGAAAATAGCCATATTAGTAGAAAAGCTAAAAGAATTATGCTTTGTGAAATATCAACAATAACTAAAAAGTAGTTTTTAGGCTTCACAGTAAGATGTAATTTTCCTTCCTATTGATTTTTTAATGTGTGCGTAAAACAGGCAATGAAAAAATTGCTGAATTGTGGAGAACTATAATTATGATGGCCAATGAATCATTAATTAGATATATGGGAAATTTCCTAGATATAAACACTGAATTTGGGTTTTGTCTCTGCTAAATTGGTAATCTCTATTAATCTATATTAAAGTTTACTGGTTGTATATTCTGCCACCATAACTCTAGTGAGCCCATGTAATGAAATTTTGATTTCAGTTATTTTTTAGACCTAGTATATTCTTTGTTTGAGACTTAGGTTCCATTTCTTGATTGAGACTGCATATCTGTTTACTCATTATTGCACACTTTCCTATAATTCTTTGAACACATTGATAACATTTGCTTGGATGCTTTTAGGTGCTTTATATTCAACATTATGCCTACCTGAAATATTTCTTTGACTATATTTTTTCCTGAGTATGCATTACAATTGTATATTTCTCTGTCTGTCTCTAGTTGGTTAAAATTGGACACTGTAGATATATTATAGCACCTCTGTATTCTCTTTTGTTCTTCCGAGGGTTATTTTTTTTATAGTAATTAAATTTTCTGAATTCAACCTTTACAGATTGTCTCCTCATGGTGTGAAGACCCTGATGTCTCTGATCAAATGTGTCTGTGTGTGTGTGTGTAAACCTGTCTCTTTGGGAGATCTCCTAGATGCCTGTACAATTTTGTAGTAAATCAATATTTTAAAAAAGTTATCCTCAGACATCTCACACAAGTAAGGCTTCTATATAGCCATGTTTTGGGTGTGAAGTTTATTAAAAATAACCATAAATCCCCAACTCTCCTCATGCTTTCCGCATCCCAGTCTGATGCTCTATCCACTGCGCAACCGCCTGGTCATCCTCATGCTTTCAATACTTTTCCTGAAGCTTTCTAGTTTCTCTCACTTCTGCATGATTCGAAGGTGTGATGGGTAGGAGTGTTTACTGCTCCACTGTTTCAAAGGCTCTCTTGCTTCCAAAGTGCTCCCCTTACATTTTTAGCTTTTCCATCACCTATTCTTAATTGATCCACCACTTCAGGCAAGTAAAGCTGGAAATTTTGTTGCCTAAACTGAAATGACTGTGAAGGTCCCTTGTCAATATCATAAATGCGCTGATTTTGTTTTATGATTCAGTTACAATTGCTCAGGAATAACCACTTCTCAAAATTTTATCTGCTTTTGATCATTTTCCAGTATCTGTAAATAGTTGTTTACAATTATTTTATCCAGTTTTATACTTATTTTTTGCAGAAGAAAATCACCCGAAACCTCATGCTGCCATTACCAGAAATAGAGTACTACAGGAATATTTTTAAATGTAGTCAGTATATCTATTAATATTAACATATTTATGTTTTTGATCTTCTCTGCTATACCTAAATGAAATATTATATAAGACCTATAATATTGATGTTTATTATTGTATAATAAACAATCCTACCATTGCATTAACATTTTGAAACAAGAACCTAATTAAGAAATTTGAATTTTTAATCCAAAATAGTAATGAACAGTTTGCACTGGAGTTATGTTAAATAGCCTTCCTTCTTCCTCCCTTCTCCCCCCCCACTCAGTTCTGCTTCAGGTTGCATAAAAGCATAGCTTTGTCGGTTTCTCTCGCATTAAAAGAAACTTTGTTCTCTAGCATCAGAGTCAGTTTTAACTCCCTGAAGGATGAGATGGAGGGGGCTTGGGGACAGAAGAATGAAGAAAGCAAAAGGAAACGTCTTTCTTGAATCAGTGCAGATTTAAGCTGGCTCTGTGCTTTCTGGAGTTGGCAGAAGTTCAAAGATTTGTTAAAAGTTCCTATTACCAAAGATTGTTCCCCTAATCTCCCTGTTTTATGGAAAATGTAAATTTTTTTAAATCTAGTAGGCTATTTTTGCCCCACTGAAGCTTTGTTTTTCTGATAGTGAGCCCTACTCAGATATTATTGAAGTCCCCGCTTTTTGGCAGAAATTCTTGTGGGTAGGACTTCAGTTAGCTGCAGGCCACCTTCCTCATTCAGGACCAATGCCTAGTACAAAGGAGACATTTGCATATTCCATGCTCTAACCCATTTTGGGAGATCTGGCCTTTCCCAATAGACATATTATCTGTGCTGCCGCAAGCTGTTTTAGTTTCTCAGGTATGAGTCAGGCACCTATAAATAACTTCTATGTATCTAAGAAACACCTAGGAAGCTTTTGTAGTGGTGCACTGTAGGCTCAATTCACCCCACTCTTGGCAACCCCTCACAAGTTCTCTGTTCCTCAGTATGTCCTTAGTATGTCCTTAACTAGGCTGAGGAATCTAAGAGTTGAAGAATTGACCAGCAATATTTTTCTTTATAAATTATGCACATGCAGATTTCACTTTAAAATTTTACCTATACTTTATCTTAGTGTCCTGGTCAAAATATAAGTTTTAATATTTTATGTAATTTAGTATAGTTCAGTGATTTTTCATTAGGACCAGCTAACCTGGAACACTTGAGCATTCTACCTTAGGGGTGGTAAAATTCTTATGCTAACATCTGATCTTTTTGAATAATTTGATCTTTATGAATAAGCATGTATTATGCAAATTATAAACTATAAAAAAGGACATTGAATATGAGGACTGAAGAAAGCAACAAGCTTAAAATTCAGAAGCAAATAAATTAAGATCCAGGGGATTGGATGAAATTGGATTTTTGTGCTGCTTATGAGAAGCAGTGTTGTTTAATGTTTAAGAGTGGGAACTCTATATTACTATAACTTTTTTTATTTTATGCTTCAGCATTTACTAGTATCTCATCCAGAAATCTAAGTCTCACTTTTTCCACAAATAAAATTTTGTAATGAGAGAAGCTACCTAATAAACAACAGAATATGTTTATACTAATTGAAACTATTAACACTTTCAAGAACACTTGAACTCTTAAAAAAATCTTGACTTTTACTAACATTATATATGTTCTAAAAACTTCTAGTTAGATTCCATAGAAATAATAAGAGACAATTAAGTTAGTAGATATTTTAAGCAACATAGATATATGATCACAACCTTGGACCAATTCATTATCACAACTATACAGATCAAAGGTTATTAAATTACAGTCAGGGACTGCACTTTCTGGTTTTCTGGAAAGCTGTACTTAGAGACTTTGTCCATGGACTTCAGGGAATAGATAATGATTTCCTTCCCAGATATACTATAACCCTGTTACTACTGAATTTGGCTCATGAACAAAGCAAGCCTCATATAAATAAACATTTCTTACTT
Organism: Saccopteryx leptura; assembly: GCF_036850995.1. NCBI lineage: Eukaryota > Metazoa > Chordata > Mammalia > Chiroptera > Emballonuridae > Saccopteryx > Saccopteryx leptura. Next base: position 266,248,510 of record NC_089505.1, on the reverse strand, counting down.
TTTTAATAATTGTGTAAGCCCTGTGTTGCAAAGGAAATTCACTTTAGATCTGGCAAGACCTTATCTTGTTCTAACAGAGTAATTGGCAGCCATTTCCCTCTCATTAAGGACTTTAGGGATCAAAGAACGATGTGCCACGATGTGCTGCTCTGTGTGCTCTATTGATTTTGTAGGCTTGTGTATCTTTAAGTAATTATGTAATTATATTAAGAGCATAAACCAATCATACTATGTATGTGTATATATGTTTGTGTATGTGCACACATGTGTATGATATTTTCTCACTAACACATAGCTCATCTGAAGTAATGCGCCTTACAGTTTCCTAGCTATCCATTGATAAATTCTATATCACTGAACTACATGAAATTACTGTACAATGGCTCAGTTGGCTGTAATCTAATGCTCCCAGTAGTCCCTGTAGAGTCTGTAAAGGTACATCTCCACATATACTAGGTATAACTTAACTTTTTTAGATTTCAACCAAAAATCTTTCAAAGCTTGCCATATAATTGGCAAATAACTCTACCTTTATCTGAGAGTCATAATTCCACAGTCATGATTACCTATTTAGTCATATCATGACATCTTAATATGCAGATGGAATAGGAAGAGTAGTTCTACATTTACTTGAGCAAATTAGATAATTGGCAGCTAACATTCTAAAGCAAAGTTAAACACTCAATTTAACAGATAGGCAGATAGGTGAGAACTCAAGGACAGTTAATGGGTACACTTTTATTGAAAATTAAACACAGAGCGTCGGCCTGGCATGAGGGGGACCTGGGTTCGATTCCTGGACAGGGCACATAGGAGAAGCACCCATTTGCTTCTCCACACACACCCCCTCCTTCCTCTCTGTCTCTCTCTTCCCCTCCCGCAGCCAAGGCTCCATTGGAGCAAAGATGGCCCGGGCGCTGGGGATGGCTCCTTGGCCTCTGCCCCAGGCGCTAGAGTGGCTCTGGTCGCACAGAGCGACGCCCCAGAGGGGCAGAGCATCGTCCTCTGGTGGGAAGAGTGTCGCCCCTGGTGGGCGTGCCGGGTGGATCCCGGTCGGGCGCATGCGGGAGTCTGTCTGACTGTCTCTCCCCGTTTCCAGCTTCAGAAAAATACAAAACCGGATGACGTCACAGTGATGGTGCGGTAGGAAGCAATACCGAAAATCTCCCCATAAACTCAACAAGTTCTTCAACCAGAAACAGAAAAACCTATCCTTGGAGTCTTCAGATGCTTCACAACACACCCGAAGGTAGGATCGAGTGAAAGATTGGCTAAATATATGGTCAAACCCCGGGGGAAATAAGGAGTAAGAAATGCTCCACCTTCCTCTCTAATCCAAACAGGATGGCTTTCACTGAGAACTGAGAATATAGAAACTAAGGTGGGCATAGGGAGTGAATAGATCCAGGCCGCGGTACAAACAGCCAAACCAGGCTGTGGCACAGAGATCCAAGCCGTGGAAAAACCTGGGCAATTCAAGCTAACACGCGCACCAAACCCAGACAAAGAAAGACAAATGGGGCAGCCATTTTCCGCATCTCCTGGCTGGCGTGCGCGTGGTTAGTGGGCAAGAGATTCCTACGAACACTTCAGGGGTGGGCGCAGCCCGTGCTAACCCACAGAGAAGCAGAGTCAGAGGACTCTGTGTGGGCAAAAAGCAGAATCTCCTAGGAGCCCCAGCGCCCTGAGGGGACCAGGCACAGGGAGGGAGCTGGAGCCAACTCCAACGGTGGAACTTTTCTGTGTGGGAGGAGGGCTTTCTCGGAGCGAGAGGCGTCCCGCCTGAGCCTCATAATCTGGTCAGCGCCCACGCATGCAGAGTGGGCAGGAGATTCCTCCGAACTCCTCAGGGGTGGGCGCCCGTGTTTTCCCTCAGAGGAGCAGAGTCAGAGGCCTGTGAGCGGGCCAGGAGCGGAAGCCCCAGCACCCTGGGAAAGCCGCACGGGGACAGAGTGAAAACCAATTCCAAGCCAGTAACTTTTCCGTGTGGGCAGAGGGCTTTCTCAGAGTGAGAGGCGTCCCGCCTGAGACTCATAATCTGGTCAGCGCGCACGCACGGAGAGTGTGCAGGAGAATCCTCCGAACTCCTAAGGGGTGGGCGCCCGTGTTTTCCCACAGAGGAGCAGAGTCAGAGGTCTGTGAGCGGGCCAGGAACGGAATCTCAGGCAGCCCTAGCCCCTTGGGAAAGCCGCACGGGGATAGAGCGAAAGCCAATTCCAAAGCTCAATCTTCTCCATGTGGGTAGGGATTTCACTCGAAGTGTGACCTGTCTGGTCTGACATCCTGGTGGGTGCGCATGAAGAGTGGGCAAGAGATTCCTCCGAATGCCTCAGGAGTGGGCACTCGAGTTATCCCACAGAGGGGCAGAGCCAGAGGTCTTTGAGTGGGAGGAAGCCACGCCTGATTATGCTAGCAGCTCTGACTGACTGAGCCTTACTCAGAGCCCTGTGCTGAGTGGGAATAGAGTGGGGAGTTGCCAGCTCTTTGAGCCTCTTATTATCCAGGCAGAGGCAGCAGCAACCCCATAGCTGGATTATCAGGCTTCTAATTGTGGAAGGAAAGACTAGGAGAGAGGCTCCAGGAACACTCTCACAGTGAGAGATCCTCTCACTGTTGGAGCCTATAAACACTAATGAGCCTTGACTGCCAACAAGACTGAAGAATACAACATATAAAGGAAGGCCCATTAAATTATCATCAGATTTTTCAGCAGAAACTCTACAAGCTAGAAGAGAGTGGACCCCAATATTTAAAGTCTTGAAAGAGAGGAACTTTCAGCCACGAATACTATACCCATCAAAGCTATCCTTTAAATATGAAGGAGAAATAAAAACATTCACAGATACAGAAAAGATGAGAGAATTTATCACCAGAAAACCCCCACTCCAGGAAATACTAAAGGGGGTTCTCCAATCAGATACAAAGAATAAAAAAACAACAACAACAAAGCCACAAGTAAAAGCTCCAAGAAAAACATAACAAAACCAACTTTAAACTGTGACAACAATAAGAAAGGGGGGACAGGATGAAGATTAACAGTAGCAAAGGGCGATGGAGGGCAAAAGTACTCATAAAATAGTGTACTACAATGAACAGGGTAGGAACCCTTTTCATTACTTAATGGTAACCATCATTGAAAAAACCACCACAGAAGCACATGATTTAAAAAAGATAGCAACAGAGGAAAGATGTATGGAACACAACCAAATAAAAACAAAAGATAGAAAAACGAAAGAGAAGAATCAAACAAGGCACAAAACTAACAGAAAGCAATCTATGAAATGGCAATGAGGAACTCACAAGTGTCAATAATTACACTAAATGTAAACGGATTAAACTCACCAATAAAAAGGCACAGAGTAGCCGAATGGATCAAAAAAGAAAATCCAAATGGTATGCTGCCTACAAGAAACTCATCTAAGTAACAAGGATAAAAACAAATTCAAAGTGAAAGGCTGGAAAACAATACTCCAAGCAAATAACATCCACAAAAAAGCAGGCGTAGCAATACTCATATCTGATGATGCTGACTACAAGACAGCAAAGGTACTCAGAGACAAAAATGGCCATTTCATAATGGGTAAGGGGACACTGAATCAAGAAGACATAACAATTCTTAATATATATGCACCAAACCAAGGAGCACCAAAATATACAAGACAGCTACTTATTGACCTTAAAACAAAAACTGACAAAAATACAATCATACTTGGAGACCTCAATACACCGCTGATGGCTCTAGATCGGTCATCCAAACAGAGAATCAACAAAGACATAGTGCCCTTAAACAAAACACTAGAACACCTGGATATGATAGACATCTACAGGACACTTCATCCCAAAGCGACAGAGTATACATTTTTCTCCAGTGTACATGGATCATTCTCAAGAATTGACCATATGTAGGGCCACAAAAACAACATCAGCAAATTCAGAAAAATCAAAGTTGTACCAAGCATATTTTCTGATCATAAAGCCTTGAAACTAGAATTCAACAGCAAAAAAGAGGGGAAAAATCCCACAAAAATGTGGAAACTAAACAACATACTTTTAAAGAATGAATGGGTCAAAGAAGAAATAAGTGCAGAGATCAAAAGATATATACAGACAAATGAAAATGATAATAAGACATATCAGAATCTATGGGATGCAGCAAAAGCAGTGATAAGAGGGAAGTTCATATCACTTCAGGCCTATATGAACAAACAAGAGAGAGCCCAAGTGAACCACTTAACTTCACACCTTAAGGAACTAGAAAATGAAGAACAAAGACAACCCAAAACCAGCCGAAGAAAGGAGATAATAAAAATCAGAGCAGAAATAAATGAAATAGAGAACAGAACAACCATAGAAAAAATTAATAGAACAAGGAGCTGGTTCTTTGAAAAAAATCAACAAAATTGACAAACCCTTGGCAAGACTTACCAAAGAAAAAAGAGAAAGAACTCATATAAACAAAATCCAAAATGAAAGAGGAGAAATCACCACGGACATCGTAGATATACAAAGAATTATTATAAAATAGTATGAAAAACTTTATGCCACTAAATTCAACAACCTAGAAGAAATGGATAAATTCCTAGAACAATACAACCTTCCTAGACTGAGTCAAGAAGAAGCAGAAAGCCTAAACAGACCTATTAGTAGAGAAGAAATAGAAAAAACCATTAAAAACCTCCCCAAAAATAAAAGACCAGGCCCAGACGGATATACCAGCGAATTTTATCAAACCTTCAAAGAAGACTTGGTTCCTATTCTACAGAAAGTCTTCCAAAAAATTGAAGAAGAAGCAATACTTCCAAACACATTTTAGGAGGCCAACATAACCCTTATACCAAAACCAGGCAAGGATGGCACAAAAAAAGAAAACTACAGACCAATATCTCTAATGAATACAGATGCTAAAATACTAAACAAAATACTAGCAAATCGAATACAACAACATATTAAAAAAATAATACATCATGATCAAGTGGGATTCATCCCAGAATCTCAAGGATGGTTCAACATACGTAAAACGGTTAACGTAATACACCATATCAACAAAACAAAGAACAAGAACCACATGATCTTATCAATAGATGCAGAAAAGGCTTTTGATAAAATACAACACAATTTTATGTTTAAGACTCTCAACAAAATGGGTATAGAAGGAAAATATTTCAACATGATAAAGGCCATATATGATAAACCATCAGCTAACATCATACTAAATGGCACAAAACTGAAGGCTTTCCCCCTTAAATCAGGAACAAGACAGGGTTGTCCACTCTCTCCACTCTTATTTAATGTGGTACTAGAGGTTCTTGCCACAGTAATCAGACAAGACAAAGAAATAAAAGGCATCCATATCGGAAAAGAAGAAGTAAAGGTATCACTTTTTGCAGATGATATGATCCTATACATCGAAAACCCCAAAGAATCCACAAAAAGACTTCTAGAAAAAATAAGCCAATACAGTAAGGTCGCAGGATACAAAATTAACAAACAGAAGTCAATAGCCTTTCTATATGCCAACAATGAAACATTTGAAAATAAACTCAAAAGAATAATCCCCTTCACGATTGCAACAACAACAACAAAAAAAATACCTAGGAATAAACATAACAAAGAATGTAAAGGACTTATATAATGAAAACTATAAACCATTGTTAAGGGAAATTAAAAAGACATTATGAGATGGAAGAATATTCCTTGTTCTTGGTTAGGTAGAATAAATATAATCAAAATGGCCATATTACCCAAAGCTATATACAAATTTAATGCAATTCCCATCAAAATTCCAATGACATTTTTTAAAGAAATGGAGCAAAAAATCATCAGATTTATATCGAACTATAAAAAGCCCCGAATAGCCAAAGCAATCCTAAAGAAAAGGAATGAAGCTGGGGGCATTACAATACCTGACTTCAAACTCTATTATAGGGCCACGACAATCAAAACAACATGGTATTGGCAGAAAAATAGACACTCAGACCAATGGAACAGAATAGAAAGCCCAGAAATAAAATCACATATATATAGTCGAATAATTTTTGATAAAGGGGCCAACAACACACAATGGAGAAAAGAAAGCCTCTTCAACAAATGGTGCTGGGAAAACTGGAAAGCCACATGCAAAAGAATGAAGCTGGACTACAGTTTGTCCCCCTGTACTAAAATGAACTCAAAATGGATCAAAGATCTAAACATAAGACCTGAAACAATAAAGTACATAGAAGAAGACATAGGTACCAAACTCATGGACCTGGGCTTTAAAGAGCATTTTATGAATTTGACTCCACAGGCAAGAGAAGTGAAAGCAAAAATTAATGAATGGGACTACATCAGACTAAGAAGTTTTTGTTCAGCAAGAGAAATTGATAAGAAGATAAACAGACAGCCAACTAATTGGGAAATGATATTTTTAAACACCTGCTCAGATAAGGGCCCAATATCCAAAATATACAAAGAACTCATAAAACTCAACGACAAACAAACAAACAATCCAATAAAAAAATGGGAAGAGGATATGAATAGACACTTCTCCCAGGAAGAAATACAAATGGCCAACAGATATATGAAAAGATGCTCATCTTCTTTAGCTATTAGAGAAATGCAAATCAAAACGGCAATGAGATACCACCTCACACCTGTTCGATTAGCTGTTATTAGCAAGACAGGTAATAGCAAATGTTGGAGAGGCTGTGGAGAAAAAGGAACCCTCATACACTGTTGGTGGGAATGTAAAGTAGTACAACCATTATGGAAGAAAGTATGGTGGTTCCTCAAAAAACTGAAAATAGAACTACCTTATGACCCAGCAATCCCTCTACTGGGTATATATCCCAAAAACTCAGAAACATTGATACGTAAAGACACATGCAGCCCCATGTTTATTGCAGCATTGTTCACAGTGGCCAGGACATGGAAACAACCAAAAAGCCCATCAATAGATGACTGAATAAAGAAGATGTGGCACATATACACCATGGAATACTACTCAGCCATAAGAAATGATGACATCGGATCATTTACAGCAAAATGGTGGGATCTTGACAACATTATACGGAGTGAAATAAGTAAATCAGAAAAAACCAGGAACTGCATTTTTCCATATGTAGATGGGACATAAAAGTGAGACCAAGAGACATTGATAAGAGTGTGGTGGTTATGGGGGGAGGGAGAAGAGGGAGAGGGAAGGGGGAGGGGGAGGGGCACAAAGAGAACTAGATAGAGGGTGACAGGACAATCTGACTTTGAGTGATGGGTATACAACTTAATTGAACTTTAAGATAACCTGGACATGTTATCTTTGAATATATGTATCTTGATTTACTGATGTCACCCCATTAAAAATAAATACAATAAAAAAAAAAGGAAAAATACAAAAAAAAAAAATTAAACACAACTTAGTAGTACTACATCTGAGAAGGGATGTTGTCAATTAGTAAACATTACTCCTTTTATGTGTACAATTATGTTAAATTTACATGTGAATTTTTCAACTTGAAAAAAATTTATAAAAAAATAAAGTGCATAAAAAAGATAATTGCTAATATCACCAATGTTAATGCAACTAATATTTGCTCTAAGAATTGTAGTAAAAATAAATGCTTACTGAAAAATATGCAGACATTATACATACCATTCTCTACACATTTACATTTGTACAGAGTGGAGAAAAGTAGGTTTACAGTTTTCCATATGAAAAGTAATATAACAATTAATAAATAATAATACAAGAATAAACTTTGTTTTTCATGTACTCACAACTATAAACCTACTTTTGCCCACCCTGTATGTGTGTGTGGTTATGTGCCTATGTGTATATATAGGCTCTAAAGATGGCCTTCACCAAAGCAACCATAAAAATATAAAAATTAGTCTAATCTCTCCCTTCTTCCCTGTCTTCCTTTGTCTGTATGTATGTATGTATGTATGTATGTATGTATGTATGTATTTTGGAGAAAGGCAGAGGAGAGAGAGGGACAGGAAATCTAGCTATTCCTGTATGTGCCCTGATAGGGGATGGCATGATGCACCAACCAACTGAGCTAGTCAGCCAGGGCTCCCTTCTCTTCCATTTTAATTTAGTCCTTTATAGTCTTAAAAAGTATATTTGCTATTAAAAGCCTTCTCTTGGCCCTGAGCAGTTGGCTCAGTGATAGAGCATCAGCCTGGCATGTAGAAGTCTTGGGTTTGATTCCCAGTCAGGGCACACAGGAGAAGTGCCCATCTGCTTCTCCAGCCCTCCCCCTTCTCTCCTTTCTTCCCCTTCCCCAGCCATGGCTTGATTGGTTCAAGCGATTTGGCCTCAGATGCTGTGGATGGCTCTATGGCCTCCACCTTAGGTACTAAGAAGAGCTTGGCTGATGAACAATGGAGCAACACCCCAGATGGGCAGAGCATCACCCTCTAGTGGACTTGCTGGATGGATCCTGGTCAGGGTACCTGTGGGATTCTGTCTCTCTGCCTCCCCTCCTCTCACTAAAAAAAAAAGAAAACACAAAAACGCCTTCTCTAAGCACCAGAGTTCACATAAAGTGTAATTATCCAAAAATAAAAAGTATTTCAAAATTACTGTTAAAAATAATATTTGAGTCATGCTTCTATCACTTATTTATTATCTGGTTGACATAAAAATAATTACTTAACCTCCACAAGCCTTTGTTTTTAATCAAAAATTAAGATAAAATTACATGCTTATGTTTTTTGTGATAATTACATGAAAAATGTATGGAAGCTCCATGGTCAATGATTGAGGCACATACAGAGTTTAATAACTGGATGTCTCTACTGTTGGTATTAGCCCTGAAAACACCACTGCAGTGCCAAATTATTCTTAGCTTTATGCTTGTTGGTTTTTTGCTTATCTGATTCGTAGAGGTACTGTATGGTACCTAAGGGTAAGCACACTGATAGGCAGATAGATCAATTTGGTTAAACAAAGTCAAATAATTTTGAATAGTAAAGGGATCATACAGATTATTCACTTTCTCTTATTTTCAGATGGTATGGGTGAATTTCAAGTGACTGTTCGAAATCAACAATTGTTTTTTTTTTTTAACTTTAATTTACTGATTTCAGAGAAAGAGAGGAAGAGGGGAAAAAACGCCATCAATTTTTCATTCCATTTATTTATGTTTTTACTGGTTGATTCTTATGTGACCTGACGGCGGATCAAATGTGCAACCTTGGCGTATCAGGATGATGCTCTAATCAACTTAAACCTGGCCAGAGGAAAGTCACCAATTTATTTTTGAAATACTAAAAACCAGATTCTAGGTTTTCTGTACTTTGACCATTACTATCTCCACTATTACTCTTCACTTTATATCAGATATAAACATATGAAGAGATAAATATCTATATATTTTTATGATTATAATTTAAGTAGCAAAATATTTTTTATATAACTTTACCTCAAAGAACTTAAAACACATCTTAGTTACATTTTCAATTTATTCTAGAAATTCAAAACTGTCTATATTATACCCAGACTTTCTTTGGCTTTATCAGTGATGGGGGATCAGGAGATTCTGCATGAGATACTTTGCTATAATTACTCCTCTACTGCCTTCTGACTCTCTGCAGTGATGGAAGCTTGATCTGATCATGAGGAAGTGAGAAAGTTGTTATCTGCTCCAGTTTCTTTTTTAATTTGGTGGGAGAAGGGGAGGCAGAGAGACAGACTCCCACATGTGACCCAACTGGGATTCACCCAGCAAGCCCACTAGGGCATGATGTTCTGCTCATTTGGAGCTTTTCCTCATTGCTCAAGAACCAAGCTCTTCTTAGCATCTGAGACAGAGGCCATGAAGTCATCCTCAGCACCTGGGACAAACTCACTCCAATCAAGCCATGGCTGCAGGATGGGGGAGGGGAGAGATAGAGAGAAAGAGAGAAAGAAAGAGAGAGAAGTGAGAAGAGGTGGGTGAAGAAGCAGATGGGTGCTTCTCCTGGTTGCCTTGACCAGGAATCAAACCCAGGATATTCACACACTGGGCTGATGTTCTACCACAGAGCTGCCTGCCAGGACTTCCTCTGGTTTTAGTTATCATTACTTTTCACTCATTGTCTGTTTTTAAGTTTAAATACCTAATTCTTCATATATTAAGGAATTAAGATATACATTTAAAAAAAATATTCTACTAGAAGTTTTTCATGAATACCAGTATAAAAATTACTCATCTGATGTTAATTAATACAGAATTAATTCCTATAGAAATAATGCATAGATTTCAGAATTTAAAATCTGTAGAAATCCTCACTTGAAAACTGTTTACATTTTGGAGGTTAAAAATATAAGTTACTACATTTATGGATTTTCTTGACAACTCCAGGTTTCAGTTCTTTATTTGCAAAAAAAATCGCTATATTATAAATTTATTTTGATCATGATAATCAGGTATTAAATATACTTTGAGTAACATACATCCATGCAGCAATCATGTTTCCATAGGATATAAATGCAAAAGATAAATAGATTAGAAATAATTAAAATCAACCATATAAAAATATAAAATGCCAATAGGACAGTTAGTTTTGCCTTTGCCTTCTTCCTCCATATACTATCTTTTTCTTCAATAACTCCAAAGGGATAATGTGATTACTAGCTAAAAAATCATCAGAATGGATACTCGTAGCATGATCTAAAGATAAACAGTCCTGCCTGACCTGTGGTGGGGCAGTGGATAAAGCGTCAACCTGGAAACACTGAGGTTGCCGGTTCAAAACCCTGGCTTGCCTGGTCAAGGCACATATGGGAGTTGATGCTTCCTGCTCCTCCCCCTTCTCTCTCTCTCTCTCTCTCTCTCTCTCTCTCTCTCTCTCTCTCTTTCTCTCTCTCTCTTTCTCTCTCTCTCTTTCTCTCTCTCTCTCTCTATCTCCCCCCTCCTCTCTAAAATGAATAAATAAAAAAAATAAAATAAAAACTAAAGATAAACAGTCCTGAATTCAAAACACATCTCCATTCAAATATGAATGAATCTACATAAGTGTCTGAAATCTACTGACTTAATTTTTGTATTTTAAAATGGAATTAATAATATCTAATTTATAGAATTGCTGCATGAATGAAATATATTGATCTATACTGCTGAACATGAGTTCTAGAACATAATATATTCTCAATAAATATTGGTTAGTTTCAGCAACAAACAAGCAAACAATCTAATTAGAAAATGAGTAGAGTACCTGAACAGACATTTCTCCCAAGAAGACATACAAATGGAAAACAGATTTATGAAAAGACACTTGTCTTCACTAGCAATTAGAGAAATGCAAATCAAAACTACAATGAGATACCACCTCACACCTGTTAGGTTAGCTATTATCAAGACAGGTAATAACAAGTGTTGGAGAGGCTATGGAGAAAAAGGAACCCTCATTCACTGTTGGTGGGAATGCAAATTAATACAACCATTGTGGAAGAAAGTATGGTAGTTCCTCAAAAAATTAAGAATAGAATTACCATATGGTTCAGCAATCCCTCTGCTGTGTATCTACACCAAAAGGTCAAAATATTAGTGCGTAAAGACATATGCACCCCATGGTCATCACAGCATTATTCACTGTGGCCAAGACATGGAAACAACCAAAGTGTTCCTCAATAGAGAATTGGATAAAGAAGATGTGGTACATATATACAATGTAATAATACTCAGCCATAAGAAATGATGACATAGGGGAAGAAAGATGGCAACTGAGCAGGTTGACATTCCAACTGCCACCTCCCAGGACCAAATTTGATTACAATTTAATTTAAAAACAATCATCTTGAAAAACCAACTTTGGAATAAACTAAGAGGATTCTATAACCAAGGATCACCAAAGAAGCCACTCTGAGACTGGTAGGAAGGACGAAGTTGTGAAAAGGGCTGTCCTGCTCCCAGTAATGAGAGGTGGTCCAGAGGGACTCTCACTGAGGGGAAAAAACTGGAGTTGCAGGAGGAGAGTGTAAAGTTGGAGGCCCAGGGAGAGACATTGTGGGGGACAGACACCGGAAACACTATGTTGAATCATTCTCCAGTACTGCAGTCACCATCTTTTTGGGGCAGAGCAACCCCTTTGTGCAACATCAACCTGGGTAAAAGCAGCTGCTCTACCCATGGGAGTCTCTCTCTCCTACCCCAAGGATGGCAACAGGTCATTCTGAGGCCAGGAAGCAGAGGGCATGTCAGTGACTCAGTTTTCTGGTGTTGAGACAGGAGCTCCCACCACACACTCTCCCAAGTCTATGACTGGTGCTTCCACTTCACAAGAGACTTTGCTGAAACTGTTTACAGAGTGAGCAGACCACACTTCTGGGTCTCAGAGACCCACACCCATAAGACTCCTGGGGACACACCCCACTGAGGTCTCTGAAAAAGGTCTAGACAGACTGACACCTGAGGCCAAGGGGTGAAGCCACACGAAGCACCCTTTCTAATCGCTGAATTGCTGTAGGCTCTAGATTCCACCAGAGGTATTTTCAGCGGCTGAGCCCAACAAGCAGCCAGCAGACAGGCTGTAGGAGGTGAGACTCAGAAAAACTTCACTGTTTGATTGGACTTTCCCTGAGGACCAGAGTGGGTAAAAACCAACCTAGTAGTGCAGCTTGGTATTTCCATGTGCACCTGGGCCCAGCAGAGGCAGCCACAAACTCTGAATTGCTTGTAGCTCCAAGAGGTTGCTGAGGACCAGTCACAGGCAATGTCTCCCACTGGTCTGCACTGGGTTCCTGCTTGAGAAACCCAGGGCTGGCACATCCAGGGGCTAGCTCTGGAAGGCATTGGTTCAGGACCAAACAACCCTTGCTAGAGTGGTTTCCTAAGAAAAAGCTCCTCACACCAGGCCCAGCTGAGGTGAGTTCCACTCTCTGTTATCAGCACTGGCACAGTGACTCATGTACATTGGATAGGGCGGAGCTTCACAGTCAGCTGACAGGAGCACTGGATATTCTGTCCTGTTAGGCTAGATTCCACAGGGAGAAGGGAGAGAGACTTGGAGCATGGACACCTTAAAGTGTGGTTCCTGTGATCTATTGTTAGATCTGGTCAAGGGGCTTAGCACCTTCGGGAGGGGCACAGTCAGCCCCAGAAGAGGACTCTCTCAGTCTTCTTCCCTGAGACTGGAGTCTCAACAGCTGAAAGAACGTCTGCAGAAGGAACTGTCAGCCACACTCAGTCTGAACCTGCTGCTCACATTGTTGGAGAGAAACTAAATTTGATTATCTAGCAGTGGCTGATGGGTCAAGCTCTGAAGTAGGGGCCACATTCCCTGTACTCCTGACCAAGAGACTCCTGAAGTAAGGGGTCCCACAAACATTGTATTCTCAACCTCAGCTGCCCTAACCTGTAGAGAGATTGGTTGGGTGAGGCGAACCTGAGCCCACACTATAGTCTTACTACAGAAGACTCTGTGGGAAGACAAGGCAGCTGCAAGAGGACGAGGACCCACTGAAATGTGGAAACATATTTTACAGAGCTTGGGACTTTTATGGAGCTCTTGTCATCTCTAAGCAGGAGAATGCTGATCCTTATACAAAGGCCCCCCTCCCACAGTACACAATACACAGACACAGAAAACTCAGACACAAACAGCAAAAAGTGCAGTAGCTGCAGATTGGTAGCCCACAGTGGGTTACAAACAACAGATGATGCCAACCAAGAAGAACTAGAGCCAACACTACTGGTAGTGGGTGGCAGACAGCACCAACTCTAGACTCAATTACCTACACAAGCAACACACCAAAAGGTAGAGTCTAGCAGACACCAGACACTGTGGAGAATAAATACGCCCAACAGGACAGACATTGCACAGTGTGTAATACACATAATTAAGGTTGACTCTTAGAACCAGCCAGCCTGAGGGGACAAACATACCCATGAAAAGACCAATTGCATCTAATATTCACAAACAACAAGATGGAAAATAGCACCCTCAAAAAGCATTCCTACAACAAGAAAAAGTGGTCTGTAGGACAGTACCACTGATCCCATCTTCTTCATAAAGACCACAGAAAAATTTCAAAGTCAGACAGCGCTACCTAATACACAGACAAAATGGACAGAGAAATGCAAACCAAATGAATCAACAAGAGAAATCCCCAGAAAAAGAACTGAATGAGATGAAAGGAACCAAAATACCAGATGCAGAGTTTAAAATAATAATTTTTAGGATGCTCAGGGATCTTAGAGCAACAATAGATGGACATAATGAGCACTTAAATAAAGAGATAGCAAGCATCAAAAAGGACATTGAAATAATAAAAAAAAAAAGTCAGAAATGACAAATACAATATCAGAAATGAACATTGCACTAGAAGGAATTAATAGCAGGCTAGATAAAGCAGAAGATAGAATCAGTGATTTAGAGGACAAGATAAATGAAAGCATAAAAGCAGAGCAGCAAAAAAAAAAAAAGAGGCTCAAAAAGTCTGAGGAAACTTTAAGAGAGCTCTCTGACAACATGAAGAGAAACAACATCTGCATCATAGGGGTTCCTGAAGGAGAAGAGAACGAACAAGAAATAGAGAATCTGAAGAGATCATAGCTGAAAATTTTCCTAGATGGATGAAGAAAAAGTCATATAAGTTCAAGAAGCACAGAAAGTTTCATTATAGAGGAACCCAAGGAGGCCTACACCAAGACACAACATAATTAAAGTGTCAAAATTAAGGACAAAGAAAGAATACTAAAAGCTACAAGAAAAAAGTAGTTAATTACCTACAGAGGAGCCTCCATAAGAATGACATCTGACTTCTCAAAAGAAACACTTGAGGCCAGAAGGGATTAGCAAGAAATATTCAAAGTGATGCAAAGCAAGAACGTACAAACAAGACTTCTTTATCCAGCAAGGCTATCATTTAAAATTGAAGGAGAAATAAAAGCTTCCCAGACAAAACAAAACAAAACAAAAAAAAACCCTCAAGGAATTCATTACAACCAAACCAGAACAGCAAGAAATGTTAAGGGGCCTGCTGTAAAAGGAGCAAAGAAAAAAGAAATTGAGAAAAAGAGGATTGTAGATTGAAAAAATAAAATGGCAATAAACAACAACATATCAATAATAATCTTAAATGTAAATGGATTAAATGCTCCAATCAAAAGACATAAAGTAGGCCCTGGCCAGTTGGCTCAGCGGTAGAGCATCGGCCTGGCATGCGGGGGATCTGAGTTTGATTCCCGGCCAGGGCACATAGGAGAAGCGCCCATTTGCTTCTCCACCCCCCCTCCTTCCTCTCTGTCACTCTCTTCCCCTCCCGCAGCCAAGGCTCCATTGGAGCAAAGATGGCCCGGGAGCTGGGGATGGCTCCTTGGCCTTTGCCCCAGGCGCTAGAGTGGCACTGGTCACAGCAGAGTGACACCCTGGAGGGGCAAAGCATTGCCCCCTGGTGGGCAGAGCGTCGCCCTTGGTGGGCATGATGGGTGGATCCCGGTCGGGCGCATGCGGGAGTGTGTCTGACTGTCTCTCCTCATTTCCAGCTTCAAAAAAATACAAAAAAAACCCCAAACAAACAAAAAAAACACACAAAAGACATAAGGTAGTTGTGTGGATAAGAAAACAGGACCCATATATATGCTGTCTACAAGAGACCACCTCAGAACAAAAGATAAAACATAGACTAAAAGTGAAGAAATGGAAAATAGTATTTCACGCAAATGGAAATAAAAAAAAAGCTGGGGTAACAATACTTATATCTGACAAAATAGACTTTAAAACAAAATTTATAGTAAGAGATAAAGGTCACTAAATAATGAAATAATGATAAAGGGAGAAATCCAACAGGAAGATATAACTATTATAAATATCCACGCACCTAATATAGGACCACCTAAATATCTAAAGCAGGTTTTGATGGACATAAAAGGCAATATCAACAGCAATACTATAATAGTAGGGAATTTCAATACCCCACTAACATCACTGGATATATCCTCCTGACAGAAAATTAACAAAGAAACAGCTGCCTTACAGACTAAACCAACTGGATTTAATAGATATCTTCAGAACCCTTCACCCCAAAGCAACAGAATACACATTCTTTTAAAGTGCTCATGGTGCATTCTCTAGGATAGATCACATGTTAGGACACAAAACAAGACTCAATAAATTTAAGAAGATTGAAATCATATCAAACATCTTCTCTGATCACAATGGCATGAAACTAGAAATCAACTACAATAGAAAAACTGAAAAACATTCAAAGACTTGGGGGCTAACTAGCATGTTATTAAATGATGAATGGGTTAACAATGAGATCAAGGAAGAAATAAAAAATTTCCTTGAAACAAATGATAATGAACATACAACAACTCAAAATTAATAGGACACAGCAAAAACAGTCCTGAGAGGGAAGTTCATAGTATTATAAGCATACCTTAAGAAGCAAGAAAAAGCTCAAATAAACTTAGCCCTGCATCTAAAAGAACTAACAAAAGAACAACAAATAAAGCCCAGAGGAAGTAGAAGGAAGGAAATAATAAATATTAGAGTGGAAATAAATAACAGAGGCTAAAAAAAAAAATACAGAAGATCAATGAAACCAAGAGCTGGTTTTTTTGAAAAGGTCAACAAGTTGGACGAACCGTTAACCAGACTCACCAAGAAAAAAAGAGAGAGGACTCAAATAAATAAAATTAGAAATGAAAGCAGAGAAGTACCAACTGACAGCACAGAAATACAAAGGATTGTAAGAAAGTACTACAAAATTTGTATGCCAAAAATATTGGACTAGAAACCTAGGTGAAATGGATAAATTCCTAGAAATATACAGTCTTCCAAAACTCAATCTGTAAGAATCAGAAAACCTAAACGGACTGAATACAACAAAAGAAATTAAAACACTTATCAAAAAACTCCCAGCAAATAAAAGTCCTGGACCAGATGGCTTCACAGACAAATTTTACCAAATATTCAAAGAACTAATACCTGTTTTTCTCAAGCTATTTCAAAAAATTCAAGAGAAGGTTAGACTTTCAAGCTCTTTTATGAGGCAGTCATAGTCCTCATTTCAAAACAAGGTAAAGACACTGAAAAAAAAGAAAACTATAGGCCAATATTCCTGATGAACTTAAATGCTAAAATTCTCAACAAAATATTAGCAAACCAGATCCAGCAATACATAAAAAAAAATCATACATCATGATCAAGTGAGATTTATTCTGGAAGGCAAGGCTTAAATAATGTTTGCAAATCAATAAATGTAATTCATCACATAAAAAGGAAGGATAAAAATCACATGATAATAACAATAGGTGCAGAAAAAGCATTCGATAAAATGCAGCACCCATTTATGATCAAAATTATCAGCAAAGTGGGAGTACAGGGAACATACCTCATAAGGCCATTTATGACAAACTCACAGCCAATATCATATTCAATGGGCAAAAATGAAAAGCAATCCGTTTAAGATCAGGAACAAGGCAAGGGTGATCCCTTTCACCACTCTTATTCAACATAGTTCTAGAAGTCCTAGCCACAGCAATCAGATAAGAAAAAAAATAAATGGCACCCAAATTGGAAAAGAAGAAGTAAAAGTATCATTATTTGCTATGATATGATATTGTACATAGAAAACCCTAAAGTTTCAGACAAAAAAAACTACCAGACCTGATAAATGAATTTGGCAAGAGGCAGGATATATAATTAATATTTAGAAATCAGTGGCATTTATATACACCAACAATAAACTCTCTGAAAGAGAAATTAAGGAAACAATGTTCTTCACTACTGCAACAACAACAAAAAAATAAAGTATCTAGGAATAAATTTAACCAAGGAGGAAGGTAAATGACTTGTACTCAGAAAATTACAAAACATTGATAAAAGAAATCAAGGAAGATACAAACAAGTGGAAGCATATATATACAGTGTTCATAGAAAGGAAGAATAAACATCATTAAAATGTCTACATTACCCAAAACAATTTACAAATTCAGTGCAATTCCTATTAAAATACCAATGGCATACTTCAAAGATATAGAACAAATATTTCAAAAATTTATATGGAACCCAAAAAGAACACGAATAACCTCAGCAATCTTGAAAATAAAGAATAAAGTGGGAGGTATTATACTTCCTGATATCAAGTTATATTACAAGGCCATTGTACTCAAAACAGCTTGGTACTGGCATAAGAACAGGCATACAGATCAATGGAACAGAGCAGAGAACCCAGAAATAAACCCTCACCTTATGGTCAATTGATATTTCCCAAAGGAGATAAGAGTATACAATGGAGTAAGGACAGTCTCTTTAATAAATGGCGTTGGAAAAATTGGACAGGTACATGCAAAAAAATGAAACTAGACCACTAACTTACACCATTCACAAAAATAAATTAAAAATGGATAAAAGACTTAAATGTAAGTCATGAAACCATAAAAATCTTGGAAGAAAATATAGGCAGTAAACTCTCTGATATCTCTTTTTTTTTTTAGCTGTA
Source organism: Saccopteryx leptura (assembly GCF_036850995.1). Taxonomy (NCBI): domain Eukaryota; kingdom Metazoa; phylum Chordata; class Mammalia; order Chiroptera; family Emballonuridae; genus Saccopteryx; species Saccopteryx leptura. Next base: position 266,230,098 of record NC_089505.1, on the reverse strand, counting down.
AAATAAATTTATCACATAATCTTAATTTTCTATACCAACTATGTCTAAATGTGAGTTAGTGAGTTAAAAACTAGTCACATTCCAGATAGTCACTTGTCATTTTTGTTAACATATAAATGTTAAATGTTACTGCTTTTATGAGTTACCTGGTTTCAAAAGATTTTAGGATTATTGTAAAGAAATAAGTTATATGTACTCTGAAGATAATAAGGCAGGCTATAAGTCTATAAAGTACAGGTTTTGTGTATTACTTATTAATAGTTCTGCTTATTAAGAGATTCAGTTCAACATACTAAGTACTCAACAAATACTTGATGAATGAATTATTGAAATTATGAATGAATAGAACATGATGAGAGCCCTAGAGGTATAAATGTAAAGAAAGTGGTGATTATATCCTAGAGTAATATCAGAAATTTTTATGATGTCACTGACTCCTAAAGTTATAAATTTTAAGAAAAAAATTTATGAACCATCAACTCAAAGCCACTAATTTTGTTATAACTTTAAGTTTAGTTTAATTTCAAATTAGAGAAATTTGCACAGGTTATATATTAATTCATATATTCCTTACCCAAATTACCTTTGCTTTATGTCATTTGCTTTATCATTGTTGATAAAAATGTTTTGAAAGTTAATTGATGATACTGTGACTCTTTACATTATATTAATTTATTTCAGTGGCCTGACCTGTGGTAGTGTAGTGGATAAAGCGTCGGCCTGGAATGCTGAGGTCACCGGTTCAAAACCCTGGGCTTTCCCGGTCAAGGCACATATGGAAGTTGATGCTTCTTTCTCCTCCCCCCTTTCTCTCTCCCTCTCTCCCTCTCTCTCTCTTTCTCTCTCTCTGTCTCTCTTCTCTAAAATAAATTTAAAAAATAAAAATTATAAAAAAATATATTCAGCTCCTAAAAAGAGGGAATTATCTATATAACCATAATATTATCAAAGTGAAGAATTTTGATACAATTGTTACCTAATTGATAGCCCTTATTCCAAATTCAATATTAGTCCAAATAATATCTCTTATTTTGCTCCTACTCTTGAATTTAATACAGAATCACACATTTTATTTAGTTGCCATATTTCATTAGTCTTTTTAATCAAGAAGAGAAGTCAGATTTTATTTTAGTGTCTAAAGCATTTTTTAGAAGAAAAAGCTAGTTAAAGTCACCTAATTTGCATTTGTCTGATGGTTCCTCATGATAAAATTTAGATTATGTATTATTTTTGGCAGGAATATAATAAAGTGATATAATGTCCTCTCACTGTATTATATATTAGAAGGCACATGATGTTGGTTTGTCCCAATATCAGCGATGTTAAGTTTGATAATATTTTTACCCTAAAAATTTAACACCCACTGATTAATCATTTTTACATTGTTTTTTTCTCCAAGAAATATAAGACCTAAGAATGTTTATATATTTATTTGTTGTATGGACTCATGTATTTTTATTTTATTAACTAGGTTGTAATTGATTACAATTATAATATAAACTCATATTCAAATTATCCTTTCATGTCATTTTGCTAAGTTGCCATCATTCTTTGATTACTTCCTTTCTTCCTGATGTAGTAAGTACTTTGAGCAAAATCTTTTTACTTTCCTTGCTCCAGTTTCAGAATCAGCCTTTTATCCATTACTTAAAAATGCCAACCAATTTATTTTTAAATAATGAATGGAAGAGAAATACACATAAAGGAGTTTTTAAATCTAAAATATTGAAAAAATATTGTTTTCATATTATAAGAGAGAATATCCACACCCTTAATGTTAACTGTCTGTTATTGTTAACTGGTATCCAAAGTGTAGAAAAGGAAACTCAAGACCACAGTCCAATTAGTTCTTTGGCCTACACATCTCTGTTATCTTCACAATGAAAGAGAAAAAAAATCTTATTTTCTTCCTTCTTTCAAGCACATTCCTTTGTGTGTGTGTGTGTGTGTGTGTGTGTGTGTGTGTGTGTGTGTGTGTGTGTGTGTGTGTGACAGAGAGAGGGACAGATAGGGACAGACAGACCAGAAGGGAGAGAGATAATAAGCATCAATTCTTTGTTGTGGCACCTTAGTTTCTCATTGATTGCTTTCTCATATGTGCCTTGACATGGGGACAGGGGGGTGACAGCAGACAGAGTGACCCCTTGCTCAAGCCAGCAACCTTGGGCACAAGCTGGTGAGCCTTGCTCAAACCAAATGAGCCTGTGCTCAAGCTGATATCCTAGGGGTTTCGAACCTGGGTTCATCATGTCTGAGTTCAGTGCTCTATCCACTATGCTACTGCCTGGTCAAGCTCAAGCACATTCCTTTTTCTGCCTTTTTATTTCTCTCTAACCCCCAATCCAACTCCTGGGTCATAGCAAAGAAAGACTTAAACTTTACACAAAATATAAAGCTTGTGTTTTCTTCCCTGTACAAATCTCCAAGGCAAGAAATCTCTAAGTGTCTAGCCTGCTATTTAGCATTTGTTTGCATTTTACAGGTGATAGAATAGAAAATAACACATATGCAATATTGTACCAATAAATTATTTTATCCCACCTATTTCTTTAATATCAGAAGATCATTTTAGTTTGCTGTGTTGATAACTACATATCCACAATTATAGATTTGATTAGTAGACACATCAGCAGGATCAATTTTATGTAAAATTGCTTTCCTGCTGCCTTAGGTTCTTGTTAAAAAGAGCTAGTGAGTAAATCAATTCATTCTAAGTATTTGTGAATTTAAAATGTTCACCATTTTCAGGAAAGAGCCTTACACATTAAAAAAAAAAAGAATGCTTAATTTTAAGGAATGGAACTCTGTCACTATTTGGGAAGATATTATTTGGAGAAAGGGTCAGGACCAGTACCAACATTTGCATCATGGGGGTGATGGAAGGAAAAGAGAGAGAGCAAGAAATTGAAAATGTATTTGAAAAAATAATGTCAGAACTTCCCTAACCTGGTAAAAGAAATAGATAGTCTAGGAAGATAGTCTAGGAAGTCTAGGAAGCACAGAGAATCCCAAACCGGATGAACCCAAAGAGGTCCACACCAAGACACATCACAATTAAAATGCAAAAGTTAAAGACAGAGAGAATCTTAAAAGCAGCAAGAGAAAAACAGTTACTTATAAGGAAGTTCCCATAAGACTGACAGGTCATTTCTCAACAGAAACTTTGCAAGCCAGAAAGGACTAGTAAGAAATATTCAAAGTAATGAAAAACAAGGACCTACAACCAAGATTACTCTACCCAGCAAACTTATTATTTGGAATCAAAGAACATATAAAGAGCTTCCCAGACAAGAAAAAGCTAAAGGAATTCATCACCATCACACAATATTACATAAAATGATGAAGGTTCTTCTTTAAGAAGAATAAAATATAAAAATACAAATATGAACAATAAAATAACAATAAATACATATCTATTAACAAATGACTCTGAAAAACAAAATAAATGAACAAGCAGAACAAAAAAAGGCAAAACAACATTTTTATGAATATTATAGTACTATTTATATTAATAAGGTTTGTTCTCAATGACTATGTAACATTTTTGAAATGAGAATTGTTTAATTCAGATAACTTAGAGCAGGTAATAATGCATTGCTAAACTATATAACCAGAAGGTAGAGGTTTGTAAATAGGGATTCAACCCATCTGGAGTGTTATTCCCAAAGCCATGAGTGAATAAGTAATAGAAATTCTCAATTGGACATTTTTTGGTTGCAGGTGGTGAATGAATTTTTCCCTTTGCCCTGGGGGTTTAGAACCTAGAATATTTGCAAAGCATGAAACTCTTGTTCATGCAGAAACAGATAAAGCTGGAGTTAACATTCATTGTAACTTCCTTAGGGATGATGTAGGTTCAGTTATCAGCAGGAACAGTAACTATTGCTGGAAAAGCTAAGGATGATGATTTCTATATTTCCTCACTTAATATGAATCACAAAGTGGACACTGACCTTCAATGAAAACAGCTTTAATTTATTGAATAATGAAGCAATTTGCTGTCAAATTGTTTCATCAGGCCCTATCAGTCACCTGAGATACAATGGATAAGGAGTTTAATTTTATTGTTTTCATGGAACCAGACCATTGGGATTAAGTTAATTTAAGAAGCCACAGTAGAACATGAAGTTTCTGCAGAGTCTTAAGAAAGAGTATTATAGCCTGACCAGACAGTGGCACAGTGGATAGAGTGTTGGACTGGGACACGAGGACCCAGGTTCGAAACCCCAAGGTTGTCAGCTTGAGTGTGGGCTCATTTGGTTTGAGCAAGGATCACCAGCTTGAGCCCCAGGTTGTTGGCTTGAGCAAGGGTTCACTTGGTTTGCTGTAGCCACCTCAGTCAAGGCACATATGAGAAAGCAATCAATGAATAACTAAGGAGCCACAACTAAGAATTGATACTTCGCATCTCTCTCCCTTACTCTCTGTCTGTCCCTATCTGTCCCTTTCTCTGTCTCTGTCACAAAAAAGAAAAAAAAAAGAAAGTATTATAAATCTTTAGAAATGCTGGATTACAAGACATATTGTAAATTTATGAACATACGTATGTATGTATGTATATATGTATTGATTTGAGAGAGAAAGAGAATAAGAAGGGGAAGAGAAAGAGAGAGAGAGAGAGACAGGAAAAGAGAAACATTGATTTATTGTTTCACTTATTTATGCATTCATTGATTGACTCTTGTACGTGCCCTGGCTGGGATTGAACCTGCAACAATGACATATGGAGACAATACTCTAACCGACTGAACCATCTGGCCAGAGCTGATTTAGTTTTTAAAAGCCCTTAGACTTGACACCAGGGAGACAAGTTCAAAATGGCAGTTCTGTCTCTATGGCTTGACTGTCAGAGAAAACCTTGCAAGATAATCTCTGCACCAAAAAAGAACATTTTACATTTATTCAACAATGCTCCAACTTCACCATTCAATTTTCTTCCCATTACAGGGGCAGCTCTACTTAATTCAAGAATAGTACCTGAGGATCAGGTTAATTTACTTTTGTGACCCTAAATACAGAAAATGTTGCTTCTGAATGAAATTTTTCGAGTGTATAGGTTTAGACATGAGTTGATCATTCACTAAAATGAGAGTGAAACACATGCTCCTATTTCAATCTTAACACCAGCTATTCTGTTATAAATTATATCCACAGTATTTGGATTCCCCTTAACTCCCAGCAATACATATTAGCTACACATCAAGATCTTTCCTGAGAATTTAACCAGTATTTTCTAACGTCATCAAAGAGCTAACTGAAGCTATCTAAGATTAAGTCATGAACTGATTTCATCTTCTGGATGTCTTTCTTCATATCAAAGTATACCATCAGAGCATTACAAACCTAAACCTTGTTCACTTTGGTTCCTTCTGAAATGTCTTCATTAGCTTATGATTTAATATTAATACAGTGGTGACTTGAGATACAAACAGACCAACATACAAATTTTTTTTTTTTCAAAGAGACACAGAGAGAGTTAGACAGGGACAGACAGACAGGAATGGAGAGAGATGAGACGCATCAATCATTAGTTTTTCGTTGCGCTTTGCGACTTCTTAGTTGTTCACTGATTGCCTTCTCATATATGCCTTGACCGCGGGCCTTCAGCAGACTGAGTAACCCCTTGCTGGAGCCAGCGACCCTGGGTCCAAGCTGGTGAGCTTTTTGCTCAAGCCAGATGAGCCCGCGCTCACGCTGGCAACCTCGGGGTCTCGAACCTGGGTCCTTCCACATCCCAGTCCAATGCTCCATCCACTGCGCCACCGCCTGGTCAGGCCAACATACGAATTTTTTAAGATACAAACTGCGACTCGGTCCGTAGCTTTGTTACAGATCTGACGAAGTTCCAAGATATGAGTCGTGATTCAGGAAGCTGCGACTAGTTGGCGCATTGGCACATGGGTCCAGTATCAGCAGTTTGATATACAAGTTCACTGACTTACGAGTTCGGTTATAGAACTAATTAAATTCGTATCTCAAGGAACCACTGTATTATGCTTTTGACCTTTAATAAGGATAAAATAAGAAATAGTTTTAACATAATAATTTCTTCTATAATAGTACCATTGAAAATATTATGTATTATTTTTGCAATTGGTTTTGCTAAAGATCTTTAAAATAAACTCTCATTATATATATTTTAAATAAGAAATATCTAAATTATTTTTGATAACATAGAATTAATTAGAATTCTATAACTATCGAAATATTCCATTTTGGCCTGATCTATGGTGGATAAAGCACTGACCTGGAATGCTGAGGTTGCCCGTTTGAGATCACGGGCTTGCCTGGTCAAGGCACATATGGGAGTTGGTGCTTCCTGCTCCTCCCCTTACTTCTCTCTGTCTCTCTCTCATTCTCCTCTATAAAATAAATAAAATCTTTAAAAAATTATAAAAACCCACAAATATTCCCTTTCTCTGGGCTTTTAGAAAACATGGGTGAAATTTAATATTTAATCACTCATACTTTGATATACCATTTTTTTTCCATTTCTTTATTTTCTATTAAATTCTGCTACTGTATGGTGCTCTTGATACTGTCTTTTGTTAAAAACAACTGACTAAGGCCCTGGCTGGTTGGCTCAGTGGTAGTGCGTCGGCCTGGCGTGCAGGAGTCCTGGGTTCAATTCCCGGCCAGGGCACACAGGAGAAGTGCCCATCTGCTTCTCCACCCCTCCCCCTCTTCTTCCTCTCTGTCTCTCGCTTTCCTTCCCCCAGCCAAGGCTCCATTGGAGCAAAGTTGGCCTCGGGCGCTGAGGATGGCTCTGTGGCCTCTGCCTCAGGCGCTAGAATGGCTCTGATTGCAGCAGAGCGATGTCCCAGATGGGCAGAGCATTGCCCCCTGGTGGGCGTGCCGGGTGGATCATGGTCGGGCGCATGCAGGAGTCTGACTGCCTCCCCTTTCCAGCTTCAGAAAGGTACAAAAGAAAAAAACAAACAAATAAAACAACTGACTATATTTAGGGCATTTAAGGGGACAATACACATTTTAAAAAATACATTCATCAAAATAATGGTATATTTAAGGTAAAGCTACCATAATGTTTATTAACAAAAGAATTTAAATTGTCTTTCAGCAATGTTAGCTGGAGGAATTAGGATGGGGAGATACTAAAAACTCTCTCAGTCTACTTGTAGTTTTCCTACTTTTCTTCTTTTTATGTTAAATATTTACTAACAGAAACTATTGCTCCAGAAACAACCTCCAAGGGTGGGCTGGTATTCACTTTGTACAATTTTTATTAAAGGATGTTTGTTAGCTCATATAGATGGTTCATGTTCCTTATATTGTGTTAGTCATAAGGTAAGTTCTTGAATGAACCATTTACACATGCACTATTGTAACACCTCAAAAAGCACCTTATATTTTATCTAATGATTAAGCAAACATGCACTGAGATTAGATTAAGAGAATATGAAAAAAATCAAGTGTTTAAAAATGCAAATGCAAAAAACATCAAAGATCCAGATAAAAGATTCTTGTGAAATGTAGTCTTTTAAAAAATGTTATTGCTTAGCTCTGTCCAGAACTAGGATATCGATCAGTAGCAAATTATAAGTATGAAAGCAATGAAGAATTACCTATAGATGCTGGCAATTGTTGGCTGCATATATGCAAATTAAAATTATTTTGATATACAAATTAACAGGCTTAATGTTCCAATGTTAGCACTGGAAGATTTCCCTAAATCTCTAAGAAGCCCCTTATCTGTCCATTAATTTTACATATTCTTTTTCTTATAATATAGGATCAATAATATAGAATAAATATATATAGAATGGTTCTATTTGATGAAACATACAATCTTGACCTCAGCAACCTACATGCTATTGAAAATTCTGCTTTTAATTTTAAACACATTTATTAAAGACTGCTTAAAAAACTTAAGAGCCAAGGTTTTTTTTTAATAATTTTATTTTTTTTTAATGGGGCGACATCAATAAATCAGGATACATATATTCAAAGATAACAAGTCCAGGTTATCTTGTCGTTCAATTATGTTGCATACCCATCACCCAAAGTTAGATTGTCCTCTGTCACCTTCTATCTAGTTTTCTTTGTGCCCCTCCCCCTCCCCCTTTCCCTCTCCCTCTCCCTCCTCCGCCGGTAACCACCACACTCTTATCAATGTCTCTTAGTCTCACTTTTATGTCCCACCTACGTATGGAATAATGCAGTTCCTGTTTTTTTCTGATTTACTTATTTCACTTCGTATAATGTTATCAAGATCCCACCATTTTGCTGTAAATGATCTGATGTCATCATTTCTTATGGTTGAGTAGTATTCCATAGTGTATATGTGCCACATCTTCTTTATCCAGTCATCTATTGATGGGCTTTTTGGTTGTTTCCATGTCCTGGCCACTGTGAATAATGCTGCAATGAACATGGGGCTGCATGTGTCTTTACGTATCAATGTTTCTGAGTTTTTGGGGTATATACCCAGTAGAGGGATTGCTGGGTCATAAGGTAGTTCTATTTTCAGTTTTTTGAGGAACCACCATACTTTCTTCCATAATGGTTGTACTACTTTACATTCCCACCAACAGTGGATGAGGGTTCCTTTTTCTCCACAGCCTCTCCAACATTTGCTATTACCTGTCTTGTTAATAATAGCTAATCTAACAAGTGTGAGGTGGTATCTCATTGCCGTTTTGATTTGCATTTCCCTAATAACTAATGAAGATGGGCATCTTTTCATATATCTGTTGGCCATTTGTATTTCTTCCTGGGAGAAGTGTCTGTTCATGTCCTCTTCCCATTTTTTTATTGGATTGTTTGTTTGTTTGTTTGTTGTTGAGTTTTATGAGTTCTTTGTATATTTTGGATATTAGGCCCTTATCTGAGCTATTGTTTGAAAATATCATCTCCCATTTGGTTGGCTGTCTGTTTATTTTGTTATCAGTTTCTCTGGCTGAGCAAAAACTTCTTAGTCTGATGTAGTCCCATTCATTAATTTTTGCCTTCACTTCTCTTGCCTTTGGAGTCAAATTTATAAAATGCTCTTTAAAACCCAGGTCCATGAGTTGAGTACCTAAGTCTTCTTCTATGTACTTAATTGTTTCAGGTCTTATGTTTAGATCTTTGATCCATTTTGAGTTAATTTTAGTACAGGGGGACAAACTGTACTCCAGTTTCATTCTTTTGCATGTGGCTTTCCAGTTTTCCCAGCACCATTTATTGAAGAGGCTTTCTTTTCTCCATTGTGTGTTGTTGGCCCCTTTATCAAAAATTATTTGAATATATATATGTGGTTTTATTTCTGGTTTTTCTATTCTTTTCCATTGGTCTGAGTGTCTATTTTTCTGCCAATACCATGCTGTTTTGAGTGACGTGGCCCTATAATATTATTTGAAGTCAGGTATTGTAATGCCCCCAGCTTCATTCTTTTTCTTTAGGATTGCTTTGGCTATTCGGGGTTTTTTATAGTTCCATATAAATCTGATGATTTTTTGCTCCATTTCTTTAAAAAATGTCATTGGAATTTTGATGGTAATTGCATTAAATTTGTATATTGCTTTGGGTGATATGGCCATCTTGATTATATTTATTCTTCCTAACCAAGAACAAGGTATATTCTTCCATCTCATATCTTTTTCGATTTTCCTTAACAATGGTTTATAGTTTTCATTATATAAGTCCTTTACATTCTTTGTTATGTTTATTCCTAAGTATTTTATTTTTTTTGTTGCAATCGTGAAGGGGATTATTGTTTTGAGTTCATTCTCAAATGTGTCATTGTTGGCATATAGAAAGGCTATTGACTTCTGTATGTTAATTTTGTATCCTGCGACCTTACTGTATTGCCTTATTGTTTCTAGTAGTCTTTTTGTGGATTCTTTGGGGTTTTTGATATATAGGATCATATCATCTGCAAAAAGTGATACCTTTACTTTTTTTTTTCCGATATGGATGCCTTTTATTTCTTTGTCTTGTCTGATTGCTCTGGCTAGAGCCTCTAGTACCACATTAAATAAGAGTGGAGAGAGTGGACAACCCTGTCTTGTTCCTGATTTAAGGGAGAAAGCCTTCAGTTTAGTGCCATTTAATATGATGTTAGCTGATGGTTTATCATATATGGCATTTATCATGTTGAGATATTTTCCTTTTATACCCATTTTGTTGAGAGTATTAAACATAAAATTGTGTTGTATTTTATCAAAAGCCTTTTCTGCGTCTATTGATAAGATCATGTGGTTTTTGTTCTTTGTTTTGTTGATATGGTGTATTACGTTAACCGTTTTACGTATGTTGAACCATCCTTGAGATTCTGCGATAAATCCCACTTGATCATGATGTATTATTTTTTCAATATGTTGTTGTATTCGATTTGCTAGTATTTTGTTTAGTATTTTAGCATCTGTATTCATTAGAGATATTGGTCTGTAGTTTTCTTTTTTTGTGCCATCCTTGCCTGGTTTTGGTATGAGGGTTATGTTGGCCTCATAAAATGTGTTTGGAAGTATTGCTTCTTCTTCAATTTTTTTTTTTTAATAATTTTATTTTTTTAATGGGGTGACATCAATAAATCAGGATACATATATTCAAAGATAACAAGTCCAGATTATTTTGTCGTTTAATTATGTTGCATACCCATCACCCAAAGTCAGATTGTTCTCTGTCACCTTCTATCTTGTTTTCTTTGTGCCCCTCCCCACCCCCTTTCCCTCTCCCATTCCCCCCTGCCCGCCCCCGTAACCACCACACTCTTATCAATGTCTCTTAGTTTCACTATTATGTCCCACCTACGTATGGAATAATACAGTTCCTGGTTTTTTCTGATTTACTTATTTCGCTTCATATCATGTTATCAAGATCCCACCATTTTGCTGTAAATGTTCCGATGTCATCATTTCTTATGGCTGAGTAGTATTCCATAGTGTATATGTGCCACATCTTCTTTATCCAGTCATCTATTGATGGGCTTTTTGGTTGTTTCCATGTCCTGGCCACTGTGAACAATGCTGCAATAAACATGGGGCTGCATGTGTCTTTACGTATCAATGTTTCTGAGTTTTGGGATATATACCCAGTAGAGGGATTGCTGGGTCATAAGGTAGTTCTATTTTCAGTTTTTTGAGGAACCACCATACTTTCTTCCATAATGGTTGTACTACTTTACATTCCCACCAACAGTGGATGAGGGTTCCTTTTTCTCCACAGCCTCTCCAACATTTGCTATTACCTGTCTTGCTAATGACAGCTAATCGAACAAGTGTGAGGTGGTATCTCATTGCCGTTTTGATTTGCATTTCTCTAATAGCTAAAGAAGATGAGCATCTTTTCATGTATTTGTTGGCCATTTGTATTTCTTCCTGGGAGAAGTGTCTATTCATATCCTCTTCCCATTTTTTTATTGGATTGTTTGTTTGTTTGTTGTTGAGTTTTATGAGTTCTTTGTATATTTTGGATATTAGGCCCTTATCTGAGCTGTTGTTTGAAAATATCATTTCCCATTTGGTTGGCTGTCTGTTTATTTTGTTATCAGTTTCTCTTGCTGAGCAAAAACTTCTTAGTCTGATGTAGTCCATTCATTAATTTTTGCCTTCACTTCTCTTGCCTGTGGAGTCAAATTCATAAAATGTTCTTTAAAACCCAGGTCCATGAGTTGAGTACCTATGTCTTCTTCTATGTACTTAATTGTTTCAGGTCTTATGTTTAGATCTTTGATCCATTTTGAGTTAATTTTTGTACAGGGGGACAAACTGTACTCCAGTTTCATTCTTTTGCATGTGGCTTTCCAGTTTTCCCAGCACCATTTATTGAAGAGGCTTTCTTTTCTCCATTGTGTGTTGTTGGCCCCTTTATCAAAAATTATTTAAATATATATATGTGGTTTTATTTCTGGTTTTTCTATTCTTTTCCATTGGTCTGAGTGTCTATTTTCTGCCAATACCATGCTGTTTTGATTGTCGTGGCCCTATAATATAATTTGAAGTCAGGTATTGTAATGCCCCCAGCTTCATTCTTTTTCTTTAGGATTGTTTTGGCTATTCGGGGTTTTTTATAGTTCCATATAAATCTGATGATTTTAAGCTCTATTTCTTTAAAAAACGTCATTGGAAGTTTGATGGGAATTGCATTAAATTTGTATATTGCTTTGGGTGATATGGCCATCTTGATTATATTTATTCTTCCTAGCCAAGAACAAGGTATATTCTTCAATCTCATTATATCTTTTTCGATTTTCCTTAACAATGGTTTATAGTTTTCATTATATAAGTCCTTTACATTCTTTGTTATGTTTATTCCTAAGTATTTTATTTTTTTTTGTTGCAATCGTGAAGGGGATTATTGTTTTGAGTTCATTCTCAAATGTGTCATTGTTGGCATATAGAAAGGCTATTGACTTCTGTATGTTAATTTTGTATCCTACGACCTTACTGTATTGCCTTATTGTTTCTAGTAGTCTTTTTGTGGATTCTTTGGGGTTTTCGATGTATAGGATCATATCATCTGCAAAAAGTGATACCTTTACTTCTTCTTTTCCGATATGGATGCCTTTTATTTCTTTGTCTTGTCTGATTGCTCTGGCTAGAGCCTCTAGTACCACATTAAATAAGAGTGGAGAGAGTGGACAACCCTGTCTTGTTCCTGATTTAAGGGGGAAAGCCTTCAGTTTAGTGCCATTTAATATGATGTTAGATGATGATTTATCATATATGGCCTTTATCATGTTGAGATATTTTCCTTCTATACCCATTTTGTTGAGAGTCTTAAATATAAAATTGTGTTGTATTTTATCAAAAGCCTTTTCTGCGTCTATTGATAAGATCATGTGGTTTTTGTTCTTTGTTTTGTTGATATGGTGTATTACGTTAACCATTTTACGTATGTTGAACCATCCTAGAGATTCTGCGATGAATCCCACTTGATCATGATGTATTATTTTTTTAATATGTTGTTGTATTCAATTTGCCAGTATTTTGTTTAGTATTTTAGCATCTGTATTCATTAGAGATATTGGTCTGTAGTTTTCTTTTTTTGTGCCATCCTTGCCTGGTTTTGGTATGAGGGTTATGTTGGCCTCATAAAATGTGTTTGGAAGTATTGCTTCTTCTTCAATTTTTGGAGGACTTTGAGTAGAATAGGAACCAAGTCTTCTTTGAATGTTTGATAAAATTCGCTGGTATAGCCGTCAGGGTCTGGACTTTTATTTTTGGGGAGGTTTTTAATGGTTTTTTCTATTTCTTCTCTACTGATAGGTCTGTTTAGGCTTTCTGCTTCTTCTTGACTCAGTCTAGGAAGGTTGTATTGTTCTAGGAATTTATCCATTTCTTCTAGGTTGTTGAATTTAGTGGCATAAAGTTTTTCATAGCTCCAAGTATGGTTGTATTTTTGTCAGTTTTTGTTTTAAGATCAATAAGTAGCTGTCTTATATATTTTGGTGCTCCTTGGTTTGGTGCATATATATTAAGAATTGTTATGTCTTCTTGATTCAGTGTCCCCTTAGCCATTATGAAATGGCCATTTTTGTCTCCGAGTACTTTTCCTGTTTTGTAGTCAGCATTATCCGATATGAGTATTGCTACACCTGCTTTTTTTTTTATGTTATTTGCTTGGAGTATTGTTTTCCAGCCATTCACTTTGAATTTGTTTTTATCCTTGTTACTTAGATGAGTTTGTTGTAGGCAGCATACAGTTGGATTTTCTTTTTTAATCCATTCTGCTACTCTGTGCCTTTTTATTGGTGAGTTTAAACCATTTACATTTAGTGTAATTATTGATACTTGTGAGTTCCCTATTGCCATTTTATAGATTGCTTTCTGTTAGCTTTGTGTCTTGTTTGATCCTTCTCTTTCGTTTTTCTATCTTTTGTTTTTATTTGGTTGTATTCCATACATCTTTCCTCTGTTGCTATCTTCTTTATCTCATGTGCTTCTGTGGTGGTTTTTTCAATGGTGGTTACCTTTGAGTAATGAAAAGGGTCCCTACCCTGTTCATTGTAGCGAACTATTTTGTGAGTACTTTTGCACTCCATCGTCCTTTGCTACTGTTAATCTCCATCTTCTCCCCCCCTTTCTTTTTGTTGTTGTCACAGTTTAAATTTGGTTTTATTGTGTTCTTCTTGGAGCTTTTACTTGTGGCTCTGTTTTTTTTTTTTGTTCTTTGTATCTGATTGGAGACCCCCTTTAGTAATTCCTGGAGTGGGGGTTTTCTGATGATAAATTCCCTCATCTTTTCTGTATCTGTGAATGTTTTTATTTCTCCTTCATATTTGAAGGATAGCTTTGATGGGTATAGTATTCGTGGCTGAAAGTTCCTCTCTTTCAGGACTTTAAATATTGGGGTCCATTCTCTTCTAGCTTGTAGAGTTTCTGCTGAGAAATCTGATGATAATCTAATGGGCCTTCCTTTATATGTTGTATTCTTCTTTTCCCTGGCTGCCTTGAGAATTTTTTCTTTGCCGTTGGTTTGTGTCAATTTCATTATGATATGTCTTGGAGTAGGTTTGTTGGGGTTAAGAAAACTTGGAGTTCTGTTTGCTTCTTGAACTTGAGGCTTTAGTTCTTTCCACAGGCTTGGGAAGTTCTCATCTATTATTTGTTTGAGTATGTTCTCCATTCCATTTTCTCTCTCTTCTCCCTCTGTTATACCTATTATTCTTATGTTATTCTTTTTGATAGAGTTAGATAATTCCTGTAAGGCTATCTCATTTTTTTTAATTTTTGAGTCTCTTTCTTCTCTCTGTTGTGCCTCAAGTTGCTTGTCTTCTATTTCACTAATCCTCTCTTCTATCTGACCTGTTCTATTAGCTAAGCTTGTTACTTCGTTTTTCAGCTCGTGAATTGAGTTTTTCATCTCTGTTTGATTTGTTTTTATACTTTCAATTTCCTTGGACATATATTCTTTGTGTTCATTGAGTTGTTTTCTGAGCTCCCTAAATTGCCTTTCTGTGTTTTCTTGTATATCTCGGAGGATTTTTAGGATTTCTATCTTGATTTCTCTGTCATTTAGCTCCAAGGTTTCCAATATATTAAATTTTTTCTCCATAGATTTTTCCTCATCTAGCTGTGTTACCTCTCTTTCTTTTGTATCCATGATATTCGATTTTCTCTTCCTTAATGGCATCTGAGGGTGGTTTTGTTGATAGTATTAATGAGATTTAATAAAGAATAAAAAGTTAAAAAAAAATAAAAAAAATCATAAAAAAATAAAAAATTGAAAAGTTTTTTTTTAAAAATTAATAATGAAATAAATAAAAATAAAATAAAATAAAAATTTTAAAAAAAGGAAATTATTCCCCCCCTCCTTTTTTCCTCTCCTCTCCTCTCCCCTCTTTCTTGAGAAAATCTTGTGGTGAACTGTGAATTATAACAAACAATGCCTGTGATGGAGGGCCTGAATTGGGGAAAAGTAATAAAGGGGCAAAAAAAAAAAAAAAAAAAAAAAAAGGAAAAAAAAAGAGCGTATGGACCCACAAAAAGCAAATAAGGAAAAAATTTGGGTCAAAAATAAAATGATTTGCTTTTAGGTGTTGGTTGTCTAAGAGTTATGATGAGAGGAATAAGAGGAAAACGGAAAAGTGGAGGGACAAATTAAAAAATTACTATTGTATTTAGTGGAACAAGAACTAGAGAAAATGGAGAGCCAGGGATGGGAGCACTGCTAATGAGTTAAAAAGGTGAAGTAAAACCCCCCATAATTCCACAAACATAAGTTTGAGTCCCAGATAAGATAATTTGTTCATTACTAAAGTTTGAATGAGAGGAGATGTAAAGGAGAAAGGAAGAAACTAATATAGAGGGAGAAAAGAAAGAGAGAGAGAGAAAAAAAGAGGGAACCACTAAAAGAAGAAAAAAGAAAGGAGAGAGAGAGAGAAAGAGAGAGAGTTAAGGGTTTTGGAGTGCAACCCTCATAGAGAGAAAGGAAGAGAAGAGAAAAGATAATGGGAGATGTAACACTTATGGGTAGTGTAGTTCAAGGAGTGGAGAGAGTAAGACCGGCAGAGAGTTAATCGGCCAAATTGGAGGAGGAAAAAAAGTATCAAGAATGAAGATAAGAGAAACAAACGAACAAATATAATAAAATGGGATAGGTTATAAAGTCTGCAGATTATTCTTGATTTTGAGAGGATATCTTCTTGCTTTTTCTTTTCTCTCCCTCTTCCTGGTCGGTGACTCTGTAACCCTGTTCTGCCCCTTTGGCATGCTCAGGTAGAGGTTTGCAGTTGATAAGTCTCTATGGCAATGTCATGTATTGTGCTTTAGTCTCGTTGGCAGTCAAGGCTCATTAGCATTTATAGGCTCTGACAGTGAGAGAGTCCGTGTTCCTGGAGCCTTTCTCCTAGTCTTTCCTTCCTCAATTAGTAGCCTGATAATCCAGCTATGTGGTTGCTGCTGCCTCTGCCTGGATAGTAAGAGGCTCAAAGAGCTGGCAACTCCCCACTCTATTTCCACTCAGCACAGGGCTCTGAGTAAGGCTCAGTCAGTCAGAGCTGCTAGCATAATCAGGCGGGCTTTCCGCCAACTCAAAGACCTCTGGCTCTGCCACTCTGTCCGGTAACACAGACGGGCGCCCACTTCCGGTGCGCTTGGAGGAAACTCTCACTCACTGTCTGCGCGCGCAGACCAGGATATCCTGCCAGCAGTCTCACGCTCTGAGTGAAACCTCCAACCGCTGGGAAAAGTTGCAGCGTTGGAATTGAGTCTCGCTCCATCCCCGTGCACGGCTTTTGCAAGGCGCTGGGGCGGCCCGAGATTCCGCTTTGGCCCACACAAAGGCCCCTGACTCTGCCCCTCTGTGCGATAACACGGGCGCGCACTGCTGAGGCACTCGGAGGAATCTCTCACTCATTATCTGCGTGAGCAGACCAGGATATGAGGCCGGCCGCATTTCCCTCTGAGTGAAACCCCCTCCAGCACGGAAAATCTCCACTGTTGGAATTATTTCTCACTCCCTCTCGTGCGAGGCTTTCCCAGGGCACTGGGAAAAGACTCTGCCCTCGGCCCACAGAAAGGCCTCTGACCCTGCCTCTCCATGGGGCAACACGGGCACCCACTCTCGGGGCCTAGGAAGAAATCTCTCACCCACTAACTGCGCGCACACCGACCAGGAGACCGGGTAAAATGGCCGCTCCGCTTGTCTTTCTTTGTTTGGGTTTGGCGCGAGTGTTAGCTTGTATTACCTGGGTTGCCACAGGATCAGTTTTTCCTCGGCTTGGATCTCTGTGCTACAGCCTGGTTCGGCTGTTTGTGCCACGGCCTGGATCTATTCACCCCCTTTGCCCGCCTTAGTTTCTATATTCACAGTTACCAGAGAAAGCCGCCCTGTTTAGGTTAGTGAGGAAGGCGGAGCATTTCTTACTCCCTATTTCCTTCGGGGTTTGGTTATATATTTAGCCAATTTTTCACTCGACCATACCTTTGGGTGTATTGTGAAGCATCTGGAGGGTCCAAGTATAGGTTTTTCTGTTTCTGGTTGAAGATCTTGTTGAGTTTTGGGGGAGATTTATCAGTATCACTTCCTACCCCGCCATTACTCTGACGTCCTCTTCTTCAATTTTTTGGAAGACTTTCAGTAGAATAGGAACCAAGTCTTCTTTGAATGTTTGATAAAATTTGCTGGTATAGCCGTGAGGGCCTGGAATTTTATTTTTGGGAGGTTTTTAATGGTTTTTCTATTTCTTCTCTACTAATAGGTCTGTTTAGGCTTTCTGCTTCTTCTTGACTCAGTCTAGGAAGGTTGTATTGTTCTAGGAATTTATCCGTTTCTTCTAGTTTGTTGAAATCAGTGGCATAAAGTTTTTCATAGTATTCTACAATAATTCTTTGTATATCTAAGGTGTCTGTGGTGATTTCTCCTCTTTCATTTTGGATTTTGTTTATATGAGTTCTTTCTCTTTTTCCTTGGTAAGTGTTGCCAAGGGTTTATCAATTTTGTTGATCTTTTCAAGGAACCAGCTCCTTGTTCTATTAATATTTTCTATAGTTTTTCTGTTCTCTATTTCATTTTTTTCTGCTCTGATTTTTATTATCTCCTTTCTTTAGCTGTTTTTCGGTTGTCTTTTTTCTTCTTTTTCTAGTTCCTTAAGGTGGGAAGTTAAGTGGTTCACTTGGGCTCTCTCTTGTTTGTTCATATATGCCTGAAGTGATATAAACTTCCTTCTTATCACTGCTTTTGCTGCATTCCATAGATTCTGATATGTCATATTGTCATTTTCATTTGTCTGTATATATTTTTTTATCTCTGCACTTATTTCTTCTTTGACCCATTCATTTTTTAAAAGTATGTTGTTTAGTTTCTACATTTTTGTGGGATTTTTTCCCTCTTTTTTGCAGTTGAATTCTAGTTTCAAGGCTTATGATCAGAAAATATGCTTGGTACAACTTTGATTTTTCTGAATTTGCTGATGTTGTTTTTGTGGCCCAACATATGGTCAATTTTTGAGAATGATCCATGTACACTGGAGAAAAATGTACACTCAGTCACTTTGGGATGAAATGTTCTGTAGATGTCTATCATATCCAGGTGCTCTAGTGTTTTGTTTAAGGCCACTATATCTTTGTTGATTCTCTGTTTGGATGACTGATCTAGAGCCGTCAGCGGTGTATTGAGGTCTCTAAGTATGATTGTACTTTTGTCAGTTTTTGTTTTAAGGTCAATAAGTAGCTGTCTTATGTATTTTGGTGCTCCTTGGTTTGGTGCATATATATTAAGAATTGTTATGTCTTCTTAATTCAGTGTCCCCTTAGCCATTTATGAAATGGCCATTTTTGTCTCTGAGTACTTTGGTTGTCTTATAGTCCGCATTATCAGATATGAGTATTGCTACGCCTGCTTTTTTGTGGATGTTATTTGCTTGGAGTATTGTTTTCCAGCCTTTCACTTTGAATTTGTTTTTATCCTTGTTACTTATATGAGTTTCCTGTAGGCAGCATACAGTTGGATTTTCTTTTTTAATCCATTCTGCTACTCTGTGCCTTTTTATTGGTGAGTTTAAACCATTTACATTTAGTGTAATTATTGACACTTGTGAGTTCCGTATTGCCATTTTATAGATTGCTTTCTGTTAGTTTTGTGTCTTGTTTGATCCTTCTCTTTCGTTTTTCTATCTTTTGTTTTTATTTGGTTTTATCCCATACATCTTTCTTTCCTCTGTTGCTATCTTTTTTAAATCATTTGTTTCTGTGGTGGTTTTTTCAATGGTGGTTACCTTTAAGTAATGAAAAGGGTCCCTACCCTGTTCATTGTAGTGAACTATTTTGTGAGTACTTTTGCACTCCATCTTCCTTTGCTACTGTTAATCTCTATCCTCTTCCCCCCGCTTTCTTTTTGTTGTTGTCACAGTTTAAATTTGGTATTATTGTGTTCTTCTTGGAGCTTTTACTTGTGGCTTTGTTTTTTTTTTTGTTCTTTGTATCTGATTGGAGAACCCCCTTTAGTAATTCCTGGAGTGGGGGTTTTCTGATGATAAATTCACTCATCTTATCTGTATTTGTCAATGTTTTTATTTCTCCTTCATATTTGAAGGATAGCTTTGATGGGTATATTATTTGTGGCTGAAAGTTCCTCTCTTTCAGGACTTTAAATATTGGGGTCCACTCTCTTCTAGCTTGTAGAGTTTCTGCTGAGAAATCTGATGATAATCCAATGGGCCTTCCTTTATATGTTGTATTCTTCTTTTCCCTGGCTGCCTTGAGAATTTTTTCTTTGCCGTTGGTTTGTGCCAATTTCATTATGATGTGCCTTGGAGTAGGTTTGTTGGGGTTAAGAAAACTTGGAGTTCTGTTTGCTGCTTGAATTTGAGGCTTTAGTTCTTTCCACAGGCTTGGGAAGTTCTCATCTATTATTTGTTTGAGTATGTTCTCCATTCCATTTTCGCTCTCTTCTCCCTCTGATATACCTATTATTCTTATGTTATTCTTTTTGATAATTCCTGTAAGGCTATCTCATTTTTTTTTAATTTTTGAGTCTCTTTCTTCTTCTCTCTGTTGTGCCTCAAGTTGCTTGTCTTCTATTTTACTAATCCTCTCTTCTATCTGGCCTGTTCTACTAGCTAAGCTTGTTACCTCGTTTTTCAGCTTGTGAATTGAGTTTTTCATCTCTGCTTGATTTGTTTTTATAGTTTCAATTTCCTTGGACATATATTCTTTGTGTTCATTGAGTTGTTTTCTGAGCTCCCTAAATTGCCTTTCTGTGTTTTCTTGTATATCTCGGAGGATTTTTAGGATTTCTATTTTAAATTCTCTGTCATTGAGCTCCAAGGTTTCCAATATATTAAATTTTTTCTCCATAGATTTTTCCTCATCTAGCTGTGTTACCTCTCTTTCTTTTGTTTCCATGATATTCGATTTTCTCTTCCTTAATGGCATCTGAGGGTGGTTTTGTTGATAGAATTAATGAGATTTAATAAAGAATAAAAAGTTAAAAAATAAAAAATCAAAAAGAGTTTTTTTTTTAAAAATTAATAATGAAATAAAGACAATTAAATTAAAATAAAAATTAAAAAAGGAAGTTATTCCCCCCTCTCCTTTTTTCCTCTCCTCTCCTCTCCCCTCTTTCTTGAAAAAAATTTTGTGGTGAACTGTGAATTATATTGTACTAAATAGAACAAACAATGTCTGTAATGGAGGGCCTGAATTGGGGATAAGTAATAAAGGGGCAAAAAAAGGGGGGTATAGACCCACAAAAAGCAAATAAGGAAAAAATTTGGGTCAAGAATAAAATGATTTGCTTTTAGGTGTTGATTGACTAAGAGTTATGATGAGAGGAATAAGAGGGAAACAGGAAACTGGGGGGACAAATTAAAAAATTACTATTGTATTTAGTGGAACAAGAACTAGATAAAATGGAGAGCCAGGGATGGGAGCACTGCTAGTGAGTTAAAAAGGTGAAGTAAAAACTCCCCAAAACACCACAAACATAAGTTTGAGTCCCAGATAAGATAATTTGTTCATTACTGAAGTTTGAATGAGAGGAGATATAAAGGAGAAAGGAAGAAACTAATATAGAAGGAGAAAAGAAAGAGAGATGGAACCACTAAAAGAAGAAAAAAGAAAAAAGAGGAGAGAGGGAGAGAGAGAGAGAGAGAGAGAGTTAAGGGTTTTGGAGTGCAACCCTCATAGAAAGGAAGAGGAAAGTAAAGATAATGGGAGATGTAACACTTATGGGTAGTGTAGTTCAAGGAGAGGAGAGAGTAAGACCGGCAGAGAGTTAAACGACCAAATTGGAGGAGGAAAAAAAAAAAATCAAGAATGAAGATAAGAGAAACCAAACGAACAAATATAATAAAATGGGATAGGTTATAAAATCTGCAGATTATTCTTGATTTTGAGAGGTTATCTTCTTGCTTTTTCTTTTCTCTCCCTCTTCCTGGTTGGTGACTCTGTACCCCGGGTTCTGGCCTTTGGCACGCTCAGGTAGAGGTTTGCAGTTGATAAGTCTCTATGGCCATATCATGTATTGTGCTTCACTCTTGTTGGCAGTCGAGGCTCATTAGCATTTATAGGCTCTGACAGTGAGAGAGTCCGTGTTCCTGGAACCTCTCTCCCAGTCTTTCTTTCCTCAATTAGTAGCCTGGTAATCCAGCTATGGGGTTGCTGCTGCCTCTGCCTGAATAGTAAGAGGCTCAAAGAGCTTGCAACTCCCCACTCTGTTCCCACTCAGCACAGGGCTCTGGGTAAGGCTCAGTCAGTCAGAGCTTCTAGCAGAATCAGGCGGGGCTTCCACCCACTCAAAGACCTGTGGCTCTGCCACTCTGTCCAGTAACACGGGCGGGCACCCACTCCTGGGGCGCTTGGAGGAAACTCTCGCTCACTATCTGCGCGCAGACCAGAATATCCGGCCGGCAGTCTCACACTCTGAGTGAAACCCCTGCCTGCATGGAAAAGTTCCAGCGTTGGAATTGGCTCTCATTCCCTCCCCGTGCGCGGCTTTTTCAGGGCACTGGGGCGGCCTGGAGATTCCGCTTTTGACCCACACAAAGGCCCCTGACTCTGCCCCTCTGTGGGGTAACACGAGCGCCCACTCCCGGGGCTTTCGAAGGAATCTCTCGCCCACTATCTGTGCGCACTGACCAGGAGATCGGGGAAAATGGTTGCCCCACTTGTCTTTCTTTGTCTGGGTTTGGCACGAGTGTTAGCTTGCATTGCCCGGGTTGCCACAGGAACAGTTTTTCCTCGGCTTGAATCTCTGTGCCACAGCCTGGTTCAGCCGTTTGTGCCACGGCCTGGATCTATTCACCCCCTTTGCCCGCCTTAGTTTCTATATTCTCTGTTTCCAGTGAAAGCAGCCCTATTTAGGTTAGTGAGGAAGGCAGAGCATTTCTTACTCCCTATTTCCTTAGAGGTTTGATTACGTATTTAGCCAATTTTTTGCTTGACCATACCTTCAAGTGTATTGCAAAACAGCTGGAGGTTCCAAGGATAGGTTTTTCTGTTTCTGGTTGAAGATCTTGTTGACTTTTGGGGGAGATTTATCAGTATCACTTCCTACCGCACCATTACTCTGACATCATCTCAAGAGCCACCTTTTATTCTAGCTATATCTTGGATGAAGTCAGGCCATCAGGTAAGGATACACTCAGAACGTACTCCTCTGAACATGGATAGAATCGCTTATACTAATTATAACAATGGACTAGATTGAAGAGAATTATAAGGTACAAAAGTGTGAAAACAGTATTTTTTCTGTAGGAAAATTCATGAAGAATCAAATTCTTTTACTATGTGGGGGTCCATGATGGTTTTTGTAAATAAAATTTTATTGTAACATAGCCATATCCATTTATTTATGTATTGTCTATGGCTGTTTTCATCTTACAGTGGGAGAGCTGGGTGATTACTACAGAGATTATTTGGCTTGCAAGGCCTAAATTGTTTACTATCTTGCCCTTTATGGAAAATAATGTCCACTAACCTCTGATATTGCGTAAAACATTTAACAAATTCTCTGGGTGTTGTGAATTTAGTCATAATAGGCTTTCTCTCTTTACTTTGCTAATTAAGAAGTTCTTAAACTTGGTACCTACCACTAGTATAAGTGTCATCCTGCTAAGTATTATATTTTGTGTACTTATGTACCATATTTCCTCATGTATAAGATGCACACTTTTTAAAAAAAACTAGAGTCTAAAAACTGGGAATGTCTTATCCAGTGTTTGTAGATTTCTTTTACTTGCATTTCCTGCTTTTTTGTGCTTATTTTTGTGCTCATTGTTGAAGACAGTGATTCATCATCTGGCACAGATGAGGACAAGCCAATGGATGGGAGTTTTGACAGTGATGAGGAGTTGTATGAATTTTATGATGAATACAACTTGAATTCAATAACTTTATGTAATACATTTTTTTTCTAATTTTGGGGCCCAAAATTAAAGCATGTCTTATATATAGGGAAATATGATAACTCCATTTTCATCTCACTGCCACATTTTTGTTATTCCTCCATATTTTTTCAACTTCTAAAAATCTAGTTTTGCCTTATGTCTCTCTATAAAATTTGTCATAGAATATTTACATTTTGCAAAGAATATTGTCTAATTAGTTTGCATTCAACCATCTACTTATCTTAACAAAATCAAATATATATTTTTTCATAATAAGTCTGGGTGGAACATCTTATAGCAAGCTTGATTTGGCAGTTAAAGATAATGTGGTTTCTAAATTTAATACAAGAATTCTGCTCTAAACATGTTTTTTAATAAAAAAAGTGGTAGATATTCAAAATGAAATATTTGAGAAATTAGAAGAAAGATAATAACAAACCTACTGTAAACAGATTGCAGCAGACCTAGGTTCAAATCCTGGTTGTGCCTGCATTGAGATATAGGTAAGTAATTAAATACTTTTTCATCTGTAACATGGGTGAACATAATAAAATTTTACATGCTCAATATGAGAATTAAGCGAGATAGAGCAGAGATATTGATTTTGTTTACTACTGTGTCACCAGTGCTTAGCACATGGTAGGTACTTCAGGTAGATAGATGATAGATGATGATGATAGATAGATAGATAGATGGATAGATATATAGATAGATAGATAGATAGATAGATAGATAGATAGATAGATAGATAGATGATAGATGATAGATAGATAGATGATAGATAGATAGATAGATAGATAGATAGATAGATAGATAGATAGATAGATAGATAATAGATAGACAGATGAGGACACCTTGCAAATTCATGTGTACTCAACAAATATCAGTTTCTACTTTCTTTTTATATATAATTTTTCACAGTTGGGGGGTTTTTAGTCTAATTTAGAAATAATTAGCAGTCACTGGAGAGGAAATCTTTTTAACCTTATCATGCTACCAGGCAGAAATTAAAAAAAAAAAAGTTTTGCTTATATTCAATTAACAAATGGACTACTTTAAAGTCTGGCACAAAAGCAACAAAAAACATGTTTTTTATGGGGACCTTTCAAGTTCCTATTCTTAGTTCCTGGAATGATGGCCCATTGCTATTAAAGAAGAATTAAATGTGCAACTGCAGTAGATATGTGGGAGAGTGGGCAGGTGGGGTTGGTCTGCCTCTAGAAGATGACTTCATTCCATTGTCTGGTGTTATAAGAGAGAAAAAGTTGTAAATAAGTAATTACATTATATCATTCACTGTTCTGTTAACCTATTCATTTCTTTATGCTTTTAGTAATAGTTTTACACTTATTAGTAAGATAGGCAAGATCTCTGTCCTCTAGGACAGTGGCCGCAACCTCCGGGCTGCGGACCAGTACCGTCTATGTGCCATTTGGTACAGGTCCACAGAGAAAGAATAAATAACTTACATTATTTTTGTTTTATTTATATTAAGTCTGAACGATGTTTTATTTTTAAAAAATGACCAGATTCCTTCTGTTACATCCGTCTAAGACTCACTCTTGACGCTTGTCTCGGTCTCACCCTACAGGCCGGTCCATGAAAATATTTTCTGACATTAAACTGGTCCGTGGCCCAAAAAAGGTTGGGTACCACTGCTCTAGGAGAATATTTACAATCAGATAGTTGGATTTGTAATTTTGTACAAATCCTTAAGTCTTCATCTTAATAAATGATTTTTTTCCATTGTTTTGTACTACATATTCCTGTCACTCTTGCCCTAAATTTATGTTGAAACTCCAACTGCATGGGACAGTATTAGAAGGAGGACCTTTGGAAGATCATTAAGTTTAAATGAGGTCCCAAGGGTGGAACCTCCATGATGGGTTTAGTGTCTTTACCAGAAGAGAAAGAGACTAGAGCTCACTCTCCTTCTGCCTTGTGAGGACACAGCAGGAAAGTAGCCATCTGCAAAACAGGAAAAGGTCCCTCAAAGACTGGTTTTGCTGGTACCTTAATCTTGGACTTCTCAACCTCCATACTGTGAGAAACAAATTTCTGCTGTTTAAGCCATCCTCCCTATGCTATTCTTATGAATGCAGTCCAAACTAAGACATCCTTCAAAAATAATCTATGACATTAACTTTAACTTGATTTAATCTTAATAAAAATATCGAGATGGGGGAGTACAGAGAATTTAGTGTGCTTAGTACATGTCTTGTGATGAGCACTCTAAAGAAAATTAAATGGCCATGAGCTTTAGACCATCCTGGCATCTCAGAGTTGGCCAGCTTTACTTAGTTAAAGGCAGATTATCTCTAAGATGAGGCTTTTCTTTTCACTATATTGAATAACTGACATCTCATACAACATTAAATAATTAGTTAGGATTACATGACTGCATGTGTCTGCTAGAGCTTACTGTTACCAAAAATACTTTTCTCACTTTGAGAACATAGTAAAATAATAATTTTAAAAATTGTCTAATTTTTTTTTCATAATGTATGGGTGGAAAGTAATAACAGCATTGATAACAATTAATAGCCACAGAATTACTATAATTAGTATCTAGCACACATTAAAAATATCAGGGTAGGAGAAAAGCACATATTTTAATTCTGATCCCTGAACCTGGCCAATTCTATACACCAGTTAAAGGACAATGGCGTTTAAGTGTGTATTTGCTCTTTTAATATGATATGCAAGAATGCTTGAAATGCCATTTCTAAACAGAAAGATATACAATGTTTTACATCCTTAACTCTTATGGAGGAAGCTTATCAGTCCTGGCAAGGTTATCATTCAGTATAAAAGTTGTGGACTTTTTGCTGTTGTTTTAATCAATTTGTTCTATATAGTTTTCAACTAAAATTAATTCACCATTCAGTTGGGATTCATTTCAATTCAATTTCTTGACCAAATTGCATTTTTATATTAAACTACATTATTATGGATCTCAGTTCAGTGTGATTATAATGATTAATAAGGCCATGTAACTTCATAAATTAAGCATAATTAGCCATGGTGATTGGTAAGATAAATCCCATTACAAAGGATTGAATTTGAGAGAATGAACATAGGGTAGGTGGGTGAGGGCCTTTATATATATATTTTTAATATTTTATGGAAATGTCCATTAACCTAGAAGAATTATCATTTATTTACTTATAAAGTCATTTCACTTAGCTCAACTCTGTTTTTTCTTTAAATGAGTGAATGAATAAGTTAGTAACCAAAAATAGCAATTTTCAAGTGCTGCTTAGGAAAGCAAAATAATAATAATCCTTTAAATGGACCATGATTTTGCACAAGGAAGAATTTTTTTTTCTATTCAATTTTGAGTGTATTTATGAAAGTCTAAAAAGAGTAAAAAAGAATCTTCTATGTTCTGGTCTAAATATCTATGAATATCATTCATATACACTATAAAATTTTAAAACATGGAAAAATTTTACTCTAGTACAGTGGAGTTAACTACCATTGACTTTATGAATACATTACAAAATATGTATTATATATCTAGGAGACAGGCTTCTCCTTCCACCACCAATAAATAATTCACAAAAATTTCATTTTAGCTTAGTGTGAGAAGGTAAATATGTGGAATAAGGCAATGAATAATTCTTTATCTTCTAAGTTGCCTTTATATAGTCCATTTCTATTATCTTTTCTGCCAAACTGTAGACACACAAAGGAGGTTTGATGGTAAAGTTTATGTATCAACTTGACTTGATAAAGGGATGCCCAGATAGCTAGTAAACTATCATTTTGCGGTATATCTATGATGTTGTCAATGAAGAGATTAGTATTTAAATTGGTAGACCAAGAAAAGAAGATCAACCTTACTAGAGTGAGTGAGTCTTATATAATTCATTGATGGCCTGAACAGTACAAAAAGGTGAAGGAAGGGAAAATTCTCTTTGCTTGATTTAGAGGATCTATCCATCTTCTCCTATTGTTAAATATCAGGAGCTCTTGTTTCTCTGGCCTTTGGACTTAGACTAAGACTTACACCATTGTCTTCCATAGTTCTCAGGCCTTCAGACTAAATCAAATTACCAATGTAAAGCCAGTAGCCATGGCCACCATCACAGCTGCCTGGCCCAAACAGCTTCGCATTGAATTCAGACAGACGGTAATGAAACAATGGAGCCAAGAACTGGTGGGGCATTAGCTTTAATCCTAGCTTGCACCCAGCGGGCAAGTAAAAACACACACTGGGCTCCAAAACCCACTCATTCAGTGCTACTGACTTATCTGAGTTTCCTAGAATCAAAGGTTTCTAGCTCACCAGCCTCATTTACCTCTGTTCCCCATCTCCTTCTCTCTGTTCAAACTCTGCACAAACTGGCTTCTCCTTCAACACTCCACTATCTTAGCTGTTTCTCCTGGCCTCCTCCACATGGCCTCTCTCTGCTCTCTCTTCTAATGTTAATCTCAGGAACCGAGACAGCAAGCTCCTGGTTTGCCCACTTTATAGTGCAGAAATCAAAACCTTTAATCCAATATACAAAACAGGAAAGTCTCTAATACAAAGTCACTTATCTGAGGCATGGTGGGATTGTACCACCCCACATCATAAAGGGTGAGAAAGGCTTAGTCCTAAAACCAAGCCCCAGGCTACAAGGATCCTGCCTGCCCACAGCTCACCCCCAACACACATTAATATCACCTGAGCGATGGGCTTCCATGTTGACAGCACCATCTTTAACAAAGTGAGCATAATATATTTTATCTGCCCACCAACCAACATCTTTAGATTTACCAGGTGGTTTAACCAAATAGCTCTACTGGCTGGAGTACTTGAACCTCTTGCTTGACAAAACATAGATGGTACCTAGAAAAGAAATGTCATAGTTAGGATACTTTTGGTTGTAAGTAACAAAATAAACATCTTATACTTGCTTACTAAATAAAAAGTTTTAGTTGACAAAATTAGGATATCTTTAGCCTTAGTAAGTAATTTAACTTTAATTCCTTTGACGTGTTCTCATTTGGTTCTAAGTTACTTAGAACCAAAGAATTTTATTCTTCCACAGTCTGGAAGCAAGAACTCTGAAATAAAGTTGTTGTCAGGGCCGTGGTCTCCTAAAGACACTGGAATCTATTCCATACTTTTCTCTTAGTCTGGTTTTGTCAGCAATTCTTGGTGTTCCAATTTCTGCCTCAATTCTTATGTGAATTTCTCCCTGAGTGTCTGTCCCAGTGTCTCTTCTCCTTTTGTGAAAAGGACACCAGTCATTAGAGTAGGGCAATCAACATAAACCTGTTGAGCATGCTAATTTCTGTTAAATTCTGCAAATGATCGGTATTTTAAAAAAAAGGATTGGTGGAATGGCTTATCAGGACATCATACACTAGCTTGAGAAAAGTCTAACAATTTGACCAAGGATAGGATTCACAACCCTATAATGTCATTAACAAAAGGTTCATATACTAATTTTTAAAGCTCTGTGTGCATTACACTATTGATCTTCTTATATTTATATATATTTTAGAACATCACATTATTTTGACAGGAATGTCAATATATTTTATAATAATATTATCATTTGGCTTCAAGGATAACATTTTTTTAGCTTTTTTGAAAGCATAATCACAGTTTTATCAATTTGGCTTACAGTATAACATAATTCTCAAAAAGGTTTTTTATTTAGTTTTGGTCTATGGTATAACTATATCTGGTTTGAAAAATGTCAGTCATTTTAGTTGCTGTAGAAGCTAAGCTTGGGTTTCAGTTTTTTAGAAGTGTCCAAGGAACTTTATGCTATAAATTCAGTATTTAAGATTCTGGGTGTTTCTATCTTGAATGGAGATGCAGGATATAAATCTCCTTATGTGAGGAACCATTATATTTCTTTTGTTTGGTGCTTTCAAATTCCTCTTGAATAGTAAACATTTATGCAATACTTTTCCCTAACCTTGTCTTGAGGATTTGGTAGAATTGTGGAAACTCGTTTTTAAATGAGATAATCTACTCATATCTAAGAGAGTATAATTTTGTATATAAAATAGAAAAAATTTAAAATAATAAAATTTAGTTCAGATTCCATTTTTTTTTCTTGGGTACAAAAATAATAAAATAGAATATGAGAAGTGTTTTAAAAATTATAGAAGAGCTAGGAATGTGCATAAATAAAAATCTAAGTCAAGAAAGTCTTTGAGAAAGGAACTGTTGGACAAATAAGTTGTAAAATTTGTGTTATTTGGTTTTGCTCACTTTAATTGTTAAAAATGGTGCTGCCCAGGTGGGGCAGCTGATTACCTTCATGTTTGGGAAGGGGCTTGGTTATGCTAATGTGTGCTGGATAAGGGCATTGTTCCACTGAAAAGTTTTAAAAGGAGAAGCTAGGAGTCTGTTTGCCAAATAAGTTCGTAAATATGATATATATGTTTGCTAGCTTATAGTTTGCATTGGATGTGGGAAACAGGCTGTAAATTGGCAAAGTCATTATAATTTAAGGTTTGTTTTTAAGACTAAGCCTTTCTCACCCTTTTAATTCTAAAATCTTTTCAACACTAAGCTTTTCCCCACACCCTTGACTGTTGCATGATGGTGGTAGTGCACTCTTACAAGAAATCCCATTTATGCCTCAGATAAGTGACTTTGTATCAGACACTTCCTTATTTGTGTACTGGCTTAAAGGCTTTAATTTCTACTCTATAAAATGGGGGAGACCAGGGACTCTCTCTCTGGGTTCCTGAAATTAGCATTGCAAAGAGAGGCAGCCAAGATGGCGGCGTGCTGAAGAAGAAGCCAGTTTGTGCAGAGTTTGTGCAGGGAGAAGGAGATGGGGACCAGAGGTGAATATGGCTGGTAGGTAGAAGCCTTTAATTATAGGAAACTCAGATAGGTCAGTGGCTTTGGGAGCCCTGAATGGAAAGGGAAATGTTTTCCCACTGTGTGTATTTCTCACCCTCTGGGTGCGAGCTAAGACTAAAGATAATGGCCTCTCAGTTCTTGGCTCCATTGTTTCATTACCATCTGTCTGAATCAAATGAGAACCTGCACGGGCCAGGCTGCTGTAATGGTGGCCATGGCTACTGGCCTTACAGAGGCCATTTTGAGAAAGGAGACCATACTGTTGTAAGGAAAAAAGGCCACATGGTTGCAGAGGAAGCAGGGAGAAAGATGGCAGAATGCTGAAGGAGAAGCAAGTTTGTGCAAGAGAAGGAGATGGGAAACAGAGGTGAATAAGGCTGATGAGGGCCTTTGATTCTAAGAAAAAAAAGGAGAAAGTCAGTGGCTTTGGGAACCCTGAATGGAAAGGGAAGTGTTTTCCTGCTGTGTTATTTTCTTGCCCACTGGTTGCAAGCAGGAATAGAAAATGGCCCACCAGTTTTTGGCTCTGTTGCTTCCTTATTTTCTGTCCAAATCAAATGCAAACCTGCAAAAGCCAGGCAGCTGTGATGGTGGCCACGGCTACTGGCCTTATATTTGGTGTAGTCTGTGGCAGGATTTGGATCAGATCGGTATGGAGCTACCACCACCCTCGAGTGGTGGGGTAGAGCAGTGGTCCCCAACCTTTTTTGGGCCACGGACCAGTTTAATGTCAGAAAATATTTTCACGGACTGGCCTTTAGTGTGGGATGGATAAATGTATCACGTGACAAAGACAAGCATCAAGAGTGAGTCTTAGAGGGATGTAACACAGGGAATCTGGTCATTTTTTAAAAATAAAGCATCGTTCAGACTTAAATATAAATAAAATGGAAATAATGTAAATTATTTATTCTTTCTCTGTGGACCGGTACCAAATGGCCCACGGACCGGTACCAGTCCACAGCTCAGGGGTTGGGGACCACTGGGGTAGAGGACTGACTGCTTTTATGGTTCCTCATGGCTGTCCTTTTGGGGATTGTGGACTGGCTGACTTTTACAACCATATAAGGAAACTGAGAGCACTATGGAAGATGGTGCCTGGGACCTGCAAACTGAGCCGTGGAAGGAGTTGGAATTGGTGTGGGAGAAAGAGATGCCGACTCTAGAGCTGGAGGAAGCACTGGAGAAGGAGGCCGACCAGGTTTTTCAGTTGCGCCTGGAAAAGGAACAGTCTCTGGAAAAGGAACTACAGGTTTGTGAGTTGCAGATTGCCCTGGAAGTTGTGGAGAGCCAGCAGTGGCAGGAGGCCAGGGCTGGGGCTGGGGCTGCAAGGCCTGAAGGGTGGCTGATGGGGCTCGAGCCTGGCGGCAGGAGCTGGCATTTTTAGCTCTTCTGAGGATGAGGAGGCTTGGACTGAAACTGTAGTTCACAGGCTTTATAAGCTAAAAAGCAGTGGTGGCGGAGGTGATGGAGGAAGGACGGGCAGCCTGGGAGCCAGACTTGCATCGTGTACTGCACCCTAGTAGGTTTGCTGAGATTCTGGGACAAAAGGGTGGATAGCTCTGGAACAGAGATTGAGAAACTGGCTGCCATTACCACGTGCTTCTCCTTGGGATGGCTTAAGAGCTGCCAGGACTTCAGGAATGGGAGGAGGGCAGGCTCCATGTGCGTGGACTGATTCCTGGACTACGATTAAAGTGGGCACTGGCTCCCTTGTTGAATGGACTACAAATTTTGGACAACGTGAAATACCCTGAGGGGGGGCAGCACTGGTGGAGGCTTTTTATCCAGTTGGAGCGAAGCTTCTAGGACATTTTACACTTTGGGCAAAGTGCTAAGAGACTGGTGAAGGGCACCTTTGTAATTGTTGAAGTTGTATAACTTGTGCTTTTGTTGTAATTTGTGAAATGTGCCTAATTTCCTTGCACAGGAATGCCTGTGGTGTAGATTGTGGATTCGAAAGTGAGCAAGAGGGGTAAATAAGTTGTAAAATTTGTGTTATTTGGTTTTGCTTACTTTGGTTGTTAAAAATAGTACTGCCCACATGGGGCACCTGTTTACTCTCATGTTTGGGAAGGGGCTTGGTTATGCTAATGTGTGCTGGAGGAGGTGGTTGTTCAGCTGAAAAGTTTTAAAAGGAGGAGCTAGGAGGCTATTTTGAGAGAGGAAACTACATTGTTGTAAGGAAGAAAGGCCACATGTTTGCAGAGGAGGCAGAGAGCAAGAAGGCAGAGTGCTGAAGGAGAAGCCAGTTCTTGCAAGAGAAGGAGATGGGGAACAGAGCTGAATAAAACTGGTGAGGGCCTTTGGTTCTAGGAAAAACCAGAAAGATTCTCCTGGTTGTGGAACAGGAGAACATGTGAGTGGGTTTTGGTGCCTCATGTGTTTGTTTTTACTCATTGGCCTGTACAAGTCTAGAAAAAAGGATGACCCACCAGTTCTTGGCTCCATTGTTTCATTACTGTCTGTCCAAATTAAATGGGAACCTGCATGGACCAAGTGGCTGTGATGGTGGCTGCAGCTACTGGCCTTACAGGAACAATGAACAGTGAGATAAAAGAGCAGTCAAGATACATGAGAATTCAAAAAGGCAATTGCTTTGGTTAATCACCAAGTCTAGGTGACTAACTAAAGTACCACTCTCATCAGTGAAATGAGTATCCCTGATAAAGATCAAGGAGTTTGTGGACAATGAGAAAGTTAAGATTGTAAGTCTTTTTCACAGTAGCCTACTGACATTAAGTCACAAACCCTAACTGTTTTGGCTTAAGCATTGTAGTTCATTGCTTCATCTTATGAAAAGAGTTAAAAATATTAATAGTATGGAGCAGCATAAAGTCCTCAGCCTGACTATCAAACTTTATTTCTAGGTAGATTATAAATCAAGTAAAGTAGTTGCAAGGTGCTTTTTTAGGGTTGATAGCAAGAAATCTAATAGAGGAAAATCTAGAGTATGAGTAAAGAGTAAAGAGTATGAGTAAATGAGTAATGATGCAAACAAGAGAAGAAATAGCTTATTGAAAGATGAGATGGTATCAGTAACAGAAGAGGAGCTAACATCAGAACAAAGACTTGAAGAATATGTGGAGCAATTTAGTGAGGAAGGAGAATTTAAGAAAAGAGTGGCTGCCTGATCAAGCAGTGGGTGCAATGGATAGAGCATCGGCCTGAGATGCTGAGGACCTAGGTTCACTGAGGTTGCCGGCTTGACAATGGGCTCACCAGCTTAAGCACAGGGTCGTCAGTTTGAGAGTGGGATTGAAAGACATAACCCCATGGTCGCTGGTTGAGCCCAAACGTGTTACTGTCTTGAAACCCAGGGATGCTGTCTTGAGCCCAGGGTCACTGGCTTGAGCAAGTGGTCACTGGCTCAGTTTGAGCCCCCCCCCCCCACCATCCTGTCAAGCCACATATAAGAAAACAATCAATGAAAAACTAAGGTGTAACCTGTGGTGGCGCAGTGGGTAAAAGCATCGACCTGGAAATTCTGAAGTCGCTGATTCGAAACCCTGGGCTTGCCTGGTCAAGACACATATAGGAGTTGATGCTTCCAGCTCCTCCCCCCCTTCTCTCTCTCTGTCTTTCCTCTCTCTCTCTCTCTCTCTCTCTCCCTCTGTCTCTCCCTCTCCTCTCTAAAATGAATAAATAAATTTAAAAAATTAAAAAAAAAAAAAAAGACAGAAAAAGGCCTGACCTGTGGTGGCGCAGTGGATAAAGCGTCGACCTGGAAATGCTGAGATCGCTGGTTCAAAACCCTGGGCTTGCCTGGTCAAGGCACATATGGGAGTTGATGCTTCCTGCTCCTCCCCCCTTCTCTCTCTCTGTCTCTCCTCTCTCTGTCTCTCTCTCTCCTCTCTAAAATGAATAATAAAAAAAAAACTAAGGTGCTGAAATGATGAGTTGATGCTTTCATCTCTCTCCTTTCCTGTCTGTTTGTTCCTGTCTCTCACTCTCTCTCTCAATGGTGATATATATATAAAAAAAAGTAGTTGCTGAGTGAAGATTGTAAAATACTGGTAGGAAAGAAACAGCTGTGCAATGCTACCTACCATTTCTCATAGTCTCGTGCTCCCCCGATCTTTTTATTGCTTTAGAATCTTTGTTGATTTTAATGAAAAGTCTCAAAGTCTATACTACAGATAATTCTAGTTTCTTTATAAAATGATAGTATGTTTATATGATATTCTTTTATTTTACAATATTTCTATATGGTGGTAATCAAGAGGCTGTACATATATTCAGAGCCCACTTTACTGACCAATATTAGGAAGAATATTTTCTATGCCAGAGACCATTTATTTGTCAAATTAATTCAGTTGGCTCTGTTATGAGTCCTACTATATAGATGATAAACAGGTGTAAGTGCTACAAACAAAAGATAATGATAAGTGGCACTGTTTCAAAAAAGAGGTGTGAGATGTCAAATGAGATGTTACTGAAGTCAGTGCTAACTAGACTGACTTAACGGCTTCCTGGTCTGTTAGAGGAAGGGAACAATAAAATAAATGTAATCAATACACATTGAAGGGTTTGTTTCCTGTGACATGGGGTGGCTAAGAAAACAACCAGAAGAGCAAGAGAGATTCATAATTGAGGAAGGACCCAGTTTTATATTCTTTACAAAAAGTGAAAAGGGAATAATTTCAAAAGATAATAAGAAATCATATGACAACAAGATTTTAAAACAACCTAAATGAATGAGATCTATATAAATTAATATAAAACATTTCAGAGTTTCAACATATAGTGAACACTCAAAACGTGTTACCTATTTATTTCAGTATAATCAAAAGGTCAATGTTAGCTTGGAAACAAAAATTACATATGAGTTAATTACAAATATCTGTTCCTAAGAGAGGGAATATGAGATTTATTTATTTTCCCTACAAGTACCTGAATTTTCTTGAGTCCATCAAGTTACACTTGATTAAGAGGCTCAGTGTAACAGATAAATAACCTGTGACCTATTTTGAAATCATACTTTTAGAATATAAACATGATTTAAGTCTTTGGAAACATTGTAGTATATAGAAAGACATACATACAGTGTGGGGCAAAGGTATGTTTACAGTTGTTTGTATAGAATACAATAATTAATAAATTATAATAAATTACAATACAGGAATAAACTGTGTTTGTTTCATGTACTCACAACTATAAATCTACTTTTGCTCCACACTGTATTATTCCTTGTTTAACAAATATTTACTGTGATATACTTTAGGCATAGAGCAAGACATAGACAGATATAGCCCCTGTCCTAATAGAACTTTTAGTCTCACAGGACAAAAAGCCCTGAGTTTGAATTCCAGGCTTTCCTCTGTATTGGGTAAATTTCAGCAAAATGATGAAGCTTCTGGGCCATAGTTCTTTTGCTTTTTGATATATAAAGTAGGACTAAGAGTATTTATCCAGTATGGTTGTTGTGATGATTTAATGAAAGAAAACACATACTGCTTGGTTCCAGATCTGTCAAATAGGAGACATTACCATTGCTTTTCTTCCCAAATGCAGTACCAGCAAGTAATATGATAGGCAAAGAATTCCATGAGCAAAAAGGACATTAAATAAAACCATGACTCTCTTTAATAACAACTGAGATAACAAGACACATTGTTGACAACTTTATTTTTTATCAGGGATAAAAAATTTTAGAAAGAGAGTCTATTAAATTCTTAGATAATTAAACTTTTAAGTAAAAAAAAAGAATTTCTTCATACATAGAATTGAGTTCAAGTATTAAGCTTCCTTCATGTATTAAAATAAGATGTCTATTCACTACACTGTAGTATGGAATTAAAATTTTTCATCAAATCATGGGATTTAGAAATAGTGAGCCCTATACACAATTTCCTCTGTTCTTAGATTTCTTTTAAAAATAAGTCTCATTTGCAAGAATAATGGTTAAGTTCATGTGTGGGCTATATTCTTACAAACTGAGATGTTAATCATTTCACATGAAAATAGTCTATGTTTTTGGCCTGTTATATAAATGGCATATAATATTAATGCCCAAATTGAATATTACTTATGTAGGTGCCTGCCAGGAAATAAGCCTTTCTAAAGAAGGAACTGTAGAAATTATCCTTGATCTGAATGGGCATATTTCCTATTATGATTTATTTTTTAATTCCTTTTCAATTATATTTAAAGTATTGTAATGTTAATATTTTAAATTGGCTATATCCAAGGTGAAAGTACAAACTGCAATGTGGAAGCCAGTCAATTTAGATGTATTAGGTAAGGTCAGAAGCTTAAAATGAAGAAAAAAATAAGATACATTGCTTTATTTATCTTCCATCTGCTCAGAAACTGTTCCGATTGCCAACACACTGATGCATCATTTACTTACAATAATGTGTTAATCACAATAATGAGCAATCAATTTTCAGATGTTAAATGAACACTCAGAATAGGAAACCCTGTCATTTAGAAGGCCAGTTAATGAGAGCAAGGTGGAAAAAATAGCTTGATTAGGCAGTTGATTTTTTTAAATACAAATGTTTGTGTTGCCATGAATTTAGAGTCCGCTTAAAAATTGAACTTCTGTATCCTGATTTTCAGTAAATTAAAGAGAACAGACTACCTTAAGAAGGAACTTCAAGTACAACTGCTTCACTGAGAACTTACCTTCACTGAGAACCTTGGGTTGTGAGAAGTGAAGAATAGGAAACTGATAAGTTTAATTGAATGGATAAACTAAAAAATGGCAGTACAAAATTTATCAGATTGATTTTATTAGAAATATCTGCAGCTATAAGAATATATATATATATAGACAGTTTCTCATATACATACTCCTTTGCCTAAAATAAAATTTTCTGTATTCTTTGGGAGTGATTTAGCTAGCGACTGTGAATAATTCTTCACTTTCATAGGTTCTCTCACATAATAGACTTTGATTGCTTAAATAGTATAACCAAATTTCTTGTCATATAAACAGTCCGTGGTCTAGAGATTGGCATACTACAGCGCCCCCCCCCCCCGGACAAATCCAGCCTGCCACCTGTTTTTACACAGTCTGTGAGCTAAGAATGGTTTCTACTATTTTAAATGGTTAAAATAAATCAAAAGAACAATTATATTTGTGACACGTGACAATTATAAATTCAAATTTCAGTGTCCATAAATGAAGTTTAAAGGTAACATAGCCACATGTAATCATTTACATGTCTTCTATAGCTGCTTTTGTGTGCTATGTTGACAGAGTTGAGTATAAAGATGTTTGAAAGACAAAGCCAAAAATATTTACTATCTGACCCTTTAATGAAGAGCTTTGTCAATCACTTCCTAGAAAGTAGAGTGGAATATCAGTGCCATGGGGACAGAGATGAAGTGTAACACAGAAATCAAGTTCTATTCCTTATTCTGTCAAATAGGTGAAATGGAGGAAAACAATTTTTTTTGCATCTCTGCTTGAGTATCTTAAAACTTTGAGGTAATATTCAGGTTCAGCTTTCA
Organism: Saccopteryx leptura; assembly: GCF_036850995.1. Taxonomy (NCBI): domain Eukaryota; kingdom Metazoa; phylum Chordata; class Mammalia; order Chiroptera; family Emballonuridae; genus Saccopteryx; species Saccopteryx leptura. The sequence goes on along the minus strand of NC_089505.1, from coordinate 266,192,542 downwards.
TCCTTAATCTGATTCTGCTCTGAAAGGAATATTCTAATTTTTTTATTGACTGATGTCCAATATTTTGTCATCTAAGACCAAGAATTCTCAATTCAGCTAAAAATAATACAGAAAATTGTATAAATTGTATTTGGGTATTATGTTTGGATATTATGTTTGAATTCTGTATGGGGGTTCTTCTATGTAATAAGCTGAGGCCCGGTTGTAAACTATTATGCTACTTTGTTACTTACTTTCCTCATTGATAAGACATGTTTCCTTAGGTATTTTATGTTAGATTACTTAACATATGACACTGCACACCTTCTCACCTAGCATGCCCAACATATAAAATGATGTTACTATGTGCAATATATTTAGTATAATACTAATGATAACTATAATAATAATATTAATAAGTAACAAGAATTTATTGATTACTATTTTGTCCCAGGCCTGTTTTAAATACCTCATATGTATTAATATATTTTACTTCTCACAATAATCCTGTGATCTACATTTTATTTTATCTTCATTTTACTGATAAGGAAACAGAAGCAGATAAGAGTTCACAAGTTGTTGTAACAGTTGAAACCCCTGTTTCCAAACTTCATGAAATTCAAGACCTCTGAAGCCAAACCTGAAAAACACTTTGGAGAAATGTCATGATCACAGTGCTACAGTGTGGGGCTTGCCAACATGATTTAATCCCTTTAATGTTGTATTGGGATGCTACAATTAAATCAGGATGTGTTTAGGTTTGTCTGTTAAAAAAAAGTACTATATTCTTTTTTAAAAATACTTATTTTATTTTTTAATTGAATTTATAGGGGGTCACACTGTTTAATATAATTATACAAGTATCAGGTACTCAATTCTACAAAACATCTCTGTGTACCATATTGTATGCTCACACCTCCATCCCAAGTCTAGTCTTCATCCATCACCATTTATCTCCCATATTCTTTTCCACATCTCCTATTTCCCACCCTGGCAATCACTACATTGCTGCTCTATAGGTGAAAACATTCAAATTTCATAGCAACTAAATGCCTTAGTTCCTCGTGACATTGAAAAGGCAGGAGGTATCAGTTATACTCCTGTCCACAGAGTTTTGAATGACTTAGTAATGAGCCTTTGTTAATGATTCAATAGTATGACACTGCTGATGTGAATAATCTGACACCCTTTCTGTCAAGAGGGACAGTCTTTTGGAGTATAGTTCATTTGCATAATGTTCGCTCCAAGATAAAATCTACATGGTTATGCAAGTAATACAAATGTTTAGAAGTTAGAGGCATTATGCATGCCTATTTAAAAGATTCAATTATTGGAATATTAATTTGTCTTTTTTTTCTGCCTGTAGTATTTCTTTCAGCCTCCCTCCCTCCTTTCAACTCTACAGTGGTAGCCATACATTTGGATTTTTCCACTGCAGGGGAAAACTGTGATGCAGAGGTAAAAAATAAAAGATACTCAGAGATATTCTGCCAGTTTTATAAATGATAGGACAGTGCTGAGCCCTTGCATTTTAAAGAGAGTCAACTGGAAACTTTCTGAGCCTGGAAAGAAGACCAAGGCACTGGGAACTGCCCTAATGGAGGGTCCTGTTTCCCCATAGAATCCCCAGGGAAGAGGGAACAGTTCAGATGAAAATAATGTAACTTGAGGCCAACATTGGTTCTCAAGCTCAGCAAAGATGTCTGTTAATCAGCAAGAAATAGGAGCAGTCCCCCTGTAGGGTGTTTGGGACCCACCTTGGCTCAAACAATGAGGTTATCAGTGGTTAACGGTGATCAATGATAACATGCCCCTTTTTCCTTTTGTGAACTACTCCTCAGGCCTCTTTGGTTTTAGGGCAATGTGAAGGAAGAAGCTAATCCTCCAGTTAATTCCTGAGAATTAATTTTCTTCTGTTCTAGAAGTAAAAAGGATTATATTTGGATTTAACTTGATTTCAAGAAAATGAATAAGTCTAACATTTCTTGCACACTTGAGATTTTGAGCTACAGTTCATAGCTACTATGTAAAACATACAAGCAAAACAAATTCTTCTTCTGAATATCCCCAACCATATGCCTGTATGTCATTCTCCCTCTGAGACACATAAAACTATGCCTAAGTAAAAATGGAAAGGATTACCATCGACAAACACATAAACTCTTATTTTAATTTCTCTGCATGCTACAGGAAAAACGGTACCTTGGCTCTATCTATAAAGAGCAACAGTGGCATGCCTCAATTACTATTTTTTAAATTTTTCTATACATTTTAGACATTTTCTTTTGCCCCCTTGTTTTAGGAGACCTCCCTCAGTGTGAATAAAGATCTAGAGTACCTGAGTTCTTAATACATTTTTCCAACTGTGTCAGAGAATACCCTCAGGTGGCCATTTAATTTCTTCTCACTAAAGTGCAGCAGTCAGAAATACCCACCAAGACATCTCAAAGTGCATTTGATACTTCTATTGAATTATTGTAAATGAAAGATTTGGGATTCTTTAATGAAAACTTCTATTGCAGAGCAGTATGCTGTAATTTAATTAGGTACTATTATCCTGCCTTGTTCTGCTTTCAGAAGGACATGTAGAAATCAAGCTTTGCATTAAGTAACACTCTTTCTGAAGTAAATAACTAAGAGCTGAGGATAAAAGTGGAAATTACACACTCTATTCAGATGAGGCCAAATGGCCTGTTCTGTAAGAAGTAAAGGAATTTAACTCACCATAAGCCAATTTATTGAAAAATGAAAAATGTTACTTTCTTGATTACTATTTCTAACATTTCTTTAAAAATATGCTATATTTTAGACTGTACTTAAATATAGTATTTTATTTTCTCACCTCTACTTATTACTGAGGTTTTGTTTATTATATAACTTACTTTTATTTCACTTGGGGTTCTGAATGCTATGCAACAAGAGATAGATAGATATGTAGAGATTTAGAAACTGCTGTTATTTTTTTTTCCTTTCTAGGGATCTGCTGATAATACAAAAAAGAATTTCTATTTTAATATAAACAGCCACAATCTGAGGTGACATTTGGTAAGTGCATTGGGTGGCCTGATCCCATTTTAGAAAAATTATATTTTAGTCGTGATTCAGATAAAACATGATATTTGAAGACCATTAATGAATCCTCAGTAGTCTGTAAACAGAAAATTAAAATAAAGTAGACTAAATTACATACAATATGTTGGCATTACCAAAATATATATATAACAGATCATTGATTTCTTGTGAACCCTAAATGAAGGCTTACAGCAGAAATGGGTAGAATCCTTAGGTTCCAGCAAGGTGTGATGTGAAGGGTATTTGAAAGTCCCTAATCTCTAAAAATATTCCCCAAGGACAGGGCAACATTGTTGAAAATACTTCAGTGAATGAAATTTTTTTTTAGCTTTCTAGCCTTAGGTTGTTTGTCTTTATTTTTAAAATTAAAATATTATTGGGTATATGAAATAATATAATTATTAATCTAACTTTTAAAGGTGGATTTTATGATTGTCTTGGGAGCTGAATAGATAGAAATAATGTGTCTGCTTCCAGCTGAAAAAGCTTTGAAAGGTAAATGAGGACTTGTAGGTGACTGAAGGAGAAAAGGCAAATCTCACCTGTTCTACCGTTCCCCTTAGGAGTTATTCTAACCATGGGATTGTCTGTGACCTACTTGTACTAGAAAGATTCTTCAAGTGTTTATTTCTTTGGAAAATACCTTTATGATATTGATTCCTGTATATATTTAAAATTTGGTGGTCTGGTGGTTAATATTTTTCCCCATCCCACAACCTAATGCTTATGTATTTTATATTTAGTACTCCTTTCTTATTTCTTATTCATAATTCCTTAATAAGCTGTATGGCCAGCAGCCGCTGCTGTTGTGGCCATGCACATGCAGGTTCACATGAGATTTGGGCAGACAAAGAGATAGTGGAGCCAAAAAATGGCGGGCCATTCCTTTATTCAAGTCTTGCACCAGCTGGTGAGCAAACACACAAAGCTCACAAAGCCACTGACACATTCTCAGATTCCACAATCAGGGGAAGCTTCTCGGCTTTCTCCTAAAATCAAAGGCCCCACCAGTCTCAGTGGAGCTCGCAAAAGCCCCTCACCTCTAGTTCCCCATCTGCACACCTTCTCTCTGTCTGCACAAACTGGCTTCTTCCTCAGCACTCTGCATTCTCTCTGCTCTCCCTGCAAAACATGGCTTCTTTCTCTGCTCTTTTCAAAACTTTCTGGCACAAAAACTTCTCCTCCAGCAAACATTAGCAAAACAATGGCCCTCCCCAAGCAGGAAAGTAATTTGCAATTTCATAGATCACCTATAGCTGGTGCTGCCCAGCCCCCAATGCAAACTATAAGGTAGCAAACATAAAAATCGTTATTTTACAAACTTATTTGACCAAGATAGGTTATGTTTTATAACAAGGTCTTGTTCCACTCAGAGAGATGAGAGAGTACAGTGTTACAGCACTCTAGAACAGACTACCTTGGATAAAAAAAATGGCTTTGTTTTCTAGGCTGTGTGATCTTGTTATTTAATTTCTATCTTTTCATCCAAAAGTGAAAAGAAATTAAATGAGGATGGTAACACTACCTACCTAACATGGTTGGTTATTGGTAAGATTAGATTTTGTATGTGTGTGTATCAATTAGGATATCACCTGATGCATTGTTAGGGCTAAATAAGTATTCTTACTGTTATTTTTATTTAACAAATACTCATTGAGCACCTATTGTATGTCATGTAGTATCCTTTGCACTAAAAGATACTGTTGTAAAGTAGCATACCTTAATTCCATGGGTTATGTAGAGACACCAAGGTAAGATACAGAAGAATTTTTAGGAGGAGATTTATTAATAAGCTGGCTGCATATGACTTACACGGGGTATAGCTAAACCAAATTGTGTAGCGTCAAATATAGCTCTTAGGCTAGTTATATACACTTGATCACATACAGGTTGGGGGGAAAAGGAGGAGAAGTGGTCTTGTGCCTCCTTTGTCTAGAGGTACATACATCAATCACACAATTTCAGGATGAGAGGGGGCTTACATGATATCAGAGGATAAGTGTTTGTAAATTGCCCATTTAGGAGAAAAAAAGGGGAGAGGAAAGGGGTACTTAAATCTTTCTTTCCTCTCAGGCATTTCTGGCCAGCTGTTTACCTTCTTCCTCACAGGTGTGGGGATGGGAGGGGGTCCAAGTCTCCTTCCATTCAAAACCTAGTACAAAAACCTCTCTATTTACAATATAATAGCCCTTCCTAAGCACGAATTCGATCTGCCATCTTGAACTGGTGTAAATCATACACAAGTATAGAAATCATATTTACAAAATCTCTCTGAATGCTTGGCCTAAATCATAAAATGCCTTTTAGGCCTCGTAGTAAAAGGGGGTTTCTTTTTTTTTTATTTTTTTTTATTTTTCTTTTTATTAATTTTTAGAGAGGAGAGAGAGAGAGAGAGAAAGGGGGAGGGAGGAGCAGGAAGCATCAACTCCCATATGTGCCTTGACCAGGCAAGCCCAGGGTTTTGAACCGGCAACCTCAGCATTCCAGGTTGACGCTTTATCCACTGCACCACCACAGGTCAGGCTAAAAGGGGGTTTCTTATCTCAGTACATAGTACATCCTTGTAAGCCCAGAAGCTCCCACATTCTTCTCCCTCCATTTTCCACAGAAAGGAGGGGGCAAGAAACCTGACTCTTCCTTCTAAAATATTAATATTAATTTTTGTAATTCTTTGGCACCTTACTACAATACAACAGCAAAACACAAAACAAAACAAAATTTAAAAATCCAAATACTGTATCCATATAAAGCTTACACCTTGAATTATAAGTCTTAGTTATCTTCACTGGTCATCATTCTTTAAAGCAAGGAAAGAAGGCTTCTCCCCATTGCCAAACTGGTGAAAGAGTACAAATGATAGAGGAGGTCATAAAACAGAGTTTGTTCTTTTTTTTTTTTTTTTTTTTTTTTTTTTTTTTTTTTGTGTGTGTGTGTGTGTGTGTGTGTGTGTGTGTGTGTGTGTGTGACAGAAAGAGAGAGACAGGGTGAGGGGCAGATAGGGACAGACAGGAAGGGAGAGAGATGAGAATCATCAATTTTCAATTTTCATTGTGGCTCCTTAGTTGTTCATTGATTGATTTCTCATTTATGCTTTGACTAGGAGGCTACAACAGACCGAGTGACTCCTTGCTCAACCCAGCGAACTTGGGCTCAAGCTGGTGAGCCTTATTCAAACCAGATGAGCCCACACTCAAGCTGGCGACCTCGGGGTTTCGAACCTGGGTCATCCACGTCCCAGTTGGATGCTCTATTCACTGCACAACCTCCTGGTCAGGCCAGACTTTATTCTTTTTAAGACATATGTGACCAGTACCTAAGACAAAACAGCTAAAATAATTGAGAATGAGAGCCTGCCATAGATTGGGTCTAAACAAAGGTGTAATTTTTGCTGATTGCTTTTCAAATTATTTGTCAGTAGTTCTCACGGGGTCACTGACACCCCATACTTTTTCATCATGATAAGAAATCTTAACCGGGACAACACACATATCATTTGGCATTGTTTTCAGTAGTCAATTGAATGGGAGTTTATTCATTTTACTGAAACTGAAAGAGGAATTTAATAATAATGATATATTCCAATGACCAATTAGATCAAATAACTTCAATAAAATTTAACTAATACTTTATAGAAGGTTAGAACACTTTTAAAATATTATAGTATAACTTATTGCTTAGAAATTACTTTAAAAAATTTTAATGGCTTTTCCCACATTTGTCTTCAGTAGAATCAGAGAATCACTTTACATAACTCATTCTTTCAACTACTCCTTTTCAGGCAACTGATTGATTTCGCTAACCTTCCTTAATAAGGAAAAAAAAAGCATAATTTTGAAAACCTTTTGGATTAGTTGATCTATTTGACAAAACAAAAAAACACACAGAATTTTATCACTGCAAGTGACAATATGGATCATCGAAGATAGCTGCCTTTGAGCTTTAATTTTTAAAGTTGTTTAATTTTTTCTTTAAATAATAATATATGCAGAAGTCTAAAATGTAAAACAAATAAAATGAGAGATGCTCTGAATGTAATGAGGTCTAAGCCCAGGAGCTCAGTTCTTGGGGTGATGGTAATGAAATTCACCGCAAGTCAGGAAGTCTTAGTTTGAACTTCCCTAACCAAATTCAAGTCTTTCATTTCACATTTGGTGGAATTTATTAGGTCTAGAGAGGTAAAGATATATATTTAAGTTAGTAAGCAAGTACAAATAGGGCTAGCAGAAGAATCAAAGTCTGTAGATGGTTATTCAAGTTTCTTTGCATTAGGAACTAGTATTTTGCACTATAATTAAATTGAAGGTTAAGCCAGGTAATGTGCTACTGTTACAATGGCAAGGTCACATTTGAAGTAGTACATATGGGCTGGGAGATACTGTTACAACCTCTTTTTAAAATATAATCTGCCACAAGCCTTCTTCTGACCACAAGAGTTCACATTCTTCCAACATGTTAAAATACACTTATCTCCTTCTAAGCATATCCAAAGTCCCTTCCATTAATACATCAATTTAAAGTCCATGATGTCATCAAAACCAGGTTCCGGTACAAATAGGCTTCGAAGATACAGCTTTTGGGGCACTGTTCCTTTACGTATAAACACTAGTAAGTAAAATAAACCAATTATATTGAACATCAAACCAAACAAACAACAGTGGAACAGGCAGAGGATAACTGTTATAGCTACTCCTGTTAATAAAGGGCAGGAAATGTGAGGCAAAAAACAACCACAGATTCATAGCAATTCAGAAACATAGACTGGTAACGTGCAGTTAGTTCTCTGATTAGGACTCAGGCCAACTCTCCAGGAATTAGTCTGTCCAATTCTTGGTTTCAGCTTATGGTCTCTTGTGTTTAACCTCAGAGAAATAATTTCTCTTCTATGAGAAATGGATCATTTTTTTTAATTCTTATTAATTTTACTAGGGTGACATCAATAAATCAGGGTACATATGTTCAAAGAAAACATGTCCAGGTTATCTTGTCAATCAATTAGGTTGCCTACCCATCACCCAAAGTCAGATTGTCCTCCGTCACCTTCTATCTAGTTTTCTTTGTGCCCCTCTCCCTCCCCCTTTTCCTCTCCTTCCCCCCCCCCCCAACCACCACACTCTTATCAATGTCTCTTAGACTCGTTTTTATGTCCCACCTACGTATGGAATAATGCAGTTCTTGTTTTTTTCTGATTTACTTATTTCACTTCGTATAATGTTATCAAGATCCCACCATTTTGTTGTAAATGATCCAATGTCATCATTTCTTATGGCTGAGTAGTATTCCATAGTGTATATGTGCCACATCTTCTTTATCCAGTCTTCTATTGAAGGGTTTTTTGGTTGTTTCCATGTCTTGGCCACTGTGAACAATGCTACAATGAACATGGGGCTGCATATGTCTTTATGTATCATGAATGTAGCTGAGTAGTTTTCTCAGATGGATTCTTTCTCATAGAAAGAAATAATTCAAAGGTCAGAAGACCTTTTTTAAAATTTTGTACTGCCTATACTTTTTCAGTCCATGGTGACAGTGTTTTCTCAACTTCTTAAAAATTTGTGGTATTCCTATGAGTCTCACTGGAGCTTAGTTCATCATACAAACAACACAATCCTCCTTTCTCTGATATAAGCCCTTCTCTTCCTGGGGCATCTTTTGAAATTGCTGTGGGATAATACATTTAGGAGACTTTAAAACCTAGTTGAAGATGCATACCTGTGAGATACTAAAAAGGCTTTTTTGTTTGTCTGAAAGAGGGCCCTGACATATTTTTTGAGGTCTTGACAAGATTCCTTTTAGTCTTCCTTTGCTTCATATTTGAACCATTTTTTTTTGTTTTATTTTGTTTTGTTTTCTGAAAGCATCTTAGATTTACTACCTACTCAGAAATGACTTACTAAATTAGCATCTTTTGGCATCTAGGAAGATTAACAATGAAAAATGGTTTTATTTCCAAATCACCAAGTGATTTCTCCTTTATAACTACTTTTTCTTTAGCTTGCTTTATTCTTTTTCTTTAGTTTTATTGTAGTATAATGAACAAATACAATGGTAATGCATTTAAAGTGTGCAAAGTAATGATTCGATATATGTAACATTATTTTTAAAATATCCACAATTGAGTTCTTAATACATTAGATCCTCAAACCATATTCATTCTATAACTTAAAGTTTGTATCTTTTCTTTCTCATTTCCTCCACTCTTCAAACCTGGGCAGTCACCATTCTACTCAGTTCATAAGAGTACCACTTTTTAAAATACATATTTTACATATAACATGATAGATACTATGTGGTATTTTTTTTTTGCTGGCTGAGCTAATTTCACTTAAAATAATATCCTCATGGTCAATCCATGTTATTGCAAATGGTAGGATTTCCTTTTTTTTGAAGGTTGAGTAATATTCAATTGAGTGTGTGTGTATACATTATATGTATATATCATACATGTTCTTCATTCATTGATCAATAAACATGTTGTTTGTTTCTATACATTGATTATTGTGAATAATATTCCAATGATCCAGAAAATACAGATATCTCTTCAATATAATGATTTTGTTTTCTTTGGATATATACCCAGAAGTGGAATTGTTAGATCACGTGGTAATTCTATATTTTTAATTTATTGAGGAAGCTTCATATTGCTTTTAATAGTGACTGTTCCATTTTACATTCCCATCAACACTGTGCAGGAATGCCGTTTTCTACACGTCCTCACCAACACTTCTTCTTCTTTTTTTTTTTTATTGTAGCTATCTTAACTAGTGTGAGGTAATATCACATTGTGGCTTTGATAAGCATTTTACTAATAATTTTGAGGAGATAACTCCTCATATTTTTTACAGGAATTTTATAGTTTCAGGTGTTCATTCAAGTCTTTAATCCAGTTTGAGTTTATCTTTGCATGTGGTAGAATAGAGGGATCCATTTTCATTCTTGGGCACATGGATATCTGGTTTTCCCAACATTATTTATTGAGGTGAGTATCCTTTCCCATTGTATATTCTTGACACCTTTGTCAAAAATCAGTTCACTATATAAGCATGGGTTTATTTCTGGGCTCTTGTTTCTGTTCTATATCTGTTTTTATTCTAATACACTATATTTTGATTACTATAGCATTGTAATATAGTTTGAAATCGCATGTTTTTTTTCTATTTCTGTGAAAAATATCATTGGAATTTTGATGTGATTATACTGAATTGGTATTTTCTCAGTTTATTTTTATATATAGGAGTCACTCAACTAAATTCTGGATTTCTCTCAGAGGGAATTTTTCTGTGCACAGCTGTATGTTTGGTGCAGCCATGGGAGGAGGGACCTGCAGGGACTCCATTTCTCCACCTTGGTGACAGCGCTCCTCATAAGCTTCTATTTTAGTTTCTCATTTTATTATCGGCTTTTGGAAGAAGCTAAGCATGTCATGTACCTTTATACCTTGAAATCTTAACTAAATCATTAAATTTATTGGGTATATTTTCCATTTTTATATTTTCACAGGTAATAGTGTTGCTCAAGTTTCTGCCATTACACAAGAGAGTTTTTCCTCCATCATTCATTTTTATCTTCCTCCCATTTCCTTGGAGCCTTCACAGACATTCTCCTCAGGTTCTTTCGGATTTGGCTCACAGTCTCAAGGATTGTCAGTTCTGTCCACCATCCACCCCCAAAGGCAAAGCCGCATGTTTTAGATTTCACTGCAGCAGCATCCCCCTGTTCTGGATACAATAGATGTGTAATAAACTCTCCCAAAGTTGGTGAAGTGGAACAGCAACCATCATTTATTATTGTTTCTCAGGCCTTTGGGAACTGACTCTGCTTAGGTAGGCAGCTCTCCTTACAGGTCTCATATGAGGTTGTACTCAGACAATGGCAGAGTCTGGAGCCACCTCTAAGGCTTTCTTGCACATCTGACAGTTGATAGCTGCTGCCAGGAATCTCAGCTCATCTCTCCATATGGCGTTGGCTTTCTTGCATTATAGTGTCTAAATTGCAAAAGCAAGTTCCACAGAAAGAAGCCGGCATAAATAAGCCTTACTATTTTTTATTACCTAGCCTCATAAATCACATATCACTTCTACAGTAACAATTCCACCCCGATTCAAGACAAAAGGATGTCAGCTGCTTTTCTCCACGAAGTGGTAACATTACAGAGTAAGAAGTCTGTGAGTCTAGATAGGAGATGCAATTACACAGGTCTTTGGAAAATACAATCTGCCACAAGCATTTACCACAAAGTTTAGCCATTATACATTACATACCAATAAAAAAATATGTGAAGCTCTGGCCAGTTGGCTCAGTAGTAGAGCGTCGGCCTGGCGTGCAGAAGTCCCGGGTTCGATTCCTGGCCAGAGCACATAGGAAAAGCGCCTATCTGCTTTTCCACCCCTCCCCCCCTCCTTCCTCTCTGTCTCTCTCTTCCCCTCCTGCAGCCAGGGCTCCATTGGAGCAAAGTTGGCCTGGGCACTGAGGATGGCTCTGTGGCCTCTGCCTCAGGCACTAGAATGGCTCTGGTTGCAACAGAGCGACGCCCCAGATGGCAGAGCATTGCCCCCTGGTGGGCGTGCTGGGTGGATCCCAGTCGGGTGCATGCGGGAGTCAGTCTGACTGCCTCCCCGTTTCCAACTTCAGAAAAATACAAAAAAATAAAAATAAAAAAAAGAAAGAAAAGAAAAGAAAATATGTGAAAATTTAGAATAATGATAATAAATTATTTCATATTAAATGGAGAAAAACAGCTTAATCTATTTATTAAAAAATAAAATATTTGCCACAATAATGATATTTGAAGAAAATAACTACCTCAGTATTTTGGTTTTAAAAAAGATTTAAGAAAACGTATAAGAGTTGCCACTGTGAGAAGGTAAATACAATAATGCAACACGTCACATTCAATAGCACAAATAAATAGTTTTGACAGCTGTGAAAAGATAAACTGGTCTGAATACAAATCAAAAAGTTTCCTAAATTTTAAGATACAGTTATGTGGTAAACCATAATTTCTGAACTACTAAATTTTATGACTTTTTAGCCCTCTTTGCTCAAGTGACCATCTGCTTTTTTTTTCTAGAGATTTTTTTATTGCTAAGATATATTAAAATAAAGTAAAAACTAGTAACTGTAAATGTTTCAGCTGCTTTTGGGCAACACCTGAACATGCTTTTAAATATAATTTGGAAAAATTCTCTCACTCTTTCTTATGGGAGAGGAAAATAGGGTTAGATTAGTGGGTTTCAAGTTATTAGAGTTATATGATTGTTGGCATCACAAATCAGGAATCATTTAAGTCACAATTATATGAAGTTCAAGTAAATAGCCATCTTAGCTCCCTTCTTTAATGAAGTCAACTCACTGCTCTTGGTAGTTCTATTTGTATGTGCCTCCTTTCCTGTTCTTTGCATTTAAGCCTTTATAGAGTTCCATGGAAGGAAAATATTCATTGCATATCTAATATATGCTAAACATTATGCAAGGTTTCACATGGTATTTTATGTTTTTCCCTCATGGCCCTTCCTCCAATATAAGCATTCTTATAAACACTATGTTTTAGTGTTTGTTTACTTGTTTAAATTTTGCTTGATTTTATTTGAAAATTAGTTTAATAAAATACTACAGGTATGTAAAAGCATATAAAAGTATATAATGGCTCTGGCCGGTTGGCTCAGCACTAAAGCATAGGCTGGCATGTGGAAGTCCTGGGTTCAATTCCCAATCAAGGCAGACAGGAGGAGAGCCTATCTGCTTTTCCACCCTAACCCCTCCATCTTCTCTCTCTCTCCTTTCTTCTTGCAGCCATTGTTCCAATGGTTCGAGCAATTTGGACTGGGTGCTGAGGATGTCTCCATGGCCTTGTCTCAGGTACTGAAATAGCTTGGTTGCTGAGCAACGGGGCAGTGACCCCCCCCCAGATGGGCAGAGCATTGCCCTGTAGGGGGCTTGCTGAGTGGATCCCAGCTGAGGTACATGCAGGAGTCTGTCTCTCTGTCTCCCTCCCTCCTTGCCTCTCACTTAATAAAAAAAAAAAGAAAAAAAAGAAAAAGTATATAATAAACATCTGTGTATTATCTAATTTAAATAAAATATAATTAATTTGAAGTCTTCTGTGTAACTTTCTATGATCCTACTCCTAATTCCTTTTCTGTAAAATTTTTTTAATTTATTGATTTCTGTGAGATAGGAAAGAAGAGAGAGAGAGAGACAGAAACTTTAATCTGTTCTTGTATGTGCCCTAACCAGGGATAACCAGCAACCTCTGTGCTTTGGGATATTGCTCTAACCAATCGAGCTATCCAGCCAGGGGTGTACTATCCTTCCCATCCACATTATAATAAACTTATCACTTTTTTTTACTGCTGTATAAGCTGTATAATATTCATTATATATATTCATCATTCTTTTTGAATATTCACATTATTTAAAATTTTTCATCAGTACAAACCATGTTGCAATGAATATTTTTGACATTATTGGCTTTAGATATTTTGTCAAAATATAAAGCACAATTCTTTTGTTGAATGAAGATTTACTTTCTACATTATAATGAATATAAAATACTATTCATTACTAAACCACATAGTGTTCTGTGAATAGTTTTTCTTTTTATTATTATTATTATTATTATTATTATTATTATTTTATCTCCAAAATCTCTACAACTTTCCTCTTCTTTAGTACTCCCCCCCATGTTATTGTGGTAGGAGGAGGAGTGAGGCAAGGAAAGTCTGTTTTTTGATCTCTATATTGTTTGTTAAACAAGAGTATGTATTTTTCCATGCTGTAAATAACACTTTGATACAAATTTAACTTATTAAAATGAAAGAAAAATTGGTGTCAAAGAGAAAGTAAAGGAAAAGAGGGGAGGTCTTGAACAACATACAGTATACACTATTCATTCAAACATTTAAATATGTTTGCATTATATCTGCTGAATATTTTTATATTTTCCAATATCAAATAAAATAAACTTTCTTGACTTCTATCCTTCTCCAACTTTCTTATTCTGTTTTCCTTCTGTGGTAGGGAGAATAATGGCCTCCAAAAAGGTCCACCTTCTAATCCTTGGAACCTATAAATATGTTATTTTTCAATTCTGAAGGCAGTTGAAACAAAGACTTTGCAGAAGTGATTAAATGTATGGTCCTTGAAGTTGCGAGAATTTAGGTGGGTCCAGTGTAATTATATAAGGCCTTAACATTACAGAACTTTTTCTGGCTGGTGGAAAGAGAGAGAAAGAGATAGTAAGAGAGAGAAAAAGAGAGAGAGTAGAGAAAGATGTGATGATGAAAAAGTGTCAGAGAGAGTTTCAATTTGTTTGGTCATGAAGAAGCTGGAAAAACCCAGAAAATGAATGTCCTTTTAGAGCAGTGAGAAAGGAACACAACACTGCCTACATCTTAATTTTAGCACTGACACCTCTGTTGGATTTCTGACCTACAGATATGTAAAATAATACATTTGCCTTACACACAGTGCTCAAGTTGTAGTAATTTGTTATAACAACATAAAAACAGTAATATACCTTCACAGCTAAATTTCTATAAAGAGGCCTCTCTTGTAGCTGTCAGTATTAACTGACACTAAATTTTTCTCTTTAACCTATTCTTATTAGGCTTAAATCCTCACCAATCTATTAAATTGTTATCAAAGACATATTTAACTTCCTGTTTCCTAAATCTAGTAATTATTTTTCTATTGTTAGCCTAACTGCGCCTTAGCAATAATTTAGTTGGTCATTTTTTTTTCTTATTGAAATACTATATTACATTGGATTTAGCAAAAACACACTCACCTGGTTTTTTTCTTATGTTCATACTCTCCTTGCATGGTTTCACTAATCCACTTTCAGGTCCATAGATATAGCAGAAATATCCTTCCCCATTAAACATCAATAACCATTTGTTTATTTAACATTTTCTCTTGGATATCTAATTATATTTCAAACATATGGCTGAAACTAAATTTCTAATTTTTGTGCCAGACTTTCTCTTCCCACCATCCCACCAATGCAGTTGCTCAGGCCTACTCCCAAGAATAATCTTAGATTTCTTTTACTAATCCCTCATGTTCAATCTTTCAAAGATATTGTCTATGCTAGGTTCAATTGGTTCACTTTGTCAAATTTACCACTAATCTAATTCAGAATATAACCACCACTTGCCTGGATATTACATTATAAAGTGAAATAGAGAATGCCTACCAATTTGTAACCACAATCAGAGTGTTTTGTGCCATAGAATGAAAGGTAATGTCACTTTAAAAAGTATTTTTTTGCCATAAAATATTTCACCTCAAGTCACTTCACCTACATATTTATTATTTTCTTTAAGTAATAACAAATATTCATGAGACCACACATCCTCATACAAAAATTCCCTAACATGGAAAAAAAAATCTAAATTATTTTTCAGATTTACTGATACTTCTGCAGATGATAAAAATGCCTCTTGTATCTATGAATAGAAGTTTCTTCAATACTTTTTCCATTACAAGGAATTTAATAAAATGGGAGCATTCATTGTCAAGAAATGTAATTATTTGTAAGTATATCATACAATTTACTAGCTTCCCAAATAGTCTTGTCTGATGAAAGTGCTGAGGAATTGGTTATAAGTCGTGAAATATAGAAAAAGGATGTCCTGGAAAATATAAAATGCAGTTATCACTTTGCCCATGCTCACTTCATAAATCACTAATTATAGAATACAAGACTGAAACATACCAGGATCTTGTCAATTTCTATAAATATATGTTGAAGGCCTTGTACATAACAGTTTTAAACCATGGAACCAAACCTCATGGACATGGACTAATCCCAGCTCATCCTAATCTGTATTTTCCACAACAATACAGAGCTGACAAATTTATTCCTTTTGTCACCCATTCCTTGTGTTACCACCCCAACACCAAGTCTAAAATTTCAAATTCGGCACTTGTTTAATGATGATGATGGATGGATGAGCTGTGAAGATATAAAAAAATGAATATACCAGGTGTTTGTAAAGGTTTGCTTTCTGAAATTCACAGACCTGATGGTGATGTAAACTAGAGGATTATTCTAGAAATCAATCTAATATTCAGGTAAATTTCTAAAATTCCACAATTATTACTTAATGACTGATCTCTTTTTTCTACATTTTTCCTTTTTTTTCTGCCACGGGATTATTTTTAAGCCAATTTTAAGACATCATATAAATTCTATAAAATTTAATATTTTTTTTCTAAGACATGAGTCCTACATCTAAAGTAGAACTGCAATACCATCAACCTATTCAGAAATCAAAATAAACTCTTTAATAACCTCATATTAAACAGTAAGGGTTCATATTTTCCCAATTGCCTTATAAACTCCCATACTACTTCCTTTCTCTTCTCTTCTCCTTTTTAAAAATATTAATATAAATCATTTGATACATTTCTAAAATATCATTTTAATCTATGTTAAATTTGTTATCAGTCTTCAGACAATGGGATGTAGTAAATTGCTTCTGTGTTCATTTGGTTGTTTTTTTTAATCTTATTTTTATTAATTTTAATGCAGTGACATTGATAAATCAGGGTACATATGTTCAGAGAAAACATCTCCAGATTATTTTGACATTTGATTATGTTGCATACCCTTCACCCAAAGTCAAATTGTCTTCTGTCACCTTTTATCTGGTTTTCTTTGTGCCCCTCCCCTCCCCCCACCCTCCTCTCTCCTTCCTTGCCCCCTTCCCATCCCCCACCCCACCCCACCCCCGTTACCATCACATTCTTGTCCATGTCTCTGAGTCTCATTTTTATGTCCCATCTATGTATGGATCCATATAGTTCTTAGTTGTTTCTGATTTACTTATTTCACTCAGTATAATGTTATCAAGTTCCATCCATGTTATTGTAAATGATCTGATGTCATCATATCTTATGGTTGAGTAGTGTTCCATAGTATTTATGTACCAAAGCTTTTTAATCCACTCATCCACTGACGGACACTTGGGCTGTTTCCACATCTTCACTATTGTGAACAATGCTACCATAAACATAGGGGTGCATTTTGCCTTTTGGAGCAGTTCTATGGTGTTCTTAGGGTATATTCCTAAAAGTGGGATAGCTGGGTCAAAAGGCAGTTCGATTTTTAATTTTTTGAGGAATCTCCATACTGTTTTCCACAGTGGCTGCACCAGTCTGCATTCCCACCAGCAGTGCAGGAGGGTTCCCTTTTCTCCACATCCACACCAGCAACTATTCTGTGTTTTGTTGATAAGCGCCATTCTGACTGGTGTGAGGTGATATCTAATTGTGGTTTTAATTTGCACTTCTCTAATGATTAGTGATGTTGAGCAATTTTTCATATGCCTATTGGCCATCTGTATGTTCTCTGTGGAGGAGAATCTATTCATTTCTTTTGCCCATTTTTTGATTAAATTGTTTGTCTTCCTGGTGCTGAGATTTACAAGTTCTTTATAAATTTTGGTTATTAACCCCTTATCAGACATATTGTGAAATATTAAATATGTTCTCCCATTGTGTAGTTTGTCTTTTTATTCTGTTCTTCTTGTCTTTGGCTGTGCAAAAGCTTTTTAGTTTGATATAGTCCCATTTGTTTATCCTGTCTTTTATTTCACTTGCCCTTGGAGAAAAATCAGCAAATATATTGCTGTGAGAGATGTCAGAGAGCTTACTGTGTATGTTTTCTTCTAAGATGCTTATGGTTTGACGACTTACATTTAAGTCTTTTATCCATTTTGAGTTTATTTTTGTGAATGGTGTAAGTTGGTGGTCTAGTTTCATTTTTTTGCAGGTAGCTGTCCAATTTTCCCAACACCGTTTATTAAAGAGGCTGTCTTAACTCCATTGTGTGCCCTTAGCTTCTTTGTCAAATATCAGTTGTCCATAGAGCTGTGGGTTTATTTCTGGGTTCTCTGTTCTGTTCCATTGATCGATATGCCTGTTCTTATGCCAGTACCAGGCTGTTTTGAGTACACTGGCTTTGTAGTATAACTTGATATCAGAAAGTGTGATACCTTCCACTTTATTCTTCTTTTTTAAGATTGCTGAGGCTATTCATGTTCATTTTTGGTTCCATATAAATTTTTGGAATATGTGATCTATATCTTTAAAGTATGTCATTGGTATTTTAATTGATATTGCATTGAATTTATAAATTGCTTTGGGTAATATAGACATTTTAATGATGTTTATTCTTCCTAACCATGAGCACGGTATATGCTTCCACTTGTTTGTATCTTCCTTGATTTCTTTTATCAATGTTTTATAATTTTCCAAGTACAAGTCTTTCGTCTCCTTGGTTAAATTTACTCTTAGGTATTTTATTTTTTGGTTGTAGTAGTGAAGGTGATTGTTTCCTTAATTTCTTTTTCTGACTGTTCATTGTTGGTGAATAAAAATGCCTCTGATTTCTGAGTATTAATTTTATATCCTACCACTTTGCTGAATTCATTTATCAGTTTCAGTAGTTTTTTGACTGAGACTTTATGGCTTTCTATATACAATATCATATCATCTGCAAATAATGATAGTTTTAATTCTTCTTTTCCAATGTGAATGCCTTTTATTTCTTCTTCTTGTCAGTTTGCTGTGGCTAGAACTTCCAGGACTATGTTGAATAAGAGTGGTGAAAGGGGGCACCCTGCCTTGTTCCTGATCTTAAGGGGATTGCTTTTAATTTTTGCCCATTGAGTATGATGTTGGCTGTGGATTTGTCATAGATGGCTTTTATCATGTCGAGGTTTGTTCCCTGTATTACCACTTTGTTGAGAGTTTTGATCATGAATAGGTGCTGGATTTTATCAAATGCTTTTTCTGCATCTATTGAAATTATCATGTGGTTTTTCTCCTTCCTTTTGTTTATGTAATGAATCACATTGATTGATTTGCGAATATTGTACCAGCCTTGCCTCCCAAGAATAAATCTCACTTGATCATGGTGTATGATTTTTTCCATATATTGTTGGACCCAGTTTGCTAATATTTTGTTGCGGATTTTAGCATCTATATTCATCAGAGATATTGGCCTATAATTTTCTTTCTTTGTGTTGTCTTTGCCTGCTTTTGGAATCAGAATTATGCTTGCCTCATAAAAGGAGCTTAGAAGTCTTCCTTCCTCTTGAATTTTTTGAAGTAGCTTGAGAAGGACAGGAGTTAGTTCTTCTTTGAATATTTGGTAGAATTCACTTGTGAAGCCATCAGGCCCAGGACTTTTCTTTTTTGGGAGCTTTTTGATAACTGTTTCAAACTCGTTTGTTGTAATTGGTCTGTTTAGGTTTTCTGATTTTTCCAGAATAATTTTTGGAAGACTGTATGTTTCAAGAAATGTGTCCATTTCATCTAGGTTGTCTAGCTTTTTGGCATACAGTTCTTCATAGTATTTTCTTACAATATTTTGTATTTCTGTTGTGCCAATTGTTATTTCTCCACTCTCATTTCTAATTTTATTTATTTGAGTCCTCTCTCTTTTTTTCTTGGTGAGTCTAGTTAAAGGTTTATCAATTTTGTTTACCTTTTCAAAGAACCAGTTCCTAGTTTCATTGATCTTCTGTATTGTTTCTTTAGTCTCTATGTCATTTATTTCTGCTCTGATCTTTATTATTTTCTTCCTTCTATTACTTCTGAGTTTTACTTGCTGTTCTTTTTCTAGTTCTTTTAGATGCAGGGTTAAGTTGTTTATTTGAGCTTTTTCTAGCTTCTTTAAGTGTGCCTGTAGTGCTATAAACTTCCCTCTCAGCACTGCTTTTGCTGTGTCCCATAAATTTTGAGTTGTATGCTCATTATCATTCATTTCTAGGAATTTTTAAAATTTCTTCTTTGATCTCATTCTTAATTCATTCGTTATTTAACAACCTACTATTTAGTTTCCAGGTGTTTGAGAATTTTTGAGTTTTTCTGTTGTGGTTGATTTCTAGTTTCCTGCCATTATGATCAGAGAAAGTGCTTGATATGATTTCAATCTTCTTAAATTTGTTGAGACCACTCTTGTACCCTAACATGTGGTCTATCCTAGAGAATGTACCATGAGTACTTGAAAAGAATGTATATTCTGCTGCTTTAGGGTGAAAGGTTCTGAAGATATCTATTAAATCAAGTTGATCTAGTGTGTCCTTTAAGTCTGCTGTTTCTTTGTTTTATTTCTTGATGATTTATCTAGTGATGTTAGTGGGGTATTAAAATCCCCTACTATTATAGTATTGCTTTTGATCTTGCTCATTATATCCATCAAAGTCTGCTTTATATATTTAGGTGCTCCTATATTAGGTGCGTAGATATTTATAATAGTTATATCGTTATATCTATCTGTTCGATTGCTCCCTTTTTCATTATGTAGTGGTCTTCTCTATCTCTTACTATTCCTTTGTTTTAAAGTCCATTTTGTCTGATATAAGTATTGCTACCCCAGCTTTTCTTTCATTTCCATTTGCATGAAATGTTTTTTTCCATCCTTTTACCTTCAGTCTATGTGCATCTTTTGTTTTAAGGTGTGTCTCTTGTAGACAGCATATGTACAGGTTCTGTTTTCTTATCCATGCAGCTACCCTATGTCTTTTGATTGGATCATTTAATCCATGTACACTCTTAAGTGTTCTCAGACTTTTTGAGTCTCTTTTCTTTTTTCTTCTCTGCTTTCATGTCTTCATTCCACTTGTCCTCCAACTCGCTGATTCGATCCTCAGCTTCATCCATCCTGTTTTTAATTCATTCCATTGTGGTCTTCATTTCTGATATTGTATTTGTCATCTCTGAATGATTTTTTAAAAGTATTTTTATATCATTTTTTATACTTACTATTTCTTTATTTAGGTGTTCGTAATGACCATACATTGCTGTTCTAAGATCTCTAAGCATCCTTACAATCATTATTTTGAACTCCGCATCTGAAAGTTTGGTTATTTTCATATCACTCAGTTCATTTCCTGGATGTTTCTCTTGTGGTTTCATTTGAGTTGCACTTCTCTGTCTTCTCATTATGTCTGTGTGTTTGGGTGCTTTGTTTGTAGAGCTGGTTGAGTCTAGGCTTGGTGTTGTCTGCCTCCAGTTTTCAATTGTGTTATTTCTACGTCTTCTTGGGTTGGCATCAGCTATTATTTGTAATCCACTTTCGGATTTGGGAAGCTCTGAAGTCTTGATTTGTTTGTTTTCTTAACAGGTGATAGTCTTGTTTATTGACCTCAGCAGGGGGCTTATTTGAAACTGTATCCAGGAATGCTGTAGCTGTAACCTGAGACTCTGAAGTCCTCTTCTGCCAGTTAATCTCCCTGGGGGCGGGTTGCTTTCTCAGCTTCAGTAGGAGGAGGTGTATCTCAGATCTCCATGGAGACCTGAGTTACTGTCCCTCCTCCCCACCTCTTGTTTTCAGCTGTGTCTTGTTGCACTGATTGGAGCTGGAGGGATGTCTGAAGATCTGTGACCTGGAAGCACTTCAGTGTTTTGTTTTGTGGAAGCATTAGCTCCTCCTCCCAGCTATGGCCGCCTCCAGCACTAGATGAGTCAGCTTCTCAGGTCATCCCCTGCATTCCTCTACCCCTCACCATCTGTCTCTCTCTCTCCCCCTTTTTTTCGGAAGACAAGCCAGCCCTTTCAACACACCTCGTTCCCTGGTTGCCGGCCAAGTGGCTGTGAGCAGTATTTTCTGTTCTTTTTCTTGGAGTGAGAGCCCTTCTGGCCTCTCAGCCTCACCCCTCCCTCTGTTCCTGCAAGCAGGGGAGATTCAGGTGCTCCCTACCAGTTTTGTTGTGGCTTCTTCTTTGATCCTTGGTTTTTAGAGCTGTTCTTGTAGTCCAGAGTTGGTTTTTCACACTGATTGTTTATAAATTAGTTTGTAATCCAGTTCAGTGGTGTGAGCTGGGAGTCTGTGCATCTGCCTACTGCACTGCCATCTTCAGGTCCCCATTTGGTTGTTTTTGCATTTACAAAATCTACAAAATAAATGCATTAAATTTATTTTTTAAAGTGAGTACAATTTAGTAAATAAAAATACATTGCAATTGGACTAAAACTTTCCATTTAACTAAAAATGGAACAATCAGGTTAGAAAAGTGTCATGGTCCAGCCACGACAAGTATATACTGGAGTCCTGAATGGGAAAAAATATGGAATTGAAATAAATGATAAACAGGGACTTAAATATATATTTTTTTTCTGCTCCCAGAAGCGCATCTTCCTTTATTCATGGAAAAAACATGGTCCATTAGCAATTCAATTAAGTTTCCAAGGCAACTCAAAAACAATCCCTATCATACCATTTAAATCCAACTTTACACTTCTAAGAAATGTGCTTCTGGCCTGACCTGTGGTGGCGCAGTGGATAAAGCGTCGACCTGGAAATGCTGAGGTCGCCGGTTCGAAACCCTGGGCTTGCCTTGTCAAGGCACATATGGGAGTTGATGCTTCCAGCTCCTCCCCCTTCTCTCTCTCTGTCTCTCCTCTCTCTCTCTCTCTTTGTCTCTCCCTCTCCTCTCTAAAATGAATAAATAAATAAAAAAAAAGAAATGTGCTTCCAGCCTCTTCCAGAGAACATGGGTGAGACAAATGAGAATCAGTTGTAGCTCTTTGTTAATTAGGCTAGTGAGGTGGGGGTTGTGCACAGCACCTTTACCCAGATTGCAAAAATACCCTGTTTATTTATTCACTTCCCAACAGAAAAGTAAAAACATTTTTTAATATATTAATTTTTTTAGAAAAGTAATATATTTAACATTATAAAGTGAATGAAGTATCTTGAGTACTGATTTTTACATATTCAATTGATTTCTATGTTCCAAGTTATATAATGTGATAGCTACACTACTTCACTCACTCCTCTTTGTTCCTTTTTTCTGGTATTTATTGGCAACCTCTGTTATTTAAATAACCTTTCAATAAGGTTCTTTTTTCCCTATCAGTTTCTGTTTTCTACCACAATTAGCTTTCTATGTCCCTAGTGTGTTTTGGGAATTCATGCCAATTAACTTGGTCAGATTGTAGTGTTGCACACTCCTCTGACATAGCCAGATATTAAATCATTCACAATAACTCCATTTTCTAACAAGCAAGTTGGGTTAGAGAAGGACCTGAAAGAATGAAATACACTGATTCATAACCCATGTCCACTATATTTTCTGCAATGTGTATTGTCAGAGAAAATAGAAGTTTGAGATTGATTTATGAGCTGAGAACCCATCTGCAAGTCCTCGCCAGCAGCATAAGACAAAACAAGTAGACACTCAATCTCTGTTAATAGTTCTCCATTCACACAGAGCTCCCAAGTTTTCATTCCCTACATGTGGTGAGTGGCTAAATGTTGAGACCTGATAAATTCTCTGTTCTAGACACCATGGCTACCTTTCCCCAACCTTCCACACATAAAAACACATTTTCCATAAAAATGCACTAACAGACCTAACAACAACAACAAAAAAAGCCCTTGTTTTATATGTGATTCTTTTGGTTGTTGTTGTTTTTAGATGTTGTTGTTTAATTTTGTAGGCAAATTTAAAAATTAAAAATGGTCAGAGACTCCCTTTCATACCTGTTAGGTATTCTTCACTTTTTTCAGAGACTCTGCAGACATCTGTTGTCTTCAAGCCCTCCAATCCAGAGCTGCCTAAGGTCCTGGTAATCCTCTTTCTCCCCTACCAGCAAAAAGTTCCAGTTCTGTCAAAAGTACAAAATTCCAGTTATAAAATAAATAAGTTATAGGGAAGTAATGTACGGCATAGTTAATAATAGTATGTGAAAGTTGCTTAGAGAGTAAATTTTAAAACTTATCATAAGAAAAAATATTTTGTAACTATGAATCTTGATGAATGTTAATGACATGGTGATTTTTTAATATATACAAATATGAAATCATTATGTTATATGCCTGAAATTAACATGTTAAATGTTAAGTAAATCTCAAAAAAATTTATATGAAACTAAAAAATTTCTTCATGTTATATCCATGTCTAACAGTATATATTCTTAATGTAACACATTTTCAAGAGTTATGTGATGATTAACAAATATATAAAAATCTACCATTTATTTACCTTCTATTTACCAGTTGAAGTTTTGTTGTTTATGTTACATTTTGTAACATTTAACAAAAATCTTTTTTTGTAATCCTCAATGTCTCTAAGGATGACATTTATACCTGTATGGGTGAGAAAACTAAGGTTCAGAGAGACTAAATAACTTGGCAAGGTTTACAAAAAGGAGGACATAGTAGAGCTGGGTTTTGAAACCAGAGTTTCCTAATAACAAAGCTTTTCATTTTTTCCTCACATCTTCTATCTCAAGTTTTCCTAAATCCCAGAAAATATCATAGACCTCAGAGAAATTTGTCTGATTTTATCCATACAATCTTCTATGGTATAAAATGTCTACCATGTGCACGAATTTGGCAAGCCGAAACTGCTGTTACAAATGCCAAACAATTTCACAGGATATTTGCAGATAGGTAAATGGCAAAATTTAGCTTTTTAGCACATCTAAAAGGGAACTCAGTATCATATTCTATCTTCTGACATTCAAATAAAAATAGTGAAGTATATTTTTAGAATGTAAACGTGTCTTTAAAATGTGCTGCCAAAGAAATCTATTTGAGTTAGATTTTTTAAATGCCCCATTGAAATGTAAAGATCATCTTAGGAATTAATGCTGTGAAGATAAAGTTTGAATTTAATGGCTATTTGTTTATCAGAAGTCACATATTATCAATGAGAAGT
This sequence comes from Saccopteryx leptura, assembly GCF_036850995.1. Classification (NCBI taxonomy): domain Eukaryota; kingdom Metazoa; phylum Chordata; class Mammalia; order Chiroptera; family Emballonuridae; genus Saccopteryx; species Saccopteryx leptura. The sequence goes on along the minus strand of NC_089505.1, from coordinate 266,167,814 downwards.
GGAGTAGTGAATTATTTTTTAGTAGATATCTCCAAAATTAAAATTTATTTTTTTCACAGCTATAAGAATTAGCTTGTATCATTTGTTAAGTATGGGAATGTGACTAATTTACTCAATGCTCTATCCACAAACCAGCTTTTCTCCTGCAAACAACTATAATGAAGAAGCAAATTATCAACAAAAATAACACAAGACAAAAACCATCACTCTATCCTGGTCAGCAGCATAGTGAGAACAGGAGAAAGGTCACTAGGTGACTCTCAATGTTAGGACAGTGTCTTAATGCCCAAAGACAAATCATGCAATTTAGTCTCTAAAAGTATTGATCTAACTGTCCTGAAAAATAACTATGGTGAGTTGCGTGGGAAAAAAATTGGAAAATTTATTATCAAATCTACCTTCATGCATAAAGTCTACCATCTAAACACCAAATATTTCAAGTTGCATTTTGACCTTTCCTACATCTCTCACATAGGCTCCATTTCTTTTACAAAACGTTATGGAGAGTGTAAGCGTTGTCAATTAAGTAAAAAGGGTGTTTGCATCAACCTTTTCATGTGTGGAATTTAATGACATTTTAAGGTTAAAGTAAAAGTCAAACATCGATTTTTTAGTGTTCTCCCCTAATGCACCTAATGAATAGAGATTCCAGTAAAAACCTTTTAATCCAATTTAAACCTTCTACTATCAAAAGACTTATTTTTTTCTTTTCTTTTCTTTTTATTACCAAACTTTCTCTCTCCCTACTGAAAAAGATTCAGGACAAAAAAAAAAAAAATGCCCATTCAAAATGACTTAGGGAATTCAAATCCTATGGAACATTTTGATAATGATGTATTTTAAAATAAAGTTAATTAGATGTATTACATATATATATATAAGCCTTTTAGAAATCAGGAAACTGGAAATTTAGAACTCAGCCAATATTCATCTGGATGCTGACAAGACTCTAGATGACTGAAAAGATGTTAGCTGTTTCTTACTTTTGTATAAGATATAATAGAGAGAATGATTCTTTTTCTATTTAATATTTGCTATAGTCTATATAATCAGAAGAATTAATATCATGAAACATAACAGGAAAAAAGGTGTGAGCAAAGAGGTTGTGATGTTTGGTAGGCAAGGATCTGGTAACTCATGCAAGAAAAATAACAATAAAATGTTAGCAGGTGCAATGTCACATACAGCTCCATATTTCACAGGCAGTATGCATGCCGAGGGGAGCTATGAAGATTCTTTGAACAAAATTCAGACAATAGCAATTCTGATTCTTTAACACCCGTTAGAAAATTTAAAATATCTCATCTTCCTTAAGGAAATAATATGAACTCATATATCATGCATGAAATGTAATTTTGTTTTTTTCTTCAGAAAATTATATTTATATATATTTTGGAAAATTATTTGGTAAAATCCATGTGCAAAGGTAGTAGAATAATGTAAAGTTTCTCAATAAATACTGAGCTTAATTTATGCCATTTAAGTATGAGAATTGGCCTTTTAGAGACAAAGTAAAATTTAATAATAACAACTGTGTCTTTCATATTAATAGTTTACATGATTATTTCTTCTGTGACTCAAAGGCAGGGTTGGTTTCTAAATGTGAATTCATACTTAATTTTGTCATGAGCCTAAGCATAACATGTTAGCATACAGTACCTTCAATTTTACTCATTTAGAATGTTTATTCAGAACAGTTAACCCATGTTTTTAGTTCTAAAATTAATCTCCTTTGTTTTAATTAACTGTCAGAAAGCCAGAGTAGTAGTTAAAACAAACAAAAAGAAAAATTTGTTGGGTAACTTTTAGGCATGGCACTACTCTGAGAACTTAATGATACTTAGCTTCCCATAGAAGAAGCAATGAAGCCACCTGACTTAAAATTGGAAAAAAAATTGGTATGTGCTTTTGAAGGCTAGCTTAGCTTGTGATTGCATGTGTGTACATATATATTTTCTTTCACCTACAGGAATTTGTTCTATTCATCTTGCATTAGGAGGAGAACTCATTTCATTGAAACCATAAAATTGCCTATCCAATTATCCCATAAATCAGAATTTGCAAAGTATTGAAAGGATTGGGGCAGCTAAATATAGGATATTAGTCACTTTGAAGAAAACAAGAGAATGAAAGATCTACTCTGAAAAAACTGAATTCTGAGATGAAGACTTCCAGAAAAAAATACAGAAGGTGAATAATTTTTAAATACTCATTTGTTCATTTAATTATTCAGTGACTCATCCATTCAAGAAAGGTTTATCAAATATTTACTACATCCCTGACCATCACTAGGCTAGTAAAAGACAAGGCAGTTGGCCCTGGCCGGTTGGCTCAGCGGTAGAGCGTCGGCCTGGCGTGCGGGTGGACCCGGGTTCGATTCCTGGCCAGGGCACACAGGAGAAGCGCCCATTTGCTTCTCCACCCCCCCCTCCCCTCCTTCCTCTCTGTCTCTCTCTTCCCCTCCTGCAGCCAAGGCTCCATTGGAGCAAAGATGGCCCGGGCACTGGGGATGGCTCCTTGGCCTCTGCCCCAGGCGCTAGAGTGGCTCTGGTCACGGCAGAGCGACGCCCCGGAGGGGCAGAGCATCGCCCCCTGGTGGGCAGAGCGTCGCCCCTGGTGAGCGTGCCGGGTGGATCCCGGTCGGGCCCATGCGGGAGTCTGTCTGACTGTCTCTCCCCGTTTCCAGCTTCAGAAAAATACAAAAAAAAAAAAAAAAATACTAAAAAAAAAAAAAAAAAAAGACAAGGCAGCCCAATCATTGGTTCAAGGAGCTTCTACTTGTTGAGATGGACTAACAATTAGAGGCAATATCTAAGCTGAGTCAGGAATTGCAAATAGATGTTAGTCAATGCACGTGGCTGGAAGTAGAGAGTGGAGTGGAATTGGGAGATGTAATAACATATATGAGAGACCTTGGAAAAAAGGTCTTGCAGCTGGGGAACTAAAGGTAATTCAGTTTGGTTGAAACACTAAAGAGTAAGAGAAAGAGTTGTAATAAACAAGGTTAGAGTGTTGAGCAGAAATTTTGTTAAGAAGCTTAAAATCATTTAGGATATGGAAGGAGGTATCAAAGTTTTAATATGGAAATGCTTTTGCAAGATTGTATTTTAGCAAAAGTAGTCTAAAGGAATCAGAGAGAGTGGATTCTAACAGAAATACTGTAGGGAGATGGAGTATTTTAGAGGCTAGTGTAAGAAATCTGAAGATGGAGAGGTGACCATCTAAATCAGTGCTTCCCATGATAAAAACTCACAGCAAAGTGGAAATACAGGGAACATAACTCAACATGATAAAGACCATCTATGACAAACACATAGCCAACATCATACTCAATGGGCAAAAAATAAAGCAATCCCTTTAAGATCAGAAACAAGGCAGGGGTACCCCCTTTCACCACTCTTATTCAACATAGTTCTGGGAGTCCTAGCCACAGCAATCAGACAAGAAGAAGAGATAAAAGGCATCCAAATTGGTAAAGAAGAAGTAAAACTATCATTATTTGCAGATAATATGATTTTGTATATAGAAAACCCCAAAGTCTCAGTCAGAAAACTACTGTAACTGATAAATGAATTCAGCAATATGGCAGAATATAAAATTAATACTCAGAGTCTGACCAGATGGTAGCGCAGTGAATAGAGCATCAGATTGGGATGCAGAAGACCCAGATTTGAGACACAAAGGTTGCCAGCTTGAGTGCGGGCTCATCTGGTTTGAGCAAAGCTCACCAGCTTGCATCCAAGGTCACTGGTTCAAGCAAGGGGTTACTTGGTCTGTTAGAGCCCCACAGTCAAGGCACATATGAGAAAGCAATCAATGAACAACTAAGGTGTTGCAACAAAATTTAATGATTGATGCTTCTCATCTCTCTTCGTTCCTGTCTGTCTGTCTCTATCTATCCCTCTCTCTGATTCTCTCTCTCTGTAAAAAAGAAAATTTTTTTTAAATAAATAAATAAAATAAAATTAATACTCAGAAATCAGAGGCATTTTTATATACCAACAATGAACTGTCAGAAAGAGAAATTAAAGAAACTATCCCCTTCACTACTGCAACCAAAAAAAATAAATAAATAAAGTACCTTGGAGTAAATTTAAACAAGAAGATTAAAGACTTGTACTGGGAAAATTATAAAACATTGATAAAAGACATCAAGGAAGATACAAACAAGTGGAAGCAAATACTGTGCTCATGGATAGGAAGAATAAACATCATTAAAATGTTTATATTACCCAGAGCATTTTATAAATTTAATGCAATACTAATTAAAATACCAATGACATATTTCAAAGATATAGAACACATATTCCAAAAATTTATATGGAACTAAAAAAGAACTCGAATAGCCTCAGCAATCTTGAAAAGGAAGAATAAAGTGGGAGGTATCACACTTTCTGATATAAAGTTATACTACAAGGCCATTGTACTCAAAACAGCCTGGTACTGGCATAAGAACAGGCATATAGATCAATGGAACAGAACAGAGAACCTAGAAATAAACCCATACCTTTATGGACAACTGTTATTTGACAAAGGAGGTAAGAGTATACATGGAGTAAAGACAGCCTCTTCAACAAACGATGTTGGGAAAATTGGACAGCTTCCTGCAAAAAAATGAAACTAGACCACCAACTTACACCATCAACAAAAATAAACTCAAAATGGATAAAAGACTTAAATGTAAGCCATGGAACCATAAGCATCTTAGAAGAAAACATAGGCAGTAAACTCTCCGACATCTCTCGGAGCAATATATTTGCTGATTTATCTCCACGGGCAAGTAAAATAAAAGACAGAATGAACAAATGGGACTATATCAAAATAAAAAGCTTTTGCACAGCTAAAAACAATATGAACAGTATAAAAAGAGAAACCACACAATGGGAGAACATATTCAAAAATACATCTGATTAGGGTTTAATAATCAAAATTTATAAAGAACTTGTAAAACAACACCAGGAAGATAAACGATCCAATCATTTGAGGAATCCAATGAACAATGTGAACTGAGGAATGGAACTGAGACAGAGGAGAGAGATCAAAGGGACCAGAGGAAAAGAGGACAGAGGGAAAGGGGATGATAGGATGGGATAAACCTGAAAAGAAGGGGGGGACACTATGGGGAGGAGGGAAAGGAGATGTTGAGGGGAATACGGGGGAGGGGGGATGCATTCGGGGCAACACTAGAATATGTAAACACAATAAATTAAAATCAATAATAAAAAAATTAAAAATTTAAAAAAAAATAAATCAGTGCTTCCCAAAGTATGGTTTCTGGACTAGCAGCATTACAATCTTTGAAATAAAATATGTCATGAACCAAACCATGAATTATAATAAATATGACCATTTAAGTAGAGCTTTGAAATTTAAATTTATATGTATATATACCTCACAAGGTGATATATAGGTTGAAATAAAATAATCTGCATTTTATGGGTAATTCCCAATGGTTTACTTTAATCACAGCATGAGAGAATTACTCTTTTTGCCTCAATAGATATTTTGTTTAAAATTCTAAAGTGTACTGAAAAGATTAGCATGCTATTCATATAAATAATTGTGATTTCTCCAAAGAGGTAGCTAATAATAAAGAAAATAATAATAGTAATATTAATAATATACTAGCTAAAATATATCTAGTACTTACTGTGTACAAGGGTATTTTCTGAGTGTATTCCATGTATTAAATCACTCAATACTCATAATATCTTTAGCCAATATGTGTATTATCATTCCATTTTACAGAGAAGGAGAATGAAGGAGAGAGAATTTTAAGTAACTTGCTAAAAATTTTATAACTGGTAAGCTCCAGAGCTCGATTCAAACCTTGTTTATTTGTGTAGAATGTTCATATACTTAACCACTCTGAGGTTCTGTTGTAAACTAGTTGAGATGTGCTGAGCAAATAGTTTTCCTCCACTTTTTGGGAGCAAATGAGTGTAATATTCAAAACCAATAAATGCCAAGAATATCAGGATGGTCCATTGTGTCTGTGTAAGTGCTTGCTTCTGGGGGTTGGAGGTGTGTCTAACAAACAAGATCAGAATAAAGGAGAAGGTACAAAAGAATTCCCTCACTTAATTTGCATTTATAGCAAGCTTCTGCTCCAACCCTAAGATTAGCAATGAATACACACTGAGTTTAGAGTTTCTTCTTTACAAAAATTTCCAAAGCTCAAGAAAAATAGCCTCATACATTACTTTTCAACAACTTCTTTCTTCTTAAACAAGTTCATAAAATATCTTTGCTATTCCAGGTCTGAATTAGCTGGGGTGTGTCATCGCTGTGGAAAAGTATATGGAATCTTAAAATTAGAATCAAAAGACATATTTTAAATCAAAATTTTTTCATTAATTTGTTTTGAGATTGTAGAACTCAATTCATTTATCCTTGCTAAATCTCAGTTTTCTCATATGTATAATGGGGATCATACTTTTTTTCATAGGGCTGTTATATTAAATAAGAATTTATATATAAAATGACCCTGATAAATAGTAATAAATAGTGAAATGACAGGACAGTTTAATTAACTGTTAATTTTAATAGACATTTAACATAGCTATTCTGGACAAGTTATATACAATTTCAAAAAAAAGGGTGCTGAAAGATAGTCATCACTAAAAATATACTGAAATATCAAACTTGTGACTTGGGAGTTTATCATGAATTTGCAATTTTTGAGGGATAATGTGATTGAACATTGATAAGGAGTTGTTTTAAATCATTATTGCTTCTGTAACAAAATACCACAAATTTAGAAGCTTAATACAACATAAATTTATTAGATCAAATTTCTGAAGGTTAAAAATCTTGGTTTGGTATAACTGGTTTCTCTACTAAAAAATGAACTTTCCTTGGCCATATAGCTCAGTTGGTTAGTGCATTGTCTGGAAGCACAGAGGTTGCTGGTTTGATTCCTGGTCAGGTCACATACAGGAAGAGATTGATGTTTCTGTGTCTCTCTTTTTCCCCCTCTCTATAAAATTCAATAAAATAAACATTTTATAAAGGCTTCACTATTAGAGCCTATTTTAAGGCACAGTCATTTTGTTTGGCATTATTTCATTCCTCATATTTGTAGAGGTAAAGTCACCATTTTCTTATGATCTATCAGCCAGGGGATGGTCTCAGCTCCTGGAGCCCAACTGTGTTTCTTGCTATGTGGCTACCTCCATCTTTGATGTTGAATCTCTCTCACACTTCCCTTCTAAATGGCTCACCTGAGTAGCTTATACTTGCCCATAATAATATCCCTATATTAATAGTTAGTTTAAGAAGTTAATTGTATCTTTAACATCTCTTCCTAGCAGCACCCAGATGAGTGTTTGATTAACTGGTTAATGATGCATCAAGAGGAGGAGATCTTAAGGAATCAACTTAGAACAGAATTCTGCCACTCACAGGTGTCATTCAATGTTTCCCATTGCTAGAATGCTCAATCAAGTTGCCTTTGGAATGTTCTGCTTGATTCAGTGGCTTAAGTTATTCATCATGTCTACCAATTTTTTTGTAAAAAAAGCCCTCTGCATTTATCCTGCAACTGTCATTGATGAGTGCCATTTTCCAAATTCAAAAGAGTGTGAATAACAGACTGAACTGGGGTTGGGTTGCATTTTTCAGGGATTTGGCATGGTGTTGGAGCCAACTTGGATTTGGTGAACATATTAAGGACACTACTCTTTTATGGATTCTTGCTGTATTGGCCAAGAGTTTGCTTAAAGGCTTTAATCACTGTAAAAAAATAGAAGACTGGATAAAGAAGATGTGGCACATATACACCATGGTATACTATTCAGCCATAAGAAATTATGACATCGGATCACTTACAACAAAATGGTGGGATCTTGATAACTTTATACGAAGTGAAATAAGTAAATCAGAAAAAAACAAGAACTGCAGGATTCCATACATTGGTGGGACATAAAAACGAGACTAAGAGACATGGACAAGAGTGTGGTGGTTACAGGGGGTGGGGGGGAGGGAAGGAGGGAGATGGGGAGGGGGAGGGGGAGGGACACAAAGAAAACTAGATAGAAGGTGACAGAGGACAATCTGACTTTGAGTGATGGGTATGCAACAGAATTGAATGACAAGATAACCTGGGCATGTTTTCTTTGAATATATGTACCCTGATTTATTGATATCACCTTATTAAAATTAATAAAAATTTATTTATTAAAAAAAAAGAGTGTGAAAATCCTAGTCCAGATAAGTCCCAACACATACTCTAAAGCAGGGGTCAGGAACCTTTTTGGCTGAGAGAGCCATGAATGACACATGTTTTAAAATGTAATTCGCAAGAGCCATACAATATGTTTAACACTAAATACAGTGAATGTACGCATTTTATGTAAGACTAACACTTTTAAAGTACAATAAGTCTCTGAATTCTTTTTAATAGCATTGTTATGCTGTTGCTAACCAATGATGAATAAAGTACTTTTTACCATTAAAGCGACTTCTGGTTCTGCATGGTTTTGCCGATGGCTTTGTAGTCTGGTTGATATGTGGTGAGGTTAAGCTTCATGCAGGCGATGAGACTTCCATCCATTAAACATGATTGTAGGTTGGTCTTAACGTTCTTTAGATGTGAGAAAGACTGCTCACATGCATACGTAAAGCCAAACATTGTCAGTACAGCAATACTCATACTGCAGTGTGTGGTATGTGACGGGAAGCGCATTCCAAGTTTTGACAATCAACTGGTCCGCGGGTTGAAATTTTTTTATTTCTCCCAACTTGTGTTTGCTCACCAGCTCTGCTTGCTGTCGTGGAAGTCTTTCCAAATCTCCATTCAGTGACTTGAACTAATTTACCCACATGCTGAGGTCTTCAGGTCAGTAGCTTGTAGCTCAAAATCTCTGATGGAGACACCAGGAATGTAACTCAGGTCGGCGCTGTCCACTGCACACTTGTGTGGATGGGTAATGAACTTAAAATGATGAGTGCGCGCACAAAATTCTCCAAAGGGCACTTTGATGACTGCAGGGGATTATATGTGAAGCCCACTAGCTGCTGGAGAGCAGAATGTTGAGCAAGGTCACTTGCTATGCATGCATCTTTAAACTCTCTCAGTTTTTCAAAGTGTAGTAAACAACCTGTTTCAATGTCAGCGATGAAGAGTTCCAGCTTGTTTTCAAATGCAAACACTGCTTGTTGAAGGAATAAGACTGTATTTCCAATGTCTTGCATTTTCACATTGATCTAGTTCAGATGTTCAGTCATGTCCACGAGATAGTAGAACTTCAGGAGCCACTCATTGTTAGCTAACTCAGGATGCTCAACGTTTTTCATTTCAAGAAAAGTCTGGATTTTGCTCAGACAAGCCGCAAAATGGCTGAGCACCTTCCCTCTTGACAACCAATGCACATTGCTGTGCAGAAGCAGACCAGGATAATTATTCCAAACTTCATCCAGCAGTGTTTTAAACTGGCCATCATTTAAAACTCAGGCAACAATAAAGTTGACCACCCGAATGACCAGCGACATCACCTCACCCAGCTGCTCACCACACATCTGAACACAAGGCACCTCCTGCTGTAGGATGCAGTGAAAACTTAGGATGGGATTCTTTTCATGTTCACATAGAGGCTCCATGAATCCTCTGTTTTTCCCCACCATGCACAGAGCACCATCAGTATACATGGAAATAAGTTTATCCATTGGTAGATATGTTCTTTAGCAAACTCAGTGAAAGACTTGAATAAACCCTCCCCTCTTATTGTCTCTTTCATAGGAAAAATAGCAAGACTTTCCTCATGTATTGTGTAACCAACAGCATACTTTGCAATCACACTGAACTGGGATAAATGGCTTATGTCTGTTGACTCAAAGCAAGAGAAAAGAATGGTGCTGCATTTATGTCCTTCACTTGTGTTGCCTCAATTTGATTTGCCATCATGATGGTACGATTTTGAATAGTTCTTGCCAACAGAGGCATGTCTTTTATTTGTTTGATTATCTTGTCTTTATCCGAAAAGTCGTCAAAAAGTTCATTGGCAACATCAAGCATAAATGTTTTGGCATACTCCCCATCTGTGAATGGCTTTCCGTTTCTCACAATTGCTAAAGCACCAGCAAAGCTAGCCGAATTCCAGTCACCTTGTTGGGTCCAAACACGGAGTTGCTGCTGACTAGCTTGCACTCTGCACAGTAGCCCTCGACATGCTTTCTTCCTGCTGTCCCCACTGGTAGAATGGCATATGTGGAAATGCTGCTTTATATTTGACCATTTCATTGATGCAATTTTATCATCCCATATTAGACATAGCAGACTGAAGAACCTGCTCTCTCCACAAAGGTGAATTCCTCTGTTCATTCCTGCTAAAAAGTGCGATACTCCTCATCTTTTTTTCTTTTAGCCATCTTCTTCGTCAAAAGTGTTTCTGCAATTAGCTAGCTGACTACTTGATTAAAAGGAAGAAAGTTTGTTTCCTGACCTCACAACAACCTGTGTACATTACACATTATCCAATAAAAATTTGGTGTTGTCCTGGAGGACAGCTGTGATTGGCTCCAGCCACCTACAACCATGAGCATAAGCGGTAGGAAATGAATGGATTGTAATACATGAGAATGTTTTATATTTTAATGTTATTAATTTATTCATTAAAGATTTGTCTGCAAGCCAAATGCAGCCATCAAAAGAGCCACATCTGGCTTGTGAGCTATAGGTTCCCAACTCCTGCTCTATAGATATATTTTTATATTTCTTAGCCTGAAATTGAGATTCATTTCCAAAATTTGAGTTCTTTTTTTTTTTCACATAGCATTAAAAAAAAAACAGGATTTGTCTGTTACACAGGCAGAGTTAGAATCTGGGTGATATAAAATTAAGCATTTATGGATCAGAAGAATGTCTCTTAGAATCTAGATATTAGGTAGGGGCAAAGAAACAAGTTCAAATAAGATGGATAACAATATTTTTACCTGGACTCATTATGAGGCATCACAGTGAAAAAAAAGATCGGCACTCAGCCAGATAATAAAGTAAGAGATTTAATATTAGCATTGGTTCCATGATCATTCACTGTTTTTTTTTTTCATTAAGAATTTATATAGGTTTTGCTCTAACTATAACTTAGAAGAATGTTTGTCAAAGTGGTGTCCATTATGCTATATAGATCAGAATAACTGAGGATAATTATTAAAATGCAAATCTCTTGGCCTCTCCAAAGACCTCCCAAATCAGAATCTCTAGAAATAGGCTTCAAGAATCAGTGTACATGGATATCAAAATTCCCAGGTCACTCTAACCTCCACTGGTTTGAGATCTGGGATTATTAAAAAAAAATTCTAATTTATTTTAATATTTTTATCATAAATTTTGACTCATTAAAGCATTATACAGAGAGTTAGAAAAATGGATTAAACCTTCAGGTTTGATATCTGAATCTTTCTTTTTGCTTCAGGAGGTGTTCCAATAGCTCAGTGTCCTGGTCTACTATCAAGTAACACATCCTCCTCCTGAGTCATCAATAACATTTTGTTCCAGCAGAGATTTTATAAGTCATCTAGACCAATTTTCTTATATTGCAGATAAGAAAATTGTGGCCTAGACAGTTTGTGACTAAACTCAAAGTCATCCTGATCTTTAGTGGGGAGATGATGATTTGCAATGTTCAAAATTTAAACTTCAGTGATCTGTGCAATCCATCATACTGCCTGCATATTTTTATGTGAAACTACCCAATACTGAAACACTAAAAAAAAAAAAAGTTAAATTTAGGACACGCACAATCGCAGTTTCTTCTTAAAAGCAGATAACCCTGTTATTTTAAAACTTTGATTCATTCCTGGTTTACTATCAGGAATTCTTAGATTTTCAAAATTGATTAGTTGATAATACTACATTTTGATTTGTATTCAGTAAAATACAATACCCACCACTTGAAGTGTTTCATATGCCATTCTTAGTACATTTAAATCTCATTTTATTTTATATGATATTTTTAATAATTTAGGTCATAGGTATCTAACACTTTAGTTTTATTTATGCTGTCACGTTTCTAAGTAGATTTTGTTTACAGTTTAAATCATTTTGAATGTCAAAATTTTTTCATTTTATTTCACTGAATGGTAATACTTGTATTTTCACATCATTAGTCTTCTAGCTAGCTAGCTAGATACATCTCCTTCTCTCTTCTTTTTTTTATTTTTGTTAGAGAAGGGGAGGCAGAGACCAATTCCCACATGCATCCCGACCAGGATCCAATGTTCTGCCCATCTGGGTCCTGGCTCTGTTGCAAGTGGAGCCATTTTTTAATGCCTGAGGTGGAGGCCATGGAGCCATCCTAAGTGCTCTGAGCAAACTTGCTCTAATTGAGCCATGGCTTCATGAGGGGAAGAGAAGAGAGAGAGAAAGAGAAAGAGAAAGAAGTGAGAGGGGGAGGCGTGGAGAAGCAGATGGGTACTTCTCCTGTGTGCCCTGATCAGGAATCAAACCCAGGACATTCACATGCTGGGCTGATGTTCTACTGCTGAGCAAACCAGCCAGGACTTTTCCCCTCTATCAATCTATCTATCTACCTATTGTAGGAATACATAAAATAATTCAGTAATTCACTGCATTAGAGTATGATTAAATATTCAAAAAAGTCTCTTCTTTGTGATGTTATGCTTTATAGAGATTTTTCTTAAGACAGAGGTAGGCTCTTCACATTTATAAATAAATGACTGATAAAAATAATTACTTAACAATATCCTCCACACCCAGGTGACATCATTCTAACACAATACCTCTTACTTTGAGCTTGAAAAATATTGTGCATTTTAAGTATTTCTAGATTCTGTGGATTTATAATTGAAGAAAGAGAAGGAGCTAGAGATGAGATAGGATCACATTAATGAAGCCAATTCTGAACCTAGACACCCAGAGTGTTTTAACGATATCACAATATACTGGTACTTGTCAATTTATTTTGTTATATTAGCAGGAATGTCGCTAATCTCAGGTTCACATTCACTGATGTTAACAAGCAATTTTTTCTAAAATTAAATATGTTTAGGAGATTAAAGGGTTATCACTCTTTGCATACAATTAAATAATTGTATAAGATTATTTACCTTCAGGTAGAGTAAATTTGTTTGGAAGTTTTGACTGATGAGAAAAAATGAAACAAGAACTTCTAGAATAAAAAGTATTTGGGAAGATTGGCAGTCTGGCCAGTATGACAGTCTTTGACAAATATGAGGAGATAAGGAAACTATAGAGGGTTCTTGAAGGTAGAAGCATGTGTGTGTGTGATATACACACACACACACACACACACAGAGAGAGAGAGAGGAGAAAGGAGAGAAGAAAGTGGAGAGAAGAGAGAAGAAATAAAGAGATGCAATAAAGGTATAGGAAGGTACTTGCCAGTTCTCTGGCTCTCAGCCCAGGCTTCAATGAATGCATTGGATTCAAATTAAAGTTTCTATCCAAGAAAATAAAATTAAATTCAAATTCCAAAATATAGCCATTGTGTTCCTACTATATGTAAATATTATGACAATTCTGGAAAACAAACAAATAAACAAGCAGTCCTAAATTTTTCACATCTTTATAGTTCTTCCAAATAGGAAGACATATAGTAATATATTTTTTCAATGTGTATAATCATAAAGCTACAGAACTTTTATAACTAGAAGAAATTTAGTCATCAAAGATTCTAATTCTCTCAGCCCCATAGGAAAAAAAAACAAAAAACAAAACTGAGTCCAAAGGAGGTAAAGTGATTCATCAAGAGATCCAGAGAAATCAGATTATCTGCCCACCTGAAATAGATATAGGAGAGAAGAAAAATAGATGGTGAGGTCTGACCTGTGGTGGCACAGTGGATAAAGCATCACCTCGAATGCTAAGGTTGCCAGTTTGAAACCCTGCATTTGTCTGGTCAAGGCACATATGGGAGTTGATGCTTCCTACTTCTCTCTCTCTCTCTCTCTCTCTCTATCTCTCACTCTCTCCTCTCTAAAATGAATAAGTAAAAATTAAAATAAAAAAATAAGTGGTGAAAAGTTAGACCAAGGGGATATTATGATTGCTATAGTTTCAAATTTGTTAATGAATAGCTAGCTTAACTATATGTGTAACTTGCTACAGAATCTCTTTGATTTTAGCTTGGCTCTGAAACACAACGGAACCATTGATTCATTCTTCATAAAGGTGAGACTTTAGCAGGCCTCTCTTCTTAGGAATTCCTTAATTCCACTAGCTCATTGTGAAATCAATTGAGAAATTAGCCAGTAAGTTTAATTTTCAGTTATCTTCAGAGTGGATGCTGTAAGGTTAGTCAACTGATACTTTAGACTTTAAAGGACTAAGTCATCATCTAGGCCAACTGAAAATCTGCAGCATTACCAATGAGCCTTATGCACTTGTTCTAGTCAGAGCAAGGGTCATGTTTTCCATGGAAACATTGAGTACCAGCTACCAGATGAAATTGATCCTCATAGCAGCTTTTAAGAATATCTTCTGAAATTATTAGGAGTTAACGGAAGGTGGACCTGAGATATTTTGAACAAATTGGTTAAAACACCTAAGGTCTGAACCCTCACCATTTTCACTACAGAAGCTTGTATTATTTTTTATCTCAAGCTAAAGAAGCCTTCACTTAGTTCTTTAGTCAGTCAACTTAATTTAGGAATATTTTTCTCATCAAAAGAATGTGACACAAAAACATTCTTGTCATCCAGCCACCCCAATTTACCTCAATCCCACAAATTTCTCCAGAACTCCTTCCTGATAAAAGGCTCTGCCTCGCAAACTTATTATTCTTTGATATCACTTCTGTAGTCTCAGTATAGAAACAATCCTAATGTACAATGAGTCCCAGATGAAGGACTAAGAAGGCTATGAACTGGCCAGCATAAGTGTATAATCTACTGCACTCCTTTTAATCAAGGTAACTAGTGCCACTCAGCCCTCAGGGTATCAGCTACATGATCATTGTGCAATCATGAATTCCCAGGGCCCAGATTAAACACGTATCATTATTCATCTTCTCAACCACATAACCCAATGACTAAATATCCTGTTCTGGAGTAGGTCAGAATTTTGGAACTAAAGTCTGAATCTTGTAATTTTCCTGCCTGAATTGAACAACAAATAATTAAAATGTATCAAATTTTCTGTCTAAGGTTTGTTATTTTTCATTTATTATCCAGAAAAAATAACAGGTATATTAACTTGGTAATCGTTCTTCTTAAAAATCACAGAAAACATCACAGAAAACCATGGAAGAGAGTGAGTTGCTGTAGTGAAAGGAAGGTGAATTACAGTAGAGACAGGACTTGGCTCAAATCCTGGTTAAATTTCAAGTAGGTTTTTGACATGAGGACAATCAATTAACCTCTTTTAATCTGTCTTTTTATTTGTAAAATTATAATGACAGTAACTACCATATAAAC
Source organism: Saccopteryx leptura (assembly GCF_036850995.1). Lineage (NCBI taxonomy): Eukaryota > Metazoa > Chordata > Mammalia > Chiroptera > Emballonuridae > Saccopteryx > Saccopteryx leptura. The sequence continues at coordinate 266,152,418 of NC_089505.1, read as the reverse complement.
CATTTATTTAGATAAAAAATTTAATATATGTGAAGCATAGTGCCTATGGCATATGAAGGTGCCCAATAAAAATGATAATTATTTCTTAAATTTCCATTTTTGTAAGAAATTAAAAAAAATAATGCTAAATATGAACATTAAGCAAGTTTTAGGCACAATTACTCTAGTAATACTATTGTGCTTAGATAAAGGAAGCAATGAAAGTATTGTTACTGTTTACTAATGGACTATTAGCTATAAATGCAACAGAAAAAATATGTATTCCTGATATCCATAGTGAGCTAATTTTTCTTTAGATTTTGTTTTAATATGCCATAATAAAAATCAGTTTTCTCATTATCGAATATTGTAGGCAAAGTTCTACATAAATATATATATTATATATAATATATATTATATATATATAATATATATACACATACATACACTGCAGAATTGTACTTAGACATCTATTGGGTAAAACATATTTTAAAAATTCCTAATTCAGCAAAATATTTGATATTAAAACCTTGATATCTTGCCTTCTGGAAACTTAGCAGAAATCAAGGTCTATCAGTTGTTTATATAGTGAAACCATTACAGGTGCAAAATTTGCCTCTGTAGGAACATTTCTAGCATTTGGGGTCCTTCAGAAACACAAAAGCTATTCAGAGTTGTAAGTCGTTTATGCAGATAAACATTAGTATGGGGGACATGAAGGGTAGTGAGTGTAAAGGTCAGAAAAAGCTGATCAAAAAACCAGAAAGTGAGAGGACAACCTCATGCCTCTGGTCTGCAAAGTCCCTCCACCTGATGCCTACCCCTGCTTTTTGCCACAGTGGCCTGTTTTTCTCTTCTATTTGCTAGACTTTCAGGACTGTCTCTCATTGGTAAAACTGAACACAGAACCTTGCTCTCTGAGATTCTGGGATATAGAATTACTAAGCTTCTAAGATAAAGGAGAAAGCATAGAAGGGAGATAATTTAGTTATCTAAAGACAACCTGTCACAGAAGTGACAAAATACCAGGACAGGGTCTCAAATTCAACTAAGAAGGAAGTTGGAGCATAGGATGAGAGGTAACTATGGAGAGTACATAATAAACTTCATTAGACATTCCTATAAATATTGGGGTTTACTTATTCCTATTTAAAAAATCTAAACAGGATGATCCTAGAAGAAACATACTATTGATTATAGAGAATAAAGTTTCAAACTTTATTTCACAAGTGGAAAAAGAACATTCCAATCTTTTCTATTGAGGGTCATTTCTGAATGTGTTCAATTAAATGGTAGCAAGTATGTGTCAAAATGATTGTGAGTTTTTTAAAAAAAAATTCTTTTTTTTTTTCTTTTTCCATTTTTCCGAAGCTGGAAACGAGGAGGCAGTCAGACAGACTCCCGCATGTGCCTGACCGGGATCCACCCGGCATGCCCACCAGGGGGCGATGCTCTGCCCCTCTGGGGCCTTGCTCTGTTGCATCCAGCCAGAGCCATCCTAGCGCCCGAGGCAGAGGCCACAGAGCCATCCTCAGCGCCGCGGCAAACTTTGCTCCAATGGAGCCTTGTCTGCAGGAGTGGAAGAGAGAGAGACAGAGAGGAAGGAGAGGGGGAGGGGTGGAGAAGCAGATGGGCGCTTCTCCTGTGTGCCCTGGCCAGGAATCGAACCCGGGACTTCTGCATGCCAGGCCGACGCTCTACCACTAAGCAAGCCACTTTTGGTATTGATTTAGAAAGATTAAAATATAGTCTTTTAATATCACCTTACCTTCCCCCTCTAGAAATAAACAAATGCAGACACATATACACAGAAATACAGTCATGTGTAAACACACACACATGACCAAACTTGATTATGTTTTTACACACAGAAGACAGAAGCAGATGGCAGGAACTATGAATTCCTAGCACCAGACTTTGAGACCACAATATTATTCTAGCAAAACAACAAAACACACCACTCATACAAACTGATCAATATGTAACTCATTAAGAAGTTCAAATATATCTAGCAATTTATTAAAGAATTGAATCAGTGGTGATCTAGACAGACCTAATAATGCATTTTACTTGAGTCTTCTTCCTTAGATTATTTTAGTTTTCCAAAGAAGATAAGAGAAATAAATACATTTCATTATCTGGCAAAGAAAATAACTAAAAAAAAGACAAACTAAAATAAAAATATACTCACACACACACATATTAAAGACAAAACAGAGCAAAGAGCTACAACAGCTTACTTAGCACAAGTAAAACTTTAAACAAAATCAATCAAACAAATAAAAAAGATGCCTCTTATTATTCACAAGGGCACCCTTAATATAGATTTTTTAGATTTGGAAAGCATAGGATTTTATCCTGGTAGAGCATGCATGCATGCACACACACACACACACACACACACAGAGTAAAAATATATCTTTCCCACCCAGGAAAATAATAAACAATAAGCTTCCAGGACAGTATAAGAAATAAAATACTTGATGAGCTGAGATATTAAGATAGAAATTGATATTGCTGTGGCATTTGCTTTATAATATCATAGACTATGCAAAGTACCTCAGGCTGATACAAATATACAAATAAATAATAAACTACCAGACTGTCAGACTATCCTCCAGACGTAATGGAGATAAACTTATCATTTGGTACAAGCTGCTAATTTAATTAATTCAATGACTGGTCAGTTTTCACAAGATGCATATGGAAAAAACAAAAACTTAGGTCAGGAAAGAATGTCCAGGGGTCATTTTTCTTCTCTTGGCAACATTTCCTTTAATGCAAAAAAGTTTTGTTTTACATTCTGTCTAAAATTTATAATGTTCCAGGTAGGTTCCGCAGAATATAATATTTAGAAAATACTTTTATAAAAAATTGCCTTGGCCTGACCTGTGGTGGTGCATGGATAAAGCGTTGACCTGGAAATGCTGAGGTCACCGGTTCGAAACCCTGGGCTTGCCTGATCAAGGTACATATGGGAGTTGATGCTTCCAGCTCCTCCCTCCTTCTCTCTCTCTGTCTCTCCTCTCTCTCTCTCTCTCTCTCTCTCTCTCTGTCTCTCTCTCTCCTCTCTAAAATGAGTAAAAAATAAAATAAAAATAAAAAATTGTCTTAATTTCCATAATTTTTTAAATCTCCTCTTGAAAAACAATATAAAATCATAATTACATAAAACAATCTGAGAGATTTGGCCTGCAGTAGAGTATTCTGTATAGAGTTATCATTGATTTTTCTCCTATTCTTTTTAGATTTAAGTTGTAGAATGTCAACAATCAGCTGAATGCCATTATTTATGATTAACTTTGGAAGAGTTGCTTATATTAGCAAGTTTACATGATCTAGAAAAGAAATGCATTGATTTCTTCCCCCAAAACCACCAGTCTAATCTGTTATCAAGCAAAGTCCAGCTTCTTACTATAGTAAGGAAGCACTCCACCTCAACACATCTAGTAGTTGCTCAAAGAGGAGGTTAAGGCTAGGAAATCAAAGAGTTTACAGTTTTAGATTGGAATAGTTTAAGTCGGGTTTTTCCATGTGGAATTTGATTGGCATTGGCTAATCACTGTATTACAAAAAATAGCTTTTGATGGCTGTACACAGTGAGATTATAGTCTTAATGAATAAAGAGTTTGATCAGCAAGCAGGCCTCCTTAGTAGAGTCATCTATTTCCCCCAGAAAGTCACTACTTAGATGTTCAAGTTAGTCTCTTGAGAAGTAAACTAGTTTAACAATCTATGATTTGGATTCACATATTTGGGGGAGTTCTTGAGACTAACAAGAAAGTACTCCCTGGTTTCCAGCTTTATTTTTTCAGATAAAAATGTCCTAGAACATATAGAGTCATGTTGATGTACGACCATTGTTCTTGGTTTCCACAATGAGGCTATGACACTGCAGGTGCTCAGTTTTCACAACTGAACTCACATGATCCAGAAAAATTGATATATTAAATTATATTTAGATTTATACCACAGCCCTGCATGAAGAATATAGAACCATCTTCTTATACTCAGATCCACTCAACAAAACATAGTTGATAAACATAAAGAACTGAGGTCATGTGTTGAATGGCAACTTTCCCATTCCATTTCTTGAGACCTTAAGACAACATGAACACCAGACAGAGCAGCGGAAAGAAGATCTTTACTCCTCCCTCTGAACACATGATGTGAGAGCTGTGCTGGCTAATTTCAAATAATTTCCAACCCCTTCAACTCTCAGGAAGTGAGGCAGAGGACAAAACAAGGTTGAACCTCAGAAGCTACAGGACATTCTATTGTAGAAGTAGTGAGACTTTCCTTAAGACAAATAGTGGAGCAAGGCTTCCAGAATATGTACGTGTCTTATAACTTTATTATGATTCATATGTGTCAGAGTCCATATAGTGTGTGATGGAGGAAGGGCGCAGGTCAGCAGAGGGCAGAGCTTTCAGCCTCGATTCGGTCCTGTGAGTAGGTATGTGGGGTGGTGAGGGAAGTGGGCTGAGACAGGAGAGAGCAGAACAGTCATGCTCCCTGTGATCTCAACTGCAGTGAGAGAACATTTATATCCTTCCATCACAACTTGCAAATTTCTCTGAGCATGTAGAAAAAGCAAAGTTTATTTCTGTGTAAAAAGAGATAACATTTAGATCCATGCTAGATCGGATTATATTTCCTTATGCTTGGCTGGTATATATATGATCATTTTACAAGAATATTAAACACAGAAAAATGCTTGCGTTATCTAAGAGTAGTACATATTTCTCAGATTATTATGAAGGAATAAATATAAAGAGTTTGACACAGGATGAAAGTCCAGAAAAATTACCTAAATGGTCTGGGCTAGTTATATTTTGATTTTTGTTATTGATTTAAAAATAGCCACTATTTGTATAATCACTAAATTTTTTCAAATGTCTTTATTTGTAGTTCCAGGATTTTCAACATGCAAAGAGAACATATCCAAAAGGAAATGTAAAATTGTGAAGGGTTGGCCTGACCTGTGGTGGCCCAGTGGATAAAGCGTCAACCTGGAAATGCTAAGGTCGCCGATTCGAAACCCTGGGCTTGCCTGGTCAAGGCACATATGGGAGTTGATGCTTCCAGCTCCTCCCCCTTCTCTCTCTCTATCTCTCCTCTCTAAAATGAATAAATAAAAAAAAAATTGTGAAGGGTTGAGGATAAGAATGTTCTAAGAGAAATAAAAGTACAATAAAATCTAACTATGGTACAAAATGCATATTTTTGCAAGATTTAAACAATGCGTGACTTTGCAAACATATTATGAGTGAACTATAGACAGTGAAACAAAATTTCTAAAAGAATTTTTTTGCCTTAAGTTCCACATGGTAGCTTGCCTGAGTGATACTTGACAGAAAATGACATGATATAACCATCAAAAGAACTAGCTGGTAAAGACTTCTGCAAATGATTAAGAAGGGAAATCAGTAAGTGATTGTAAGGCTCAGTTTGACAGTTTTATGTAAATGTTATGCAGACTTTAAAAGAATTTAAGCACCAGCTTTCTTTTACTAATAAAGGAGTTAGAAATAAATTTCTTCTTTTCCAAATAGAATGCTTGTTGGACTTCTGAAATTTCATTTACATTATTTTTAAAATTTTATAATTGTAAAGATCTCTCCATTCTTTTTGCACTATAAATTGCTGTTAGAATATTTGGAGATAGATTTTCATTTTTAAGTTTTAATCTTTTGCTTTCCTTCAAAAAATTTAACAGATTTTTGTTCAATAATATCAAAATTACAAAATTGACAGTATTTGTTACTTTAAAAGTATTTAATGGTTTCTTTCTCTCAAGTACATTATTATAGAATCAGCATTTTTGTTTTTCATATTTATACTAATTTTATAGAATGTGAAAAGGCAACAAAATATTAAAATACATTGTTATGTGGAATAAAAAATGGTGACCTAGGGGAAACAGAGGCATTGGCAACCAAATCTTGCCATATCAAGTAAGAGATGGAGGATGATGAAGTTAGCATTTGTCCCTGGTATCCTGACCCTCAGTTTGAGGTTCATTGACTATCTCATTACTTCTCTAAATAATTAGAACTAGGTTAGGAACATAGGAGTATAAACTTTGTTTCAATTGTGCCTGGAAATGATTATGTCAAGAAGAAAGATGGCAGGTCCTAGACCCAAAAAGCCTGGATAAATATGTACAAAATTAAAGTGTGTCCTCTCACACAGAGCAGGATAAGGAGTGGGTGGTGATTTTTAGAAACAAAATGGTGATCTTATCACCAGCAAGAGAATTGTTATTGGAGTCCATGCATCTGTAGTTTCTGACTCTTGGTTTCTTAAATTTTGATACTCTTGAGAAAACAAAACAATAACAACAAATGGTTAAGAGTATAGAGAGGGATGGAAGCTATGTATAAAGCTAATTACCATATTTTTTGCTTCATAAGATACAACTTTTTTTTCCCCCAAAAGTGGAGGAAAAAATGCCCGTTCGTCTTATGGAGTGAATTTTCATTTTTTTTTAGCTGTTGCATGTTCCTGGACAACTAGAAGAGTATTTGAACATTAAAGTCTCTTCTCATTTGTTAATAACAGTGCTAATGGTTGTTAATACTGCTGTTGAGTTTACATTGTTGAAATATTATTTTGGTATATTTTATTAAATATTTTAACACCATTTGGTTCAGCTTTTTTTTTTCTTCTTATTTTCCTCCTTAAAACTCTAGGTGCATCTTATGGTCAGGTGTGTCTTATGGAGCGAAAAATATGGTAGTTCCAGTTTTTAAGAAAATTATCACCCAAGAATTAAAAACCATGGTGGAAGGTAATTCTGTCCCCCAACATTATCATAATTGTTACTTTTGAATGTGTCAAGAAGAATCATTAGAGTTTGGCTTCTACTATTGATTTTAAAAGTATGGTTTTAAATCTAGAAAAAATATCCTCTAGTCTAAGTGATATTACACATAAGCATTAAGAGGAGCCTCTAATAGGACAGGAGATTTGTTTCATTAATTTAAATATAAGTATTACATTGCTATTTATTTTTAAATCAAAATAAACCATAGTAATGGATTGATAGGTATGACTAAAATGAAATAAGCATAAATTTTAAATCCTTATCTTTTTAAATTATTACCATCATTAACAAATACATAATTATTTTGCCCTCTAACAAACACTATACTGTATACTTCTCAATTAAATATTGTATTTTAGTATGTAAAACATAAGCAACAATGTGCACATATATAAGATATAAAGTTAGAAATTATAACCATACTGGTAAAAGTAATCATTATAGTATTTAATACAAACCAAGATAAATCTCTCTTATATAGAATTCTATTTATTTTTCCAGCTTGGAAAGTTATTTTTTTCCAATGGCAAATAACTAGTGAATAGCAGACCATTTTCGGAACAAGGCACTATTTGATTTAGAATCCATTATACTATATATCTGAAAAGTTAAAATATTTCTTTCTAAGTAGTTATCAGTGAATATAAAGTTTGTTCCTTGATAATAAATATATTTATCATTTTATTACTCTAAAATCTCATATATATCTGTTCTTCTTGTTATATGGTAAACTAAATATATAATTAACAAAATAGTTTTTCATGCTTACTTGAAGAAATATAGTACTTTCTAGCTGGAACTGTATCTATAACACATTTAGTTTCCATACTCTAAACATGTTAGGATGTTAGCCTTGAAACACAAACTGCTAAAGGAAAATTTATGTATCAGTGCTCTAAATTTTATCTACTAATGGGAATAAAGGTATGTAGTTTAGGTACCTGATTAATAGAAATTATCCTCTGTCTCATTTTCCATATATTGACACAACTAAAAATGAGCTACATGTACCTAATATGTAACAATTAACTTAAGTGTTAATTGGAAATACTACTGTATTTCCCCATGTATAAGACACTCCAATGAATATAACACATCATAATTTTGGAGCCCAAAATTTGAAAAAAAAAATATGTATTATAAAGTTATTGAACTCAAGTTGTATTCATTATAAAATTCGTACAACTCATCTTCACTGTCAAAACTCCCATCCATTTGCTTATCCTCATCTGTGTCTGATGATGAATCACTGTCTTCATATATTGCCTCATCCTCAGTTCCATCTGTGGCATTTGAAATGCCACAAACACTGTATAAATGCACCCAATTTTTAGACCCCCAAATTTTCAAAACAGGATGCATTTTATACATGGGGAAATATAGTATATTTGATTGTAGCCTGATACTGTGTATCTGTGCAATAATTCAAAAGATTTGATAAACAAGAACATCTAGATTAGGATGTTTTTGTGCCTTAGTCAATTCACTGTTGTTACTGTCTTTCTGTGCAAAATAGATTATTTAAATCTTTCAGCAGAAACTCTTTGGGATATCAACTGAAAAGGGAGTGCTCCAAACCAAAACAATCAAGAAAAGAAAGGAATCAGAAACAGGAATCAGATTATCACATTGAGATAAAATAATCAGAGGTCAAAACAGAGAAGAGATTTGTAGAAGGAAGGCTTGTATATCAGATTTAGTCTGAAGAAAAGAAAAAAAAAAAAAGATCAGTAGGTAAGGTAACCCAGACAGTGAAAAAGTTGGAGGCCTGGTTAGACATATTCTCTTCACTGGTCCTATGTACTCCAACCTCACCACCCATGCCACAGCAGGGTTAGGACACCAGCAAACTTGATGGTACTTGCCTTTTCTCCCACAAGTCCCTGTTTCATAAGAAAGCACCAGTATGTTTCTCTATTCCTGAGAAGCTAAGAAATATAAGAAAAAACTGGCCTGAGAGGCTAGAAGAATATGATGGAAGGAGGTAGCAAGTAAGAACGATATGGTTTGGGGTCTGGAGCTTCTTGTAAGGTATGTTTTCAAATTTGTTTGATTATAAAGATTATTAAGAATAGTGACTTTCATTTTTTAAAGGATGACCAAGCCTTCCCTGCATATTCTAATTCTGGATGTATGATACGGCTCAAGAATTTACATTTAAATAGATTTAATACACTTTAATATAATATATTGATTAAGAATGGCTGGAAAACACTAATGCATATTAGGACTAAAAGGTTTGTGAGGCCTGACCAGGTGGTGGCGCAGTGTGTAGAGCATCTGACTGGGACACAGAGGACCCAGGTTCGAAAACCTGAAGTCACCAGCTTGAGTGTGGGCTCATCCAGCTTGAGTGTGGGGTTGCCAGCTTGAGCACTGGGTTGCTGGCTTGAGTGTGGGATCATAGACATGACCCCATGATCACTGGCTTGAGCCCAAAGGTCGCTGGCTTAAGCAAGGGGCCACTCGCTCTGTTGTAGCCTCCCCCCCATCAAGGCGCATGTGAGAAAGCAATCAATGAACAACTAAGGTGCCTCAACAAAGAACTGATGCTTCTCATTTCTCTCACTTCCAGTCTGTCTGTCCCTATGTGTCCCTCTCTGTCTCTCCCTCTTTGTCTCTGTCACAAACAAAAAAAAAAGTTTGTGAACATTTATGCTGGAAACTATTAGAAAACATAGAAGCAATATATTGTAATTACTGATTTTAGATATTAAAATTAAAGTTGCGGGAAACAAGTTGTAGACTTATGTGTGTGGATCTAAAAAGCAACATGAAGGATTTAAAGAGGTGTATTAATTGATTTCTTAAATTATTTACAATACAATAAAGTTTATCAAGTATAGGAAATGCTAATTTAGTAAAATAGAAATAACTATTAAACAAAAAAATTGTTTAAATGAACCATGTGACCAACCTACCAAAAAGAAAGCACTACTAATTATTTTACTGAATAATAACATCACATCACTTCAGGAACATGTTACTGAAGAGTCTCTAATATGCGTGGAAATAAACTGTTTAGTAAAATGTCTGTGTAAAAAAACAAAGTTTGGAAATATCTATAAAAAATAATATTCAGTATATTAAGCATGATAATCAACATTTGAGAGGATCCCCTCTGCCAAATCAATTATAGTTTTGGTAGTTAAAAATACTTCTTCCATAAAAAAAGCGAAGTCTTCAAATTTTATATTATGATTGGAAATTTTGTGTGGTGTTGGCCAAATCTGTGAAAGAATATAAGGTCTCGTCCAAACTCCACAATCTGTCCCCCCAGTAGAAGGTAGAACTGTTTAGATGGATCAAGTTTAGTTAACCTGCACAATGTACCTTTATCAATTGAGCAATATATTTACTAGAGATAAAAAGAGGATTAAAATATAAAAATCAAAGCACAAAATGTTTTGAAAGATCTTCAATTTTTCCACAAAATGTTGCAATCTCTGAGAAATATTCTTTTACAGCCTTAATAAATTCTTTTCTTAATGTTTTGAATTAACCCATACTTAAATGTCTATTGCAGTAATTTTCTCTTTTGTTAAGGCAATTATGGCAAAATCTAATGTAAAAAAACTCAGGGTCTCATTTTCACATATATAAACATACACATTTATGCATATATATGTGTGTGTGTATATAAATATGTACACGATATTTAGAAAGAAGAATGTCTATAGTCTTTTCACAGCAAATTGTATTTCTGAACAATTTTGTGAGGCAAATGTAACAGTAGAGAACATATTAACTAAATATTTTGTGACTTTTAGTAGTCATACTTAAGAAATACAAATTTTTAAATAAAAGTAAACTTTGTGTTCATCTTAAAATGCCTGAAACATTTCTTTACTAAACATTAGTACCTTGAAATAAGAAAATTAAGGAAACATTTTCATTTATTAGAATCTGAAGGATTTATGTGCTGAGTTTAAGAGAACTGCCAGGCATTAACGGTGATTCTAAGAGAGTAAATGCTAACCAAAACCGCTGCATGCTCCACTAACGGATGACAAGTGGCACCTCTTACTCTGCCAAGTCAAATATGAAGGTAAGTTTCTATCAAAATTCACACTGACAGAGTACTGGAGGTTGAATATGTTTATAGAAGAAATTTCCAGTAAAAAATGCCTGTTTTGGTAGATGAAGTAAAAGTAATCATTTTTCATTCTTGGAGTCACCATCTGGGAGAATGTAAGACAGTATTCTTAAGCCTTAGCTACTGTCTCATTACAAACACTTCATTAGTGTTTTTCAGCTGTTCATTTGTCTTTCTTCTCTCCACCTGCATATCCTTCCAGCCAATTTTCAATAATGACAGTCCCTTTTCCCAGCCCTCAATGTGCCAAGCACTGGACAGATTCTGAAAGGCTTTGCTTCAAAAGTGAAATGGAGAATTCGGCCAGGACTTAGCTGCCATGGAGACACCCTCGATATTTTTTCTTGCAATGCACTTTGGTCTGAATGGAATGTTTTTTCCCTTTTCATTTTTTTTCTTAAGGGGACACCTCTTCTTTCCCAACTGCTCCAAGGGCACTCTTCCCAATTTTTATTTTTTTATTTTTTTTTTTATTTTAAGTTTTTTTTTTTTCTTTTTTTTCTTTTATTTATTTTTAATGGGGTGACATCAGTAAATTAAGATACATATATTCAAAGACAACATGTCCAGGTTATCTTAAAGTTCAATTATGTTGCATACCCATCACCCAAAGTCAGATTGACCTGTCACCCTCTATCTAGTTCTCTCTGTGCCCCTCCCCCACCCCCTTCCCTCTCCCTCTCCTCCCTCCCCCCGTAACCACCACACTCTTATCAATGTCTCTTGGTCTCACTTTTATGTCCAATTTTTAGATCAAGACAAAACCAGCACTTTCTTTTGTTTCCCGCTTCTACTCATATAGCATTATTTAACCAACTTCTTCCATTTGAGGTATATGACGTTTTACTTAGCCATCTTGCTATCTTTATTTTATCTATAATCGCCAGAATTCTTTCCCATTTCTATTGGAAACCTCAGAGCCTATTTAACCTATGCTAGCTCCATCCAAACATCTGACAGTTTGGTATGTAACATCAGCTATTGCACTGAAGACTTCATCTAACAGCCTGTACATGCTTAGCCTACTAATTTCTAATGATTTTAATTCACCTCTTGAAATCATAAAATCATCACTCATTGTATCCATCTTCCTTTGGAGCTATTCTTGATTTAAATCTGAAAATATAATAAAGTTGAAAATCTCTTGTAATTTTACCTCTATCATCCTGCCAACTATCATTATTTCTCTGCACTGAAATGCTAATAGCTTTATATTGTTTTTCTCTGAAACTACTTCATTTCAACCCAGTCTCTATCCTGCATCTGGAGCACTTTTCTTCCAAATGTAAATTTAATCATGTCTCACAACCTTAGCCCCACCTTTACTTTAAAAGATGTTAAGCTTTTTATTGTGAGACAGATGGAGTCAGTCCATGGCTGATGCCAGTACAGCTCTGGATAAAGAAAAACTCCTTACCGTGAATTTTAAGTTTCTGCTATTTGTCCCCTTTGACTTTGTTGTTAATCTCTAGACTGTCCTTTGACAACTTAGTTTAGTTTCTCAGATGTGTTCTGTGCTCTGCTCTCTCTAGCCAGAGGAACTTTCTTTGTACATGGTATTCCTTCTGCCTGGAACACTCAATCTTCCCAAAATTAAGATCTCAGCTCTATCAAAATATTTTTAGGGAAGTCTGTTTTGATCTGACTGCACTCAGACTAATCCAAACTTTTCTATTGCATGCACACTGGGCATCAGGTACTTCCTCTTTCTTAATATCATTGTCATTTTTATATCTATCTTTATGAATTTTTTATTAATGTCTATCTCCTCAGCCATACTGTGAGCTCTGTAAATACCAGAGTTATACCTGGGTGAGCTTATCATTCTGTCATCAGTGCCTATATCTAGGGTAGTTCTAAGTACATAATAGTTTCTCAAAAATTATAAGATAACATATCAAATGAAAACAATAAAAAATTTTTATCTTCTATTGCATAGTAGCTGGTGTAAACTAGACTTTGATGTTTAGTGAATGATTTTTTTTTTGAGGGGGGGAGAGAGACAGACAGGGACAGACAGATCAAACAGATAAGAAGGGAAAGAGATGAAAAATACTAACTCATACTTGCATCACCTTAGTTTTTCATTGATTGCTTTCTCATATGTGCCTTGATGGAGAACTCCAGCCAAGCCAGTGACCCCTTGACCTTGGGATCAAGCCAGAGACCTTTGGGCTCAAGTCAGTGACCATGTTTAAATCTCAGACCAGTCTATGATTCCATGCTCAAGCTGGTGAGCCCATGCTCAAGCTGAATGTGCCTGTTCTCAAGCCAGCAATCTTGGGGTTTTTAACCTGGGTCCTCAGCATTCCAGGCCGATGCTCTATCCACTGTGACACTGCCTGGTCAGGCTAGTGAATGATTAATTGATAATTTAAATTACTCTCTTTTTTCACTTATGAAATGCTTTTACTTTCAATATGATCTTTATTTATCACTATTTTTTTAACTCAATATTATTCTCTACCCTTTCTTGCTACCTTATAATTCACTACTGTGTTACATTGGTCAGATTCTATATTCCAAATTATTTGAAATGCCATTGTTACAATAATAAATTAAAAATTTTTTTAAATTATTAAAAATTATATATAGGAAAGAAAAATTCACATTTGACAGATACTTTGTGAGGAAAAGTTTGATTATTTATACTCCCACAAGTATTTTGAGTGAATCTTAAAAATTGCTTGGTAGCACTCAGGAATGTAAGTCATTATACAAGTGGTAGGTTTATTAATTTATTTATTTAACTGGGTGACATTGATCAAAAGTATACATAGGTTTCAGGTAAACATCATGACATCATTTGAATAGTTAATTATGTTCTATACCCATCACCCAAAGTCAGATTATTTTCCATCACCTTATATTTATCCATCTTCATACCCTTCCCCCAACCCTCCTTTGCCTTCTTTTACATGGCCCTCCGCCTGGTAACCACTGCTCTCTTTTATCTATGTCTGTGAATCTCAGTTTTATATCCTACCTTTGTGAGATATCATAGAGTTTTATCTTTTTCTGATTTACTTATTTCACTCAGTATAATGTTGTTGTTATAAATGACACTATGTCATCATTTCTTATGTCTGAGTAGCATTCCATTGTATATATGTACCACATCTTCTTTATCTAATCCTCTACTGAGAGGCAATTTGGTTGTTTCCATGTATTGGCCACTGTGAAAAATGCTGTAATGAACATGGGGGTGCATGTCTCTTTATGCACCAATGTTTCCTAGTTTTGGGGGTATATACCTAGTAGAGGGATTGCTGGGTTATATGGTAGGTAGTTCTAGTCTAAATTTTCTGAGGAACCACCATACTTTCTTCCATAATGGTTGTACTAGTTTACATTATCACAAGCAGTAAATGATGTTGCTTTTTCTCTGCAGCTTCTCCGACACTTGTTACCTGTCTTGTTGATAATAACCAATCTAACAGAAGTGAGATTATATCTCATTGTATAATAGTTTTGATTTACATTTCTTGAATAGTAAGTGAAGATGAGCATTTTTTCATACATCTGTAGGTCTTTCGTATGTCTTCTTGGGAGAAGTGTCTTTTCAGGTTCTCTCCCCATTTTTTAATTGGATGGCTTGTTACTGAACTTTTTGAGTTTTTAAAATATTTCTTTAATGTGTTGCTGTATTCAATTTGCTTTTTATGGTTTAGGATTTTTGTGTCTGTATTCATTAGAGATATTGGTCTGTAGTTTTCTTTTTTTTTTAATGTCCTTACTAGGTTTTTTAATGAGGGTTATGTTGGCCTCATAAAATGTGTTAGGAAGTATTGCTTTTTCTTTTATTTTTTTGGAAGACTTTGATAAGGATAGGAAACAATTCTTCTATGAATGTTTGGTGTAATTCACTAGTGTAGCAGTCTGGTTCTGGATTTTCATTTTGGGGGAGATTTTTGATAGTTGCTTCTTTTTCCTCCCAACTTTTGGGTTTAAGTTTTCCACTTCTTTATCACTCAGTCTAGGAAGATAGTATAATTCTAAAAATTTATCCATTTCTTTAAGATTGTTGAATTTGGTGGCATATAGTTTTTTATAGTATTCTATAATGATCCTTTGTATATCTATAATATCTGTGGTAATCTCCCCATTTACATTTCAAATTTTGTTCCTATGAGTCCTTTCTCTTTTTTTTCTTAGTGAGTCTTGCTTGGAATTTATTTTATTGATCCTTTTAAAGAACCAGCCCTTTGTTGTATTAATTTTTTTCTGTAGTTTTTTTTTTGTTTGTTCTCTATTTCATTTATTTTTGCTCTAATTTTTTTTTTTAATTTTTTTATATAATTTTATTTTTTTAATGGGGTGACATCAATAAATCAGGATACATATATTCAAAGATAACAAGTCCAGGTTATCTTGTCGTTCAATTATGTTGCATACCCACCACCCAAAGTCAGATTGTCCTCTGTCACCTTCTATCTTGTTTTCTTTGTGCCCCTCCCCACCCCCTATCCCTCTCCCATTCCCCCCTCCCCCCCGTAACCACCACACTCTTATCAATGTCTCTTAGTTTCACTATTATGTCCCACCTACGTATGGAATAATACAGTTCCTGGTTTTTTCTGATTTACTTATTTCGCTTCGTATCATGTTATCAAGATCCCACCATTTTGCTGTAAATGTTCCGATGTCATCATTTCTTATGGCTGAGTAGTATTCCATAGTGTATATGTGCCACATCTTCTTTATC
Organism: Saccopteryx leptura; assembly: GCF_036850995.1. Classification (NCBI taxonomy): domain Eukaryota; kingdom Metazoa; phylum Chordata; class Mammalia; order Chiroptera; family Emballonuridae; genus Saccopteryx; species Saccopteryx leptura. The sequence continues at coordinate 266,136,809 of NC_089505.1, read as the reverse complement.
CAGTCATCTATTGATGGGCTTTTTGGTTGTTTCCATGTCCTGGCCACTGTGAACAATGCTGCAATAAACATGGGGCTGCATGTGTCTTTACGTATCAATGTTTCTGAGTTTTGGGGATATATACCCAGTAGAGGGATTGCTGGGTCATAAGGTAGTTCTATTTTCAGTTTTTTGAGGAACCACCATACTTTCTTCCATAATGGTTGTACTACTTTACATTCCCACCAACAGTGTATGAGGGTTCCTTTTTCTCCACAGCCTCTCCAACATTTGCTGTTACCTGACTTGCTAATAACAGCTAATCGAACAGGTGTGAGGTGGTATCTCATTGCCGTTTTGATTTGCATTTCTCTAATAGCTAAAGAAGATGAGCATCTTTTCGTATATCTGTTGGCCATTTGTATTTCTTCCTGGGAGAAGTGTCTATTCATATCCTCTTCCCATTTTTTTATTGGATTGTTTGTTTGTTTGTTGTTGAGTTTTATGAGTTCTTTGTATATTTTGGATATTAGGCCCTTATCTGAGCTGTCGTTTGAAAAAATCATTTCCCATTTAGTTGGCTTTCTGTTTATTTTGTTATCAGTTTCTCTTGCTGAGCAAAAACTTCTTAGTCTGATGTAGTCCCATTCATTAATTTTTGCCTTCACTTCTCTTGCCATTGGAGTCAAATTCATAAAATGCTCTTTAAAACCCAGGTCCCTGAGTTGAGTACCTATGTCTTCTTCTATGTACTTAATTGTTTCAGGTCTTATGTTTAGATCTTTGATCCATTTTGAGTTAATTTTTGTACAGGGGGAGAGACTGTAGTCCAGTTTCATTCTTTTGCATGTGGCTTTCCAGTTTTCCCAGCACCATTTATTGAAGAGGCTTTCTTTTCTCCATTGTGTGTTGTTGGCCCCTTTATCAAAAATTATTTGACTATATATATGTGGTTTTATTTCTGGACTTTCTATTCTGTTCCATTGGTCTGAGTGTCTATTTTTCTGCCAATACCATGCTGTTTTGATTGTCGTGGCCCTATAATAGAGTTTGAAGTCAGGTATTGAAATGCCCCCAGCTTCATTCTTTTTCTTTAGGATTGCTTTGGCTATTCGGGGTTTTTTATAGTTCCATATAAATCTGATGATTTTTTGCTCTATTTCTTTAAAAAATGTCATTGGAAGTTTGATGGGAATTGCATTAAATTTGTATATTGCTTTGGGTAATATAGCCATCTTGATTATATTTATTCTTCCTAGCCAAGAACAAGGTATATTCTTCCATCTCATTATATCTTTTTCGATTTCCCTTAACAATGGTTTATAGTTTTCATTATATAAGTCCTTTACATTCTTTGTTATGTTTATTCCTAAGTATTTTATTTTTTTTGTTGCAATCGTGAAGGGGATTATTCTTTTGAGTTCCTTCTCAGTTGTTTCATTGTTGGCATATAGAAAGGCTATTGACTTCTGTATGTTAATTTTGTATCCTGCGACCTTACTGTATTGGCTTATTGTTTCTAGTAGTCTTTTTGTGGATTCTTTGGGGTTTTCGATGTATAGTATCATATCATCTGCAAAAAGTGATACCTTTACTTCTTCTTTTCCGATATGGATGCCTTTTATTTCTTTGTCTTGTCTGATTGCTCTGGCTAGAACCTCTAGTACCACATTAAATAAGAGTGGAGAGAGTGGACAACCCTGTCTTGTTCCTGATTTAAGGGGGAAAGCCTTCAGTTTAGTGCCATTTAAAATGATGTTAGCTGATGGTTTATCATATATGGCCTTTATCATGTTGAGATATTTTCCTTCTATACCCATTTTGTTGAGAGTCTTAAACATAAAATTGTGTTGTATTTTATCGAAAGCCTTTTCTGCGTCTATTGATAAGATCATGTGGTTTTTGTTCTTTGTTTTGTTGATATGGTGTATTACATTAACCGTTTTACGTATGTTGAACCATCCTTGAGATTCTGGGATGAATCCCACTTGATCATGATGTATTATTTTTTTAATATGTTGTTGTATTCGATTTGCTAGTATTTTGTTTAGTATTTTAGCATCTGTATTCATTAGAGATATTGGTCTGTAGTTTTCTTTTTTTGTGCCATCCTTGCCTGGTTTTGGTATGAGGGTTATGTTGGCTTCGTAAAATGTGTTTGGAAGTATTGCTTCTTCTTCAATTTTTTGGAAGACTTTGAGTAGAATAGGAACCAAGTCTTCTTTGAATGTTTGATAAAATTCGCTGGTATAGCCGTCAGGGCCTGGACTTTTATTTTTGGGGAGGTTTTTAATGGTTTTTTCTATTTCTTCTCTACTAATAGGTCTGTTTAGGCTTTCTGCTTCTTCTTGACTCAGTCTAGGAAGGTTGTATTTTTCTAGGAATTTATCCATTTCTTCTAGGTTGTTGAATTTAGTGGCATAAAGTTTTTCATAGTATTCTACAATAATTCTTTGTATATCTACGGTGTCCGTGGTGATTTCTCCTCTTTCATTTTGGATTTTGTTTATATGAGCTCTTTCTCTTTTTTCCTTGGTAAGTCTTGCCAAGGGTTTGTCAATTTTGTTGATCTTTTCAAAGAACCAGCTCCTTGTTCTATTAATTTTTTCTATAGTTTTTCTGTTCTCTAATTCATTTATTTCTGCTCTGATTTTTATTATCTCCTTTCTTCGGCTGGTTTTGGGTTGTCTTTGTTCTTCTTTTTCTAGTTCCTTAAGGTGGGAAGTTAAGTGGTTCACTTGGGCTCTCTCTTGTTTGTTCATATATGCCTGAAGTGATATGAACTTCCCTCTTATCACTGCTTTTGCTGCATCCCATAGATTCTGATATGTCGTATTGTCATTTTCATTAGTCTGTATATATCTTTTGATCTCTGCACTTATTTCTTCTTTGACCCATTCATTTTTTAAAAGTATGTTGTTTAGTTTCCACATTTTTGTGGGATTTTTTTCCTCTTTTTTGCAGTTGAATTCTAGTTTCAAGGCTTTATGATCAGAAAATATGCTTGGTACAACTTCAATTTTTCTGAATTTGCTGATGTTGTTTTTGTGGCCCAACATATGGTCAATTCTTGAGAATGATCCATGTACACTGGAGAAAAATGTATACTCAGTCACTTTGGGATGAAATGTCCTGTAGATGTCTATCATATCCAGGTGCTCTAGTGTTTTGTTTAAGGCCACTATGTCTTTGTTGATTCTCTGTTTGGATGACCGATCTAGAGCCGTCAGCGGTGTATTGAGGTCTCCAAGTATGATTGTGTTTTTGTCAGTTTTTGTTTTAAGATCAATAAGTAGCTGTCTTATATATTTTGGTGCTCCTTGGTTTGGTGCATATATATTAAGAATTGTTATGTCTTCTTGATTCAGTGTCCCCTTAGCTATTATGAAATGGCCATTTTTGTCTCTGAGTACTTTTCCTGTCTTGTAGTCAGCATTATCCGATATGAGTATTGCTACACCTGCTTTTTTTTGGATGTTATTTGCTTGGAGTATTGTTTTCCAGCCTTTCACTTTGAATTTGTTTTTATCCTTGTTACTTAGATGAGTTTCCTGTAGGCAGCATACAGTTGGATTTTCTTTTTTAATCCATTCTGCTACTCTGTGTCTTTTTATTGGTGAGTTTAATCCGTTTACATTTAGTGTAATTATTGATACTTGTGGGTTCCCTATTGCCATTTTATATCTTGCTTTCTGTTAGTTTTGTGTCTTGTTTGATCCTTCTCTTTTGTTTTTCTATCTTTTGTTTTTATTTGGTTGTATTCCATACATCTTTCCACTGTTGCTATCTTTTTTATCTCATGTGCTTCTGTGGTGGTTTTTTCAATGGTGGTTACCTTTGAATAATGAAAAGGGTCCCTACCCTGTTCATTGTAGCGAACTATTTTGTGAGTACTTTTGCACTCCATCGTCCTTTGCTACTGTTAATCTCCATCTTCTCCCCCTCTTTCTTTTTGTTGTTGTCACAGTTTAAATTTGGTTTTATTGTGTTCTTCTTGGAGCTTTTACTTGTGGCTCTGTTTTTTTTTGTTCTTTGTATCTGATTGGAGAACCCCCTTTAGTAATTCCTGGAGTGGGGGTTTTCTGATGATAAATTCCCTCATCTTTTCTGTATCTGTGAATGTTTTTATTTCTCCTTCATATTTGAAGGATAGCTTTGATGGGTATAGTATTAGTGGCTGAAAGTTCCTCTCTTTCAGGACTTTAAATATTGGGGTCCATTCTCTTCTAGCTTGTAGAGTTTCTGCTGAGAAATCTGATGATAATCTAATGGGCCTTCCTTTATATGTTGTATTCTTCTTTTCCCTGGCTGCCTTGAGAATTTTTTCTTTGCTGTTGGTTTGTGTCAATTTCATTATGATATGCCTTGGAGTAGGTTTGTTGGGGTTAAGAAAACTTGGAGTTCTGTTTGCTTCTTGAACTTGAGGCTTTAGTTCTTTCCACAGGCTTGGGAAGTTCTCATCTATTATTTCTTTGAGTATGTTCTCCATTTTCTCTCTCTTCTCCCTCTGATATACCTATTATTCTTATGTTATTCTTTTTGATGGAGTCAGATAATTCTTGTAGGGCTATCTCATTTTTTTTAATTTTGAGTCTCTTTCTTCTTCTCTCTGTTGTGCCTCAAGTTGCTTGTCTTCTATTTCACTAATCCTCTCTTCTATCTGACCTGTTCTATTAGCTAAGCTTGTTACTTCGTTTTTCAGCTCGTGAATTGAGTTTTTCATCTCTGTTTGATTTGTTTTTATACTTTCAATTTCCTTGGACATATATTCTTTGTGTTCATTGAGTTGTTTTCTGAGCTCCCTAAATTGCCTTTCTGTGTTTTCTTGTATATCTCGGAGGATTTTTAGGATTTCTATCTTGAATTCTCTGTCATTTAGCTCCAAGGTTTCCAATATATTAAATTGTTTCTCCATAGATTTTTCCTCATCTAGCTGTGTTACCTCTCTTTCTTTTGTATCCATGATATTCAATTTTCTCTTCCTTAATGGCATCTGAGGGTGGTTTTGTTGATAGTATTAATGAGATTTAATAAAGAATAAAAAGTTTAAAAAATAATAAAAAAAATCGAAAAAAGTTGTTTTTTTTAAAAAAAATTAATAATGTAATAAAGAAAAATAAAATAAAATAAAAATTTAAAAAAAAAAAAAAAAAAAAAAGGAAATTATTCCCCCCCTCCTTTTTTCCTCTCCTCTCCTCTCCCCTCTTTCTTGATAAAATCTTGTGGTGGACTGTGAAGTATAACAAACAATGCCTGTGATGGAGGGCCTGAATTGGGGAAAAGTAATAAAGGGGCAAAAAAAAAAAAAAAAAAAAAAAAAAAAAAAAAAAGAAGAAAAAAGAAAAAAAAAAAGAGCGTATGGACCCACAAAAAGCAAATAAGGAAAAAATTTGGGTCAAGAATAAAATGATTTGCTTTTAGGTGTTGGTTGTCTAAGAGTTATGATGAGAGGATTAAGAGGAAAACGGAAAAACGGGGGGACAAATTAAAAAATTACTATTGTATTTAGTGGAACAAGAACTAGATAATATGGAGAGCCAGGGATGGGAGCACTGCTAGTGAGTTAAAAAGGTGAAGTAAAATCCCCCCAGAATGCCACAAACATAAGTTTGAGTCCCAGATAAGATAATTTGTTTGTTATTGAGGTTTGAGTGAGAGGAGATGTAAAGGAGAAAGGAAGAAACTAATATAGAGGGAGAAAAGAAAGAGAGAGAGAGAAAAAAAAGAGGGAACCACTAAAAGAAGAAAAAAGAAAGGAGAGAGAGAGAGAGAGTTAAGGGTTTTGGAGTGCAACCCTCATAGAGAGAAAGGAAGAGAAGAGAAAAGATAATGGGAGATGTAACACTTATGGGTAGTGTAGTTCAAGGAGAGGAGAGAGTAAGACCGGTAGAGAGTTAATCGGCCAAATTGGAGGAGGAAAAAAAAAGTATCAAGAATGAAGATAAGAGAAACAAACGAACAAATATAATAAAATGGGATAGGTTATAAAGTCTGCAGATTATTCTTGATTTTGAGAGGTTATCTTCTTGCTTTTTCTTTTCTCTCCCTCTTCCTGGTCGGTGACTCTGTACCCCGGGTTTTGCCCCTTTGCCACGCTCAGGTGGAGGTTTGCAGTTGATAAGTCTCTATGGCAATGTCATGTATTGTGCTTTAGTCTGGTTGGCAGTCTAGGCTATTAGCATTTATAGGCTCCGACAGTGAGAGAGTCCGTGTTCCTGGAGCCTTTCTCCTAGTCTTTCCTTCCTCAATTAGTAGCCTGATAATCCAGCTATGAGGTTGCTGCTGCCTCTGCCTGGATAGTAAGAGGCTCAAAGAGCTGGCAACTCCCCACTCTATTTCCACTCAGCACAGGGCTCTGGGTAAGGCTCAGTCAGTCAGAGCTGCTAGCATAATCAGGTGGGCTTTCCGGCCATTCAAAGACCTCTGGCTCTGCCACTCTGTCCGGTAACACAAGCAGGTGCCCACTTCCGGGGCGCTTGGAGGAAACTCTCACTCACTGGCTGCGCGCGCAGACCAGGATATCCGGCCAGCAGTCTCACGCTCTGAGTGAAACCCCCAACCGCAGGGAAAAGTTGCAGCGTTGGAATTGAGTCTCGCTCCGTCCCCGTGCGCGGCTTTTGCAAGGCGCTGGGGCGGCCCGAGATTCCGCTTTGGCCCACACAAAGGCCCCTGACTCTGCTCCTCTATGCGATAACACGGGTGCGCACTGCCGAGGCACTAGGAGGAATCGCTCACTCCTTATCTGCGCGCGCAAACCCGGATATGAGGCCGGCCACGTTTCCCTCTTAGTGAAACACCCTCGGCAAGGAAAATCTCCACCATTGGAATTAGTTCTCACTCCCTCCCGTGCGTGGCTTTCCCAGGGCGCTGGGGCTGCCCAGAGACTCTGCCCTCGGCCCACAGAAACGCCTCTGACCCTGCCTCTCCGTGAGGCAACACGGGCACTGACTCCCGGGGCCTAGGAAGAAATCTCTCGCCCACTAACTGCGCACCAGCCAGGAGACCGGGTAAAATGGCCGCGCCGCTTGTCTTTCTTTGTTTGGGTTTGGCGCGAGTGTTAGCTTTTATTGCCCGGGTTGCCACAGGATCAGATTTTCCTCGGCTTGGATCTCCGTGCCACAGCCTGGTTCGGCCGTTTGTTTCGCGGCCTGGATGTATTCACCCCCTTTGCCTGCCTCAGTTTCTATATTCACAGTTACCAGAGAAAGCCGCCCTGTTTAGGTTAGTGAGGAGGGCGGAGCATTTCTTACTCCCTAATTCCTTCGGGGTTTGGTTATATATTTAGCCAATTTTTCACTCAATCATACCTTTGGGTGTATTGCGAAGCATCTGGAAGCTCCAAGTATAGGTTTTTCTGTTTCTGGTTGAAGATCTTGTTGAGTTTTGGGGGAGATTTATCGGTATCGCTTCCTACCCCGCCATTACTCTGACGTCATCTCTCGCTCTAATTTTTACTATTTCCTTTTTTCTGCTGATTTTGGGTTGCCTTAGTTCTTTTTCTGTTTTCTTAAAATGTGATGTTAAGTTGTTTACTTGGGATCTCTCTTGTTTCTTGATAAAAAGCCTGTAATTTTATCAACTTTCCTCTTATTACTGCTTTTGCTTCATCCCAGAAATTTTGATATGTCGTGCTGTCATTTTCATTAGTCTGTATGGGCATTTTGATCTCTTCTTTTATTTCTTCTTTGACACATTTTTTAAAAAAGTATGTTGTTAATTTTTGTAGGTTTCTTTACTTCTTTTTTGCAGTTAAATTCTAATTTTACAGCCTAGTGTTCAGAAAATATGCATGATATATTTTCAATCTTCCTGAATTTATTGATGTTAGTTTTGTGTCCCAACATATGGTCTATTCTTGAGTATGTTCCATGTATACTAGAGAAAAATGTGTACTCTGAAGTCCTGGGGTAAAGTGTTCTGTAAATGTCTATTATGTACATTTGATCTAGTATGTCATTTAAGGCCGATATTTTTTTTTAAATACTTTTATTTTTTTTAATGGGGCGACATCAATAAATCAGGATACATATATTCAGAGATAACAAGTCCAGGTTATCTTGTCATTCAATTATGTTGCATACCCATCACCCAAAGTCAGATTGTCCTCTGTCACCTTCTATCTAGTTTTCTTTGTGCCCCTCCCCCTCCCCCTTTTCCTCTCCCTCTCCCCCCTCCCCCTGTAACCACCACACTCTTATCAATGTCTCTTAGCTTCACTTTTATGTCCCACCTACGTATGGAATAATGCAGTTCCTGTTTTTTTCTGATTTACTTATTTCACTTTGTATAATGTTATCAAGATCCCACCATTTTGCTGTAAATGATCCGATGTCATCATTTCTTATGGCTGAGTAGTATTCCATAGTGTATATGTGCCACATCTTCTTAATCCAGTCATCTATTGACGGGCTTTTTGGTTGTTTCCATGTCCTGGCCACTGTGAACAATGCTGCAATGAACATGGGGCTGCATGTGTCTTTACGTATCAATGTTTCTGAGTTTTTGGGGTATATACCCAGTAGAGGGATTGCTTAAGGCCGATATTTCTTTACTGATTTTCTGTTTGGATGATCAATCTAGAGCTGTCAATGATGTTTGAGATCTCCTACTATGAATGTGTTTTTGTCTATTTCTATTTTTAGATCAGTTAGTAGATCTCTTATATATTTGGTGCTTCCAGGTTTGATGCCTATATATTAAGAAATGTTATGTCTTCTTGATAAAATGTTTCATTTATCATTATGAAATGACCATCTTTGTCTTTGGTTACCTTTGTTGTCTTAAAGTCATCATTGTTAGGTATGAGTATGACTACACCTGCTTTTCTTTTGGTATCATTTGCTTGGAGAATCATTTTCCAATTTTTCACTTTGAGTCTACTTTTGTCCTTTCAGCATAGATGTGTCTCTGAAGGCAACATATAGTTGGCTTTTGCTTCTTGACACAATTTTTTAGTCTTCCAGCCCAGTGGGAACTACTGGTATTAAATGGAAAACCTGCTCAAGACATAAACTGCTGCCAAGAGAAGAGAGAGAGAGGCAGTCAAGAGAGACTAACCTCCTAAATCTCCTTTTCCCAGAACTTTTGTTGATCGGAAGCAAAAACAGTGTTTTACAAGAAACAATGGCTGCAGGAGTGCAGGGGAGGGAGATCAGGTGATAAGGGGTAAAATGATTAGTGGACTTCTTGCTGATATAGAAAAATGGCTAGTTTCAGTCAGTACATTTTTTTTTCTTTTGCTAACTAACAAGCACAAAGAAGGGGCAATTTATAAACCTCTAGGCTAATTTCCTAAGGCCCATTCACATGCGTTCTTTATGTTTTCACAAAGGTCATTCACTCATACAGCTTTTTAGTGTTTGCATCCAGGAAACCTGCTACCCTGCATTTGCAACAGGGGATCACATTCACATCAACATTCATACTTAAGGTTTTTTAACTAAAGTTCCCTAATCCAAGTAATAGAAGGTCCAAGATCAGATAGGTGATTCCCTATACAATCTGCTACTCTGTGCCTCTTAATTGAAAAGTTCAGTCTATTTACATTTAGGGTAATTATTGACACTTGAGGATTTCCTATAGCCATTTTATGTATTGCTTTTTGATAGCTCTGTTTCTCTTTTGTTTCTTCTCTTTGTTTTTCTGTTAGCTGATTTTGTTTGATGGTATTCCATACTTTTCCCCCTATTTCTTTTTTTTAAGGTATGTGTTTCAGTAATGGCATTTTCATAGGTGGTTACCATTAGGTTATTAAAAGAAAAATGATCATATTTACAAGAGTCCATTATCATATGAGTGCTTCTGCACTCCATCCTCCTTTGCTACTGTAGATCTCTATTTTCTCCCCTGTTATGTTATTGTCACAGATTATTTTTGTTTTTATTGTGATCTTGTTGGAGCTTTTGTAGTTTTGTTTTGTTCTTTGTATCTGGTTGAATAACTCATTTTAGTATTTCCTGTAGTGGGCTTTTTCTGGTGATAAATCCCTCAGCTTCTCTATGGCTGGAAAAGTTTTTATTTTCCTTCATATTTCTAGGATAGCTTTGATGTATATGGTATTCTTGGCAGTAATTCTTCTCTTTCAATACTTTAAATGTTTGGGTCCACTCTTCTGGCTTGTAGAGTTTCTGCTGAGAAGTTTGATAATAACTTAGTGTGCCTTTCCTTATATGTTATATTTTTCTTTTCTCCAGTTACCTTGAGGATTCTTTCTTTGTCATTGATTTGTAACAATTTCATTACAATGTGCCTTAGAGTAGGTCTGTTTGGGTTGCAGTACCTCAATGTTCTGTTTGCTTCTTGAATTTGAGGCTCTCTTTGCATATGTTTGGGAAGTTCTCATCAATTATTTGTTTAAATAGGTTCTCCATTCCTGTTTCCCTCTCTTCTTCTTCTGATATACCCATTTTTCTTATATTGTTTTTTTCTGATCGAGTCAGACAGTTCTCATAGTGCTCTATATTATTTTTAAATTCATGAGTCTCTTTCTCTTCTTCTCTCTGTAGTATCCATCTCTAGTTGCATGTCTTCGATGCCACTGATTTTGTACTCTATCTGACCTCTTCTATTAGCTAAACTTGTTACCTTATTCTTCCATTTATGTATTGAGTTCTTCATCTCTGTTTGGTTCTTTTTTAAAGTTTCAATCTCTTGGTGAAGTACTCTTTTGGTCATTCATTTGTTTTCTGAGCTCATTGAATTGACTTTGAGTGTTTTCTTACAACTCATTAAGTATTTTTTAGAACTTCAATTTTGAATTCTTTATCATTTAACTCCAAAGTTTCCATATAATTGAGATTTTTTCCTGGAGATTTTAATTATCTATCTAAACTACATTTCTGTCATATGTATCCATAATGTTTGATTTCTTCTTCCTTGATGGCATTTGAGAGTTGATATTGTTAAGAACCCTAACAAAAACCAGTATATTTTCCAGTAGGCATTGCTGTACTACATATTTTGGCTTTGTGAAATTCTTTGGCAGAACTCTACTGTTGTAGTGATGTACGAAGGGCCACAATCATGTTGATGGGTGAGGCTTGCTGTGAGGGGTTTATAGTTTCAGCATTACAGCTTTGTGGCTTTAGCAGTGGAGGATTTAGGTCTCCATGCATTCTTTCACATATCTCAGCAGACCAGGGGATCCGATTCAGAGCATTTCCACCTCTCAGGGGAGAGAGTGACCCCAGAGAGTCAGCTGTGGGGGGCCTGCCACTATTCATGGCACATGGGGAGGGAGGTGGGATCTGGGAGGCTTCGGAGTGCATTTTGATCTTCCCTGACACTGCACTGAGCATGGGCTGCTAGTAGAGTGCCTGCTGCAGTGAGTGAGCTTGACTACTGTGGGTCTAGCATGCACAGCACTGCATGGGCTGAACTCTATGGGCTAAGCACCCACCATTGGAGCATACACCAAGCTGCATGATCCAGGCACTGTGGGCCCAATACACACCAATGAAGCACACAGCATGCACTACATACTGTTAGAACCAAGTACTTTGGGCTCACCTTGTACCAATAGAGCAAATTCTACAGGCTGAGCATGGGCCCTACACCAGAAGATTGCAAGCCAAGAGACATGGGCAGTCCTTGGTACACAGGCTGTAATCCTGTGCTTGATTGTTCTCATCTTAGTTCAGCTCCTTCTCCTCTGTCCCTCAGTCTCTTTGCCTCTCCTGGCTCAGAATAAAACTTAAGCCTCCCTCCCTCCATCAAGGAGAAAGAAATATTCAGTCCTTTGCCTTCTCTTCTCTCCAGATTCCACCATGAAAGCATTTCATCTTTTGCCACCCTTTTCAACCCATCCTGCCTTCAGCATTTGTTGCATAAATCTTTCAGGTGTGGCTGCAAGATCAGCTGGGGTTCCTTTGTTACTTTATAATTGTTCAATTTGTTGAAATTTTAAAGGGAGAAATCAGAAGAATCTCTCATGCCACTATTTCTCTGATATTACTGACAAGTGGTAGTTTTAATGAGTTCACTCTGACATTCTGCTTGCTATTATGAATGATATAAAGGAAGGAACTCAAATAATTAAGGAAGTTTCTCATAAACATACCACTAGCATTTAGTAAATATATTGTTATTCTAGTGAAAATGTTATGTAGGTGTTGATACTTTAACATAAATAACTTAATTGTATAAAAACAAATACACCAAATGAATATATAGGCTTTTCTGTTTCAGTGTCTGATTTTTTTTTCCCCTGATACTATGTTCAACAGAACATCTGTTGATGTTGTTGTTACTGGGTTTTTATTATTGTTTTTGTTTTATCTCTGTAAGTGAAGTGAATCTTTTTGCCTCTGCACCTTTAATTTTAAAAACCCTATCCCTATTTCTTTCAAAAAACAGTTTCTAAAACTAATTTTAAAAAATAAGAGACCTAGCATCTATTCTATCAAAATTTCTATATAAGTACTATGTTTAAAGTGCTTGTTGCCTAATGTTTTAGAAGCTAGAAGTATTTTTTTGAAGTGTCAATTTGACTATTACCATGATTTTGATGGTAATTACAATAGAATGCTCATATTTCAAAGAGTGAGATTAGAAGTTCATTTTAATATTTGCACTGAATGAATTTGGCAGTATTTCTGTGGCTTTTGAACTCTGAATATACATTTGTAATGCAATTTTTAATTCTATTTTAATTAATTTATTTATTTATAAAAGAGGAGAGCAAGAGAGAGAAAGAAAGAAAGGGGGGAGGAGCAGGAAGCATCAACTCCCATATATGCCTTGACCAGGCAAGTGCAGGGTTTCCAACCGCTGACCTCAGTGTTCCAGGTTGATGCTTTATCCACTGCGCCACCACAGGTCAGGCTGCAATGCATTTTGATGCAATAAACTCATTGTTAGACCACTTGTCTATATTAGCAAACAGTCATATATTGAATTTGTTTTAAATGTAGACATCATCAGACAGATACCAAATGTTCTTCTGCGAAAATTATTTTGAATATAGTCAAACTACAAATTAAATAATACCACAAATAGAATAATACACACACCCAATCAAATATATAATTATATTTGCATGTGTATATATAATTATTTATATATTAGTATAAACTAACATTTAGTACATATATAATATACATATATAGTTTATATTTATGATACATGTATATATGTTTGTGTATATATAAGCATATATACACATATATATGCTTATGTATATGTATGCCTTTAATTAGAAAAACCCTAAAACATTATATAAATACCTCAGTTGGAATGTTGTCCTGAAGTGCAGAGGTTGCCAGTTCACTTCCCAGTCAGGGCACATACAGGAACAGATTGATGTCCTTGTCTCTCTCTTTGGATATAGCTGGTTGGATCAGCGGTAGAGCATCAGCCCAGCATGTAGAAATCCTGGGTTCAGTTATGGTCAGGGCACACAGGAGAAATAACCATCTGCTTCACCACCTCTCCTTTTCTTCTGCTCTCTCTCAATCTTTCTCTCTTCCCCTCCTGCAGCCAAGGCCAAAATGGTTTGAGCAAAATTGGCCCCAGGTGCTGAGGATGGCTCCATGGCCTTGACTTAGGCACTAGAGTAGCTTGGTTGCCAAGCAACGGGGCAACAACCCAAGTGGGTAGAGCATCACCCCTAGAGTGCTTGGTGGGTAGATCCCAGTTGGCAGTGCATGTAGAATTTTATCTCTCTGCCTCCCCACCTCCCAGTTAGTAAAAAAATGATATAAAGAATACAAAAGAGTAATGTTACTGTTTGGTCCCCACTTGTGGCAAAAATACAACACTGAAAATGGATAAAAATAAAGAGAGAAGGAAGACTCTTGTATTAATGATTTATGAGGTAATTTTTGTATACAAATAAACAAGACTATATCACAACATAATGTATCTGCTTAATTTATTGAATGAGACATTTATATATAAAATCACCCAGAAGTTTCCTTTCAAAAGTAAAAATGACAGGAGATGAAACGATATGTAATTGGAAATACATAGTACGTATTAGTAGTCTTTCACACACCATTCTCAATAGAATACAGGAGTAAGCAAAAACTAGTGAGAAAATAGAAAAACTAACATAAATGAAAATGTACATGGTATGATATTATATTAAAATTAGCACCAGGTAATACACATTTTCCAATATACGCAATGGATGTTTATGAAAATTGACCATATATTAGCTTGCAAAGCAAACTCATAAGTTTTATAAATCAGTATTAATACTGATAATAACTTTTTATAACACACACACTAAACTATATATTAAAGTCAGGTCATGAAACAAAAAAAATATTTTTTTTCTACACTAAAGAAATAAACTTGGGCTAAAAAATGTAAATTAAAATTTCAAAAATAATTTTAAAAACAATGATAAAAATCAGTTCATTCTAGAATGCATAGATATCATTTAAAACATTATAGGAAAACTTATATCATTAATTACTTAGATCTATAAAAATACTTAAATAAAAATAAATACATTAAATAGTCAAATAAAAATACTGTACTTAGAAATGCAATGACTAACTTCCTATTTTTGTTTACAAAAAGACTTGGAGAGGAGGAAAATGGATGAATGATTAAAAATAGGGGGCCAATTTTTACTTTCATAAAGGTGACTAAAGTGCCTCTGAACAGTATAAATGGCTGAGGTTAATGTAGATCTCAGACAAAATCCTGTAAAAGATTAATTAAATAGCTGTATTGTGAACACTAGAGAAAGATTTCTGGGAGTCATCATGGGTTAGATACCCATCAGTATAATCCAGTTTTTCAGCCTGGTATGACTATTGTATCAGAAATAAGGTTAATATAAATTATAATATAGATAAGATTTCCAACAGTATCTTATATATTTTGTTTAAGAAAGAGCAATATAAATTTTATTGAAGAAAAATTAGATGAGTATATTAATGGTTAACGAATAACCCCCAAGGAGAAGTTTATTAATTTTTCTTTAATATTATATGGCTAATTTGTGGGCTGGATAAAAATTTATAACTGCTATAGGTTTCTTCTACTTCTATTAATACTGGAGTTTCATTTCTCTAAAATTAATTTATTTTTAATTTTTATGTACTGATTGATTTTTAGAGAAAGAGAGAGGAAGAGGGAGAGAGAGAGTGTAAAAGAGAGAGAAAGAAAAAGAGGGACATTGATTTGTTGTTAAACTTATTCATTCTTGTATGTGCCCTGACCCAGGATCAACCCTCAACCTTTGTGTATAGGGACAGTGCTTTAAAGAACTGAGCTACCTGGCTAGTTGATACTCTTTTATCATTAGTTTCACCTTTTTCTATGTAGAATTATTTATAAAGAGCACAGAACTGGATTCTTGTTTTCCTTTAGAAACAGTCTAATATCTGCCATTTAACAGGTAAATTTAATTCAGATACACTTTTGTAAGTATTAAGATTATTTCTTCAACATTATTTTGGTTTTTTTTTAGACTCTTTCCCTGTGTATATTTATTTCTCTATTTCCTTTCTGGACTAACTTGTTGAAATATTCTACTTTCTATTTCACTACCCTGCCTTTTACATGTGTGCTGGGTTAAATAAAATAAATTATATAGCCTGACCTGTGGTAGTGCAGTGGATAAAGCCTCAACCTGGAAATGCTGAGGTCGCTGGTTCGAAACCCTGGGCTGGCCTGGTCAAGGCACATATGGAAGTTGATGCTTCCAGCTCCTCCCCCCCTTCTCTCTCTCTCTCTCTCCCTCTCCTCTCTAAAAAAATGAATAAATAAATAAATAAATTAAAAAAAATAAATTATATATATTTCTTCTGTATTTCTTTAATTTGTTAATCCTAGAAATTAATTTTGAAATTTCATAAAACATTTTCCAGCATATATACGAGATATATTTAAGTAACTATGGTGAGTATGGGAAGAGAACTGAAATTGGGCTTTGAAATGAATGGGAAAAACAAAAGCCATATAAATAAGAGTCATGGTCCAGACATTTGGCTATAAACAGCCATGACCAGTTCAGTGTGATTAACTCTCTATATTTTTGAAGTACTCAAAATAAAATTATTCAAAATAGATATTTTCTAAATATTTCATAATATTATGAAATATTGGCAAACCCTCATTTGTAGATAATCTCTTTTGTGGTTGTTGGTTTTACAATTTCTTCAACCTTTTCTATTCTTTGTTGCAAGGTGTCTAGTTAGAGATTTGAGTTTTTAAATTCTGTTTTTTGCAGGGTATAATTTTGACTTTAGGTATATTGTCTTCTCTGGAAATTTAAGAGCTATTATCTCTTCAAATATTACTTTTATCTTATGCTCTCTTCTTTTGAGATAGCTTTGAAATAATATTAACTGGGTTCAGATTCTAATCAATTGTTTCTGAATTCTTTTTTTCATTACTCCTTTACCTTTCCTATCTATCTTGGTGTATATTTTCATAATGATCTCTTCTCTTCTGTTCTGTCCTGTCCTATTTAGAGTTTACCTTTTTTTTCTCCAGTAATTTCAATTGTATCATTTTTCATTTGTAAGATTGTAACCATTTTTTGTTGCCCATTATTTTCTCCTAGTTTCTGTTTCATGATTTCTTTTTTAAAAGAAATTTTTTTTTTCTTGTCCAGCTTGTACTTTTACTCTCTTTTTATTAACTGGAGGATGAATTTCAGTCATATTTGTATATTCACCCAACCCTACTAAGCAGCTTTTGAAAGGCCTCTTACTGCTCTAGGAACCTCCAAACCTGAACTAGATCTTTAATAGTGTTCTGGATCTTGTTCAGTAATGATTTTTTATGATATTGCAGACAGAATCATTGAGTCAGTGAGTTGTTTGCCTCATTTTCTGATCAATTTCCAGCCTACCTCTCTCACTCAATCCCCAACTACCTATATGATATAATGGAATTGGTCAGCCAACATATTTTTTGGTTTGTATGTTTTGATTTAAAAATACATTTTTGATTTTTTCTATAAAATTCCTATCCTACAACATTGCTTTGAGAAATAAGTCCATGTTTCTTTCTCTGATTGGAAATGGACATTAACTCATAGGGACTTAACTTCTGGTCAAAAAGGTCTGATTCCAGACACAAATTCCAACATGCCCACAACATTGTATCTAATCTCTACCTTGAGTTTTATAGTCTTGCTGCAAATCAATATTTATCTTGTCCTCAATTTTTTTTTCATATTCCAGTCTTATTTGTCATTAGTATGCATTTGGAGGAGGACAGGGGTTGGGAGGATAACTAAGTATGAAATCATGGTATCACTTTTACGAGAATTCCTCTATTATTACTTTTGAAGGCTCATTGTTTTATATAATTCTCCAATTTTTGGACATTTATATTTCACATCCATGATTTTTCTAGTAATAGAATATACTTTCCATGAACAATATAATTTGAAAAACAATTGAAAATATTGAGGGTATTCAGAAAAAGATAGGCTTGTAGTAAAAAAGTGGTTAACAGTTTTTACATATATTTTTCATGTATAATATATATTTGTATATATATTTATTAAATGGTGTCAAGTTCAAAGGGACTTACTTCATTACTTTTTGTTGAAATAAAGAATCAGTGCGACTAAATAAGAAGAAATCCTGAGTTCTGGTAAAATGGAACAGCAGCCTGGAGAGTCCATGACTGTCCTGACCCTAGAGTTTTCACTCAGATTGAGTGGCGCTTCAGTAGCTGTTAGAGTGAAGTTCAATGTGGAATATGTAGATGGACTAGGGTAGGTGACCTGCAAGTCTTTCTTACAATTGAAATTCTGACTTTATTTTATAGGAAAGGGAATTTAGAAAATTCAGAGATTATTATACTAAATTTTCCTGAGGTTTCTACTTCAAGAATGAAGGAATAACGTCTTGGACATTTTGTCCATTAAAGAAATTTGCTATTAATTTCAACTAGTTGTTTTATATAACAAGAGATTTATTTACCTCTTAAATGCACAGCTTTGGTTTATAGATCATGGCTCTTTGAATTGAGGCTTATTGTGTTTATTTACTTAACAAACTCTTATATAACACATACTGAGAGCCAAAACCATTCTAAGTGCTTCACAAATATTAACCCACTTAATTTTTAAAAAGTTGTCTGAGGTAGGTAATAATGCTGTTCCCAGTTTAGAGAGGTAGAAAACTGAGGCACACAGACGTTAAATAATACTCTCAAGGTCACAGAGATCGTGACTGAAAGAATTAATATCCAGAAAGTCAGAGACCTAAATCTTCTGTTTAATCATTACACTGCTTAACATCAAATTATTCAATAAGTCACAGCTCTTGTAAAGTTCCATAGCAACTATGCATTTTACTTTGGAGGATACTGAAATTTATTTACATGTTAAATTTGGAATTATTTTATATAATGATACACAGTTTTACTGGTCCAGAATACATTAGCTATTATAAAAAGTTCACATAAATATAAAAAAAATGGAAATAGAAATGTTACAGTAGAATATAAAACTAAAATTTAATTATTCATTAGCACCTTTGAATTTATTCACTGCTTTCCAAATGGGTTTGGGGTGGTAAGATAGAAATTAATTGTTTAATACATGCTTCCCTTTCAAAGAAGTGTTAAGGTAATCATGTTAACATATAAGTTTCACTGAAGAACTCCAGGGTGATAAATCACTCTATTAGAAAAACTATAACAGCATTAACATTCTGTCCCTGACTTTACTAGCAGCAGCCATATTTGTGGAACAATTTGTATGTAAATTTTGCAAAATAAATTGATATTGCGGTTATCTGAGGATGGCTACTTTATATGTATGATTTATGATCAGTTGTGAGCATGGTGTTTATCAGGCAGACACAAGAAATACATTTAACAACCAATGCATATCATAAAAAAATAATAAAAAGTACCCAAAGCCTATTATATTGACACATGTTCCCACAAAACTGTATCTCCATTTATGTTCCTTCAAACTGTTTATATACATTTGTAAAATAATACCATGGAAAATCTTTACCATGTCTAATAAACTGTGTTACAGATGCACTCTGTTTACATGAAAGACCTTACTGGTATTCATTATCAAAAGCCTTTTAAATGTGTGAAAATTTGGATAGTTTTTCAGAGAGAGATAGATGATACATTGATTTTGTTGCTGAATGGAATACTTTTAAACTCTAATTTGCAATTATTAAATACTGAAAATAAAAGGCACATTCACAATTTATTATTTATTTTCAGAGGCATGGATATCAAGCTGCCCCTGTATATGCCCTGACCAAGTAATCAAACTAAGAACCTCTGTGCTCTGGATAATGCTCTTAACCAACTGAGCTCTCTGGCCAGGGTTTAAAGGCATATTCACTTTAAAATGTGTGCTTAGCTTTATGTAATTGCCCTAAGACACCATAAGTCCTAGTACTTTTTTCTCTGGTGGTGGAGAAGAGGGTTGTAGATCAAGAAAGTGACGGGCTAATTAATATTGGACATTCTTTCCATTTTTCAAGTTTATGCAGAAATGTCTTCGATACTATTTTAGTTAAGAATTGTTTTCATACAAGCCAGTTGACTTGTTATAAAAAACCACTTGTTCTAATAAAAGAATAAAAAGTGGTTTATGAAATTTCTTATAACTACGGCTATAACTCAATTTAAAATTTTTATGTACATACCTTCACAAATTAATCCTGATACAACTTTAACCTTTATTTGTTCTGATTTTATGCTCATTCATATGACTGTATCAGCAAGTAGAGTAAGGCATGATATAACTAGATGAATTATCTCTGAGGTGATAATTATCTCTAATAGAAATAGTGACCTGTTCCCCTGAGTTATAAAGTAAACAGTTAAAAATGATAGCTTCTCTTCCTAATGCACTGAATAGTATTTTAATCTTTTAATTCATGATAAGTAACCAGCACCTATTAGAGATTCCTAAACGCGTTTTGAATGTGATATTTGCAAAAATGGTTTCTTGATAGGCTGACCATTATAATAAATAATAAACATAGGTCCCAATTGTAGAATTCATATTATGTGATAACCATTGTAATAAACTCTTTAAATATTTATATAAGAATTCCCAAACTACATGAGGCAAACTCCAAAAAAAATCATCATAGTTTAATTCTATGTTATCTGCTTGATGCAAAGCATTTATAAGTAAATGAGCATATACAGAAAACACTGACGAGAAAATTTTCTTCCTCAAATTCATGAACTCCTTACCTCTCTTTCAGAAGAATTCTGGTGTATCATGGACTTCAGGTTAAGATCTCTTGCAGAATCCTCATTTGACTAAACTGTCATCAGCATTATAGTCAAATTCCATGGTTCTTGGTCTTCAACCTCAGAGTTGGTCTTCTTGAGGTCATGAGCTCTCCCATAAATATTATACATTCACGGTGTACTACCATGAGTACCTTGACACAATCTAAATATATATTTTATTTTAAATATTTAATCTTATTGTCTCTATTAAGCATAATTTCATCTAATGTGAAGATGAGTTTCACTTTAGTTCAGAAAATGCTAAGCTATGAGATGGCATACCTCAAAGTAAAAACATATTTGTGTTGCTTTGAATCTCACCAAGAGAATACCTACATGCTCCACTGGTGTACACTGAACTTAACCTTCAGTGGCATGTTGAAATTACTTAATTCACAAAATTGAAGTATCACCAGTGAAACTTTTTAGTTAATTATCCATAGTTATATCATCTTGAATATATTTCTAAACAAGATTATGTTTGAACTATTTTTCACATATTACTGGCAAATTGTTTTATTTTCCTGCCACCTTAGCCATGATATTATAATACACTATTTATATGCACTATTTAGAGATATTCACTGATGTGAAATTACTGATTTATTTATTTATGCTGATATATTCTTCAGGATAACTTGATCACATACCTCAAAGCTGAGAAAGTTTGAGGTTCAAGTTCCAATTAGAGCTTAGTACAAGTCTTTTCTATAGATAAAAGCATAGTAAAATAATTATTGCTTGAGAATTTCTAAAACCATATTACAGCTCCTGCTCTTGCCTTCTTGCCAAAATGAACTATCTGCTCATTTATTCTAAATTAGAATGTGTACTTAACAAAGATCAAGAAGATTAAAAACATAGTGTAGAGCCAGTATAGCATCACATTTAGTATTTCCTTTTGTAAATACTGCTCTCTCATACTTAGTTAAGTGTTGTTTAAGATACTGTTCGATCTTATGGAACATTCTCATTGTTAAAAATTTAAGCTGGACGTTAAAACATGCATGAACCTCTGTCAAGTGTTATTAATGATTAAACAATGAAGAAATATGTTATTACAGTGTGTTTAATCTTTAATGTCCATTAAATCCACTTGGTAAGTGTAGTGGAAACAATGCTAAGTACAGTTCTTGATCTCATGTAGTCCTTTACATATTATAAAGAAATGAGGGTCTTACAGCGCCAATCAATAAGTGATGAAAGTAAACCGCACACAGTGGCTGTAATTTGAATGGGCCTTTCACAGAAATCTTATTATCTTCCTACGAGTGATAGTGCCAAGCAGACATCCTGCCTCCCACTTTGTAACCAAATGCTTGTGCATGTAGCACTGTGATTATATTTCTATCTTAGGCCTTAGATCATCTTTAGCATCAGAGTTCTGAAAATCCTATTAAGAAGTTATTTCAAGGAAACATAAATGTTCTTTGAAATAGTATTCAATAATTTTCTAATTTTTTAAATATAAGTGTCTTCTCTAAACCTCTTCTCAGAATAGGGAATAAATCCATTGTATGTATGCACAGAGATATACTATACAGTTTGTTTACTTCTTATTTTAATTGCCCTAACTAAATATAACAATATAATGCAAATGTTTCCCAAACTTTATATGGACTGTGCTTAACATGTATAATACTAACCTTTGTAAGTGAATTGATACTAAAAAGGACTTTCCAAAATAATATATATATATATTTTTGAACATTTTTTGCAAAACTGAGTTTTCACATTTTTTCTATGATTTTGTGGTCTAATGAAATATAAATACATCATGAAAGTTAACTCCATTTCCTTTCACTTTTAATTGATCCTCATGGATCTCAGGGAATTTTTCTTTACTTATATCTCCAAGGGAGACCTTCCAACTAAATTTTTGAATGGGTCAGCATCATTCAATTTTCACTGGCTAGAAGCTACAAAATAGGTACAGAATTTATATGAAATCCCTCATTTTCTACTTTAAGGTGTGTTGCATTAGCAGAAGGCTCACACTCACCATACTGATTATAAGGATAAAATAGGCAAGAGACAGTGAAGACTTTGTATCTTCTAATAATGTATCATTTTTTCCCTTGTAAGCTTACTGATGAGGCCCTGGCCAGTTGGCTCAGTGGTAGAGCGTCAGCCTGGCATGCAGGAGTCCCGGGTTCGATTCCCGGCCAGGGCACACAGGAGAGGCACCCATCTGCTTCTCCACCCCCCCTCTTTCCTCTCTGTCTCTCTCTTCCCCTCCTGCAGCCAAGGCTCCATTGGAGCAAAGTTGGCCCGGGTGCTGAGGATGGCTCCATGGCCTCTGCCTCAGATGCTAGAATGGCCCTGGTTGCAACAGAGCAACCCCCCAGAGGGGCAGAGCATCACCCCTTGGTGGGCATGCCGGGTGGATCCCGGTCGGGTGCATGTGGGAGTCTGACTGCCTCCCCGTTTCCAGCTTCAGAAAAATACAAAAAAAAAAAAAAGCTTACTGATGACTATTATTGCTGTTTTGATTGTGAATAGCTCTGATTTATACCTATATTTGGTCCTTGATCTTCACAGATAAATTTAGAATTCTCATGTGTTAAAAATTGTTGGCATTTGGCCATTTGTTAAATTTGTCCCTTAAATCCTGACATGATTAACAATGTGATTATTCCACTCAAGTTCCAATGACTAAGCTTCATTTGCAATGCCTGCCAGGTCCTAATAATACCCTTTCTTCTGAAAAATTTATCCATCCCTACTCCCACTATTTCTATGTCTCAGAAAAATAAAGCAGCTCAACTGTGGTTGTCCTACAGAGCCCTGCCTTCTGGCCATTGCTAATCAGGGCTAGATAACTGCCCTAAACTAGACTAGGTGGAGACTGAGGAGTGAGAAAGATTCTAATTCAAACTAAGTTGTTTGCTTAGACTTAAATTATAAAAACTGGATAGGTGGAGGTGGAGAGGAGCTGATTTACACATGAAAAAGTGATGAAAGCCTCTATACAAAATATGAGTGGATATGCATTAAAGCAGGAAAGCCAGAGAACAAGAGAGAGAGAAAGGGCTAGAGGTGTTGGCTATTATCCTTATAGCTCTTCAGTTCTTCGTTTCATTACTGAAGAAAACAGTCAATTAAAAATTGTTTTGAATTTTATTACTGTCACACTAATGAATTTCACAACTTTGTAGAAATTTATATTTTTTCATAAAGCCTAGATATGTTCTTACATTTTTGCTTTACCTTAAAGTACTACATGAGGAAAGTCATGTATCTAAATCCTATAGCTGTTCTTCCAAGTTTGGGAAACACACTTCAAACTTTTTTTTAACTGATATTTGTCACATATGCTGTATGACTTGGTTTCCTAGGTAACGGCGTATATAGACTTAGTTGTAAATTTTCTCTTTCCCTCAGCTCATACTTGGTGGAGTGAGTAAGGGGGAAGATTCTAAAATATATATAAGTTCCAGGATTAGAAATCTCCCTCACATCCTCCCCTACCTCCTCTTGACACCTGCCTCCTCAAAAGATCTATATTAATCAATTTTCAAGCAGAATTTGCTGCCCTTCAATTTTCCCACAGGCCCTTACAAGCTTATTTCTAGCTTTATGACACTCCCAGTTTATGCAACCTAATGAGCCATAAAATGATTTTCAAACTTATATATAATGTAAAATGACAATATTAAACCATTTACTGAACATTCACATTCACTAACTACCAAATGCTTTGTCCTTTATATGCATTATGTATTTGTTTTTCCAACAATCCTAAAGAATAAATATGATTATCACTTATTTTTGGTAGGCGAGGAAACTTAAGTTTTATGAAGGTAAATGACTTAATGATGGTAAAAGGTTAATAAATTAGTGAGGTCAAGAATGGAATCCTTGTCTGGAAATGCCAGACTCATGCCCTAAGTCAATATACCAAGCCAGAAGACACAATGCCATGTTCTTTAGCTTATATTTTTGTATCAAGGCATATGGGGAAACAGGAACAATAGTAGGCTCCCTCTATTTGGGATCCCTGAGAATACAAGGTAGAGAGATATACATTGGTCAAGAGGGAGAAATTTGACTTGCAGCATCTATCATTATGTATTATTTATCTCTTCTGGGTGGGGGAGTATTGCATAGCCTTTGTGTCACCATTACATAATGTCTTATTGGTGACAGGTTCTTTGTAACAAGTTGATTGATCAATAATCAAAATCAAGGATGCAGTGTGTACTGCTATTGCCAGGGCAATGGCTCTAAACCATAATTTTTCTTTTTATCTACTTAATGTAGTTCACTGAAAAATAATATATTTTTAAATTTTTTTATTTTTCAAAATTTTCTGTTTATGTCCAGAAAAGATCCTTCAATGAGCATCTCATAAAAAAAATAAGTAGATGCTGGAAAACTTAAATTTGGAACTTTTTCTTGGTCATTTAAGCTCACAATAATTTCTCCTACTTTCAAATTTCTGTAACACTTCTCCTACAATAACACTACTGATTGACCTTCTGAGAACATCAGGAATGGATGAATCTCATCCTTTGTCATTATTTTCCAAATGTAGAAACTGAGAGCTGAAGACCTCAAGGGACTCACCTAATGATCCCCCTCACAAATAATTGCAGACTGCAGAACAAGAAGTAGAATTGGGGTTTCTCTATCACAAGTCCAGTGGTATATCTGCTACATCTCACATAACCACTGTGGTCTTTATGGCTTTGGTCATTTCTTTTAGCTATGCTTTTGGTTACAAACAAAATAAAATAATTTTGGAAAGTCTGAAGAGAACTGAACATATTTGCAAATATTTCAAATTGCACAGAACTAGTGGAATGTTGAAGAATCACATCCAAAAAACGAGCAGGGGTTGAGAGAGGCTGGGTACCTAGAACAATTTCCATAGTACTGTCATGCTTCATGACCACAATAGAGGGCCACAGCTGTGGTCATAGAGTCCCTAGTGAAACTGTTCCATCCAGGTGGGATGCAGATTTTAACTCCACTGCTACTATTCATGGAATGGTTTCCAGACTGGCTCTTGCTTATTTGCACAAATCATTCTAGAATTGAAGTCCCAGCTCAAGGTAGTCCAGGGTAAGGGGAGGTCAAAGGCCCATGATTTAGGTGCTAAGTTCCTGGAAGACAATAAATATGCCCCCTCTTCACTTTTTATAGTGAAAGGTAAAATAAGAAAACCTTTACTTTCATACTTGAAATTTACCCAAACAGAAGGCATTCACAGACTGGTCAGCCGCAAGGGAAAAGTGCCCACAAAACATTCTAAAATCATTTAATTTATTGTGAAATAAAAGTGCAAGTTTGATAGACAAGAAAGATTTTAAGACTATTGCAATAAGGTAGAGAGCTTGAACTAAAAAAGTAAGAGAGTTTTTAAATGCTGGGATGAACCAGTGGAAAAGTATGGAAGGAAGTTAGAGGGGAGGTTGATCACTGGGATTAGGCCATCTGTTTTCTAAGTGGCTAAGAGACAGATATTGGGGCCCTTTCTTAATACTTCCATTTCAAAGAGTTGGTTCCTAGGTCCTTGAGGAAAAAAAAATCCTGGGTTGTAACACTTGCAAGAAAATATTTATCTCAAAAGCGCAGAGAAATAATTTAGGATTGAATGTTTTCTAAAGAAAATGCTCCAAGGAAAGGGAGGGTAGGTGGTAGGTGCCTGTAATCAGGAAGACAACCATCTAAAGTTTAGTCAAGCTGAGCAGTAGCCTTTTTCCCGGTATGCTCATGTTCTGGTTCTTTGACTAGGCTTTACAAGACTTCAGTTTATACTATTATTTCTTTCCATCTCTAAGGGCCTATCACAACACTCTTAAAATATGGCAGTGGTAAAAGATGACTAAGTATTTGAATAAACACAATGAACACCATGAAACATCTTTTAACTTTCTTCTTTCCCCATCAAAACCTTTTGGACAGTAAGATTTCTCAAATAACCTGAGGATAAAAATAGAGATGTTTCTAAAGGTATAAATGAATACATAATTAGATTAAATGTTCTTCATACTGCAGGACAAATAGTTCCCAAGCTAAGTTTAATTTTGGTTTTCTAGAGATATTGATAAAAAAATTAAATTTTTCTTAGCAAACTTATTTGAAGAAAAGGTAACAACAACAAAAAATCAAATTACAGCACCGTTAGTTGTTGACTCCTTTTGCAGTTTTACTAAAAACATTATTATTTTAGTATTCACATTTTAATTCTGTTTCAAAACTGGTACATTGAGAAAACACAAATATATATATATATATATATATATATATATATATATATATATATATAATATATATAATATATTTTCCTTTACACTGTAAAATAAGAAAATCAGTTTGTAAGAAATAGTGCTGCTGTACTAGGTTGCAGTAAAATTTGTAAAGTATAGCTTGACCCTCACCAAAGCCATGATTTATTTCTGAAAAAATACTTTAGGCTGATTTTATCTTAAATCCCTACACCAAACCACTATAAGAATTCAAAATAACCAATTACTAACACTGAACTGTGTCTACCTCCAACATATATATTTGGAAAACTGGAATTCCTGCTTCTAGAAATCCTTGCTGACACACACATTTCCTTTTCTCATCACCCTATTACCTTTCAGAGCAACAGTAACAACAAATCCAGGAGGTTACTGATGAACTATAGAAATGATCCCTGAAAGTATAGTCTTCCAGAAGGTTACTGAAATGAACAATGCCAGGAGAGAAGCAATTGAGTTATATCAATGTATTTCAGACCAAAAATGAAAGGACACATTTAGAGTGATTTCTATGATGTTGTGAATTTACTTCCAAAACTAGAGATGTGGTAAAATAAACTTGCTTGTACTCCTCAAAAAATTAAGAATAGAACTACCATATGACCCAGTAATCCCTCTACTGGGTATATATCCCAAAAACTCAAAAGCACTGATACGTAAAGACACATGCACCTCCATTTTCATTGCAGCATTGTTCACAGTGGCCAAGACATTGAAATAACCAAAAAGCCCTTCAATAGAAGATTGGATAAAGAAGATGTGGTACATATATACTATGGAATACTAATCAGCCATAAGAAATGATGACATCAGATCATTGACAACAACATGGATGGACTGTGATAACATTATAATGAGTAAAATCAGAAAAAAACTAAGAACTATATGATTCCATACATAGATGGGACACAAAATTAAGACTCATGGACATGGATAAGAGTGTGATGGTTATCAGGGGGAGGGGAAGGAATGAGTGGAAGGGTGTGGAGGGAGAGGAGGGGCATAAAGAAAACCAAATGAAGGGTGAAGGAGGATGGTTTGACTTTGGGTGATGGGTATACAACATAAAATGATCTGAAGATGTTTTCTCTAAATATGTGTTCTATAGTTGATCAATGTCACATCATTTAAGTTGATTGTCTAAATAAAACTATTAAAAATAAATAAATAAACTTGATTGGAGGTATCTGTGTGAGTATGCATGCGCATGTGTATAGAATCTTTGACAAAGAAATACAATCCTTGATATTTTTTTACAAAGCCAAGTTCCTAAAATAATAATGTTCTTGCCTAATCCATTCTTATTTGTGAATATAAAAACCTATATCAAAAATGGCCCTCTCATGACAACCTCTATAAATGATAATATTACTTCAATATTGGCCAAGGCAAAGCACTTCTATCCTACAAAGGTATGGCTGCAGTTCCCCTAGATAATTCTTTTTATTTTTTTTATTTTTTATTTTTCTGAAGCTGGAAATGGGGAGAGACAGTCAGACAGACTCCCTCATGCGCCCGACCCGGATCCACCTGGCACGCCCACCATGGGCGATGCTCTGCCCACCAGGGGGCGATGCTCTGCCCCTCCGGGGCCTTGCTCTGCCTCGAACAGAGCCACTCTAGTGCCTGGGGCAGAGGCCAAGGAGCTATCCCTAGCTCCCGGGCCATCTTTGCTCCAGTGGAGCCTTGGCTGCTGGAGGGGAAGAGAGAGACAGAGAGGAAGGAGGAGGGGGTGGAGAAGCAAATGGGCGCTTCTCCTATGTGCCCTGGCCAGGAATCGAACCCGGGACTTCTGCACGCCAGGCCGACGCTCTACCGCTGAGCCAACTGGCCAGGGCCAATTCTTTATGACTATTATTGAGCAAATTGTACAAGAAAGCTTTCAAAAAATGAGTGAATGCATTGAGGTTTTTTGGGGAGGGGGTCAGGATTGTAAAGAATTGTTTAGAGAACAGTATTTTTTATGTTAAATACTATTTTTTTAAATTTATCACAAAAATATTTGAAATATAACTAGAATATAAAAATGACGATTGTAAAGCCAGCAGTCACTGCTGTAGTGGCCATTCATAAGCAGGTTCTCACTGATTTCAGGCAGATGGTGAAGAAACAGTGGAGTAAAAAATGATGGGCCATTCCTTTATTTAAGTCTCGCACCAGTAGATGAGCAAACACAAAACACACAGGGAAAAAATACTTCCCTTTTCATTCAGGGCTCCCAAAGCCCCTTACACATTCTCCGGTTCCACAACCAGGAGACTCCTCCAGTTCCTCCTAGAATCAAAGGCCCCACTAGTCTCAGCAGAGCTCCCAAAAGCCCCTCACCTCTAGTCCCCATCTGCACACCTCCATTCTCTCTGCACAAACTCTGCAAAAAATGGCTTCCTCCCTTCTCTTTTCAATACTTTCTGGTGAGAAAACCTATCCTTCAGCAAACATTAGCAAGACAATGGCCCTTTCCAAGCAGGAAGGTAATTTGCAATTTCACAGATCATATACCCAGTCCTGCCCAGCACCATTTTTAACAATAAAAGTGAGCAAATTCAAAAAACACAAATTTACAAACTCATTTGCCCAACAAGAATAATTCTTTTTATAGGTAATATGCTATTTTACATTTATTATGCATTTTTTACATGTATACATTTGAACTTCATTAAAACACTGGAAAGTCTACAGAGTAGGGTTTATTCCCATTTTACAAAATGACAATACTGATGTCATCAACAAGCAAATGGAAGACCTCAGCTTGAAATTTAGGTTTTCTGATCCCTACCTTACTGAATTAATAAATAGAAAGAATTTAGTACAAAGTTTCTGTATGGCAAATGCTCAAGAAATGTTAGTTATCAACATTATTAGTATTAGCAGTATTTTAATAAATATCTTACAATATCTCTTCACTGAATCCAACTGTCAAACAGAAAGCATTTTCCTATATCCCTTTCCTGTAAGACCTCTTATTTTTCTATTTTAAAGGAGATTGCTCATTTCTTCTAAGACAACAGGGCAATGTATTAGGTATATGAATTGTTTTCCAGTAGCGCTTGAATAAACTAGGCTGATGTCTATGGTTAGCCTGATTAGAAAGTCACTGATTATTTTCTTTGAATCCAAATGTATGCTCCTATTTTCCCACTGGGATGCCTCTTTTACTATAAGTACACAGAATATCTGAGAGCCAGTGATTCTATTGTTATTGAAAATGGCAATCTGTTGCAATTGTCTGCCTTTAGTCATAATCAATCCCACTGGAAACCTCAATCACAACTTGGATGACTTGGATGCTAAGCAAAAGAAGAAACATTTGCAACAGTGAAACTCAGAGAGGAGGAAAAAAATAGATAAACTCAACTGTTAAGCAAGTAATTTCTATTCTGCAGATCTGAGAGTTGCACTGTAATTGACATCTAATTTTGATAGACTCTGAACTGAAAAGATTACAAATTAAACCTCTACCAATCTAAAAAGCAGTTAAAACTTCAACTGGATTAAGCCTGTTTGATTCTTTAGAAGCTACATAAATTTATGAACCTTCTGTCCCAATTCCTACTGTTAAGGTGATTTTAGTGGTCCTTTAGCCATGAAATTATTCTGCAAAGAAATATGTAATCAACACTCACTAAACATGCGGTGTTAGTCTAGTTCTTTTGGGCAGAAATAAATTATTTTTAGTATTATTTATATTATTCTATTATTTATTCACTACTATATTAGTTTATTTATAAAAATTTTAAATATCTACTTTTTTTTTCCACCCAAAGTACTATGAGAGTAACATTAAGTAAGAAATCAGAGGTAACTTAAAGGAGAAAATAGTATAATGCCTATGAATAGTAGTCATTCAAAACACAAATGAGTTGCCCTGGCCAAATAGCTTGATTGGTTAAAGCATTGTCCTGATAATCAAAGATTGCTGGTTCGGTCCCCAGTCAGGGCACATATAGAAACAGATCAATGTTTCTGTCTCTCTTTCTGCTTCTTTCTCCCCTAGCCCATCTCTAAAAATCAATAAATAAATTAATAAAAATACACAAACAAAAAAGTTCAGAAATACAGGCTGGACAAAAGTAGGTTTATAGTTGTTCATATGGAAAATAATACAATAATTAATAAATAACTAAAAAATAAATGGCTTTTTTTGTGTACTCACAACTTTAAACTTAATTTTGCTCACCAATATTTGTATTGTTCTGAAGATGGTTCAATAAAATATAATTTTTATTGCCAGAGTTCATCATGGGTCCTCAAAGATTTCTGTAACTTGAGGAAAAGGTTAGCCAGAGAGCTGGCAGTAATGACTCAAAATTTAGTCAGATAACTTCAGTTAAATTTGAACTGGTAAGGATGACTTCCTGATGTGGCTGCCACTGTTTAAACAATGACTGGTGCATTCTGGACAGGCTGATGGCTTTAGACCAGTGATTTTCAACCTTTTTTGAGCTGCGGCACATTTTTTACATTTACAAAATCCTGGGGCACACCACCTACCAAAACGACACAAAATGACACTCTAAAACAGTACATATTATACATATAGTTAATAATATAGTTTCTAAATGTATTTATACTCACTTAGAGCGAAACCTGGGCCTGTTTCGATGAACACAAAAGGGATATCCTGGCAGGAATGGTAGAAAGACACAAACGAAGCTCTTCCTCAACAGTTCTCAGTCTCTCTCTGTTTTTAGTTTTTATCGCAGTCAAGCTTGAGAAGCTCAGCTCACATAGATATGTGGTTGAAAACGGGAGCAATGTCAAAATAGCTTTGTTGGCCAGAATGGGGAACTTCTTGGCAACAGATAACCAAAAACTGTTCAAAGGAAGATCAGCAAACTTTAGCTTTAAAGTTAGATAACATTGTGATGCATTGTGATGCATTGTATATCACCCTCTGCGGGGGCCTCTTTTAAAAAGAAAAAGGTCAAATATCTATATACACCATTAGGATAGACATAACCAACTGAGGCTGAGGCTTCATCTAGTGGTGGCAACATTTACCTCCAGTCCTGACCAGGATTAGAAATCGGGACCATGGGGAGGAGTAGCAGCTTCAACTAGTCGCCATGGCCACACAATGACAAATGCGTGGCAGCCTGAGCGGGACCTTCCTGGGTGTGGATGAGAGGCAGCCTACTCTATTGGTTCATCGTTAATGGTCGGGATGAATCTTAAAAGGTGATTGGTCAGTGAGCGTTCCCTGTGCCTCCACTCTTCCTGTTGCTGATAGCTGGAGGGATTGTGAGGGGAATGTTTATGTTCAGATGGAGGCAGCTGGCGGCGGGCTGGATAAATAGCCTTTGCGGGCCGTAGTTTGGGGACCCATGTTTAATTTCCCCACGGCACACCTGACCATGTCTCATGGCACACTAGTGTGCCGCGGCACACTGGTTGAAAAACACTGTTTTAGACATTCATGCAGTTGTTCATTTACCACACATTTTTATGCTACACACAATTTTACATGTTGGAAATAAAGCATAAACAAGATCACATTGCTTACTTTTATGAGAAGTTATTCAACTCAAAATAGTTGAAACAAAAAAAGGGAATGTATGGGTGCATAAAACTAGAAAAGTTCAAGAGGTAAACTTTTTTTGAACTGTTTCTGGATTTAAAGAGCCTCAATGGATGTCATTAGAATGTAATTTCTGTCTTTATCATTCAGTCTTGTTTTTATGTTTTTGCTACTTGGACTTGGGCAGGCTTTCTTCATTTGGTAGACTTGGGTTTTGAAGGCACACAGTATAAGAGCCTGAGTAAACTTCATGAAAGAGACCAAGACTTCTTGTTAATTATCACAGCTTATATTCCAGCATTGGATGAGATATATATCAATAATTATAGAAAATGGAAATTTTCTGATTGCTCAGATCTGGAACTGCAGTAGGGATGAGAGTGGGTTGGTTGGGTATATGAAAGAACTATCACCCTATAAACAAGAGTTAAGAATAGGGGAGAAGTGATTTCCTAAGGAAAACTGGAGTGGCATGGCCAGAATAATGAAACTGAATGACAGCCAAGCTGATCAAGTGGTGCTGTATTCTCAAAAAAATCATATGGAGATAATCCTTCCCAACCCTCTCCTCAGTGTAAGGTTCTTAAATGGGCGGTTTTTCTTGTGTCTATGTGGGAAGAGTGAGAAGGTCATACTGATATTTTTCTGGTTCACCTTTGAAGCACTAGCTTTCTAGGTATCTCCTACCAGACTCTATGTAGGTCACAACCTGAATTTTGTCTCTTGCCCTCTGGGTTCTTTGAAGTCACTTAACCTTAATGGGAAAATGTTTTCAGTAGTACAGAGGATTTTCATGCCCTGCTTTGAGTGTCCATCTTTATTTACTTTTAGCCTGAGCATGCCTTATATTCTAAATCCAATTCACTGGGGAACAATTTCTTTTTCGTTTTCTGTTGCATGAGATTTTAGAACTATTTCTATATATTTCTGCATCACTGATTCCAAATCTGAAATTCGTTTTTTGGTGCATGCTCTAGTTTTTATGCACTTTTAATTTCTTTTTGTTAAAGTTAATGACATGCATTGGGTTTTAAATTGGAGTTAAAGGGCAATGACTCTTGGATTGAACATAACCACAAGTGATGTTTTACAAACATCACTTTTACAAAATTGTAGTTGTTTTTAAATGTAAAAAATTATTATCTGATAAAAACATCCTCTTATTTTGTTTTAAGATTGAATCTTATTTTGTTTTAAGATTGAATTCTTATATTTACGCCTTCTTCGAGCAGGCATAAATATAAGAATAGTCCTGAAATCTTCTGTTATATATGTGGCTGTTAACACTTCAATGTCAAAAGTGCAATATTTCATCATTTGTGACACATGCATATATTGCCTATTTTCAAGTTCCCCTTGGCGATCAAGACAAGAATTAGGCTTCTCATATTGTGTGTTATAATTGTGAGGTAATGTTTCGTGACTGGACAAAAGGAAAACACAAAGAAATGCCTTTTGGTATTCCCATGGTTTGGCATGAACCTAAGGACCACAGCAGTGACTGTTATTTCTGTCTGATCCATACAAAGGGCGTTGGCAAGAGAAAATGGCATATGATCACATATTCTAATATTCCTTCAGCAATATGACCTATCCCACACTCTGAGACACTCCTGGTTCCAATTTTCAATGGTTTTATTTCTTCTAAGGTGAAGAAAGTGAACATGGTTGTCAAGTGTATTTTGATTAGGTGTATGAGGAAATGGTTGTAGAATCTGAAGGGTCTTCTTCTGATGCCAAGCAGTCATTAACCCCTCGGCAGTTTAGCCAACCTGAATTGAATGACTTAGTAAGAATGACATAAAAATTGTCCTCGGTTTCTGAAGTATAAGGATAATAACTGGATCATTTGTGTGGATCTTAAAATGGTAAATTTCCTTCTAGGACAACAGAGAGGTTTCACAAAGTATCCTTGCTTTCTGTGTTTGTGGGACAGCCGAGCTCGGGAGAAACACTGGACACAGAAAGACTGGCCGAAATGTGAAGCTCTGGAAGTAGGGATGCAAATATTGTGAATGAATCTGTAGTTAATTGAGACATGATCATTTTTTTCCCCACTTCACATCAAACTTGGCTTAATGAAGCAGTTTGTTCAGGCTTTGAATAGAGAAAGTGAATGCTTTCAACATATTATTTCTGCTTTTCCTGCCTTGTCTTTTGAGAAGATAAAAGCAGGTGTATTTGATGGACCTCAAATTTGAACCCTCATATGTGACAAAGAATTTGCCAGGAAGTTGAATAAGGAGGAGAAAGCAGCATGGCAGTCTTTTGTGGCAGTTACAAGAACTTCCTTGGCAACAAAAAAGCAGAAAACTATGAACTTCTGGTTCAAAGGATGCTGTTGGCTCTGCAACATTGGATGTAACATGAGCACTAAGATTCACTTCCTGGCCTTACCAGGCAGTGGCACAGTGAATAGAGCATCAGACTGGGATGAGGAGGACCCAGGTTTAAGACCCTGAGGTCGCCAGCTTGAGCACGGGCTCATCTGGTTTGAGCAAAGCTAACCAACTTGGACCCAAGGTTGCTGGCTTGAGCAAGGGGTTACTTGGTCTGCTGAAGGCCTGCGGTCAAGGCACATATGAGAAAACAATCAATGAACAACTAAAGTGTCACAACGAAAAACTGATGATTGATGCTTCCCATCTCTATTTCTGTCTTTTCTATCCCTGTCCGTCTCTCTCTCTGATTCTCTCTCTGTCTCTGTAAAAAAGAAAAAAAAAAGATTCACTTTCTGAACAGTCACCTTGATAAGTTTCCCGAAAATCTTTGAGCTGTTAGTGATGAGCAGACTACTGCTGGAGCATCAAACAAGATTGCCTTCGACAAGTACACAAATGCAACACAAATGCAATTTCTTACCTGAATAGAATTTAAATAAGTTTTGCACAAATTTTATGATTAAAATAAGTGTTTTAATATGTTCTATTTTGAAATTGTAGACAAATTCTGATGCAGTGATATCTTTTAGTATATTAGTGTACTTACTGCATTATTTAAGTTATATTTTCACAAAGATGATGCCCAAGAAAACATCTACTTCATTATGTTAAACTAAATGTTGAAAATTTTACAATAAGATGAAGACATAAAATCTTGAATTGCAAAGAAACTGTAGCTTACAGAGAAGAACTAATGTCAGATTGAGATCAGCACACTTGAATTAGGTAAGAACAAGTGTTTTTTGTGGAAGCAACAAAAATTTTGTTCCCCAGTGTTATACATTTATAAAGATATTTAAAATATTTTTTTCCAGATACTTTTGTTTTCACAGCGAATCTGCCTGTATACCTAGTTCATCATATTGCTAGAAACTGATATGTGGACAGTAGAGATTTAACTTTGTTATTGGCTGTCTGTTTTTTGAGAGGATGACTCCTCTGTTTTATAAAAATTATCATTGGCTATTAAAGAAAGAGCACATTATACTAGTTGGAGATTGAAGACAGAGAGATAATTTAGGAGACTACTTTGATTGTACAGGTAAGGTCTATTGAGGATATAACCTAAAGTGGAGTAGCTGGATGGAGAATAGAGCCCAAATCCATAGTAGAAAACCAAAGATTTTCAAGTACACGGATAAAGAACATCAGTCTGAATAAATTAATCATTTTCTCTTGAATTCCTATTGCTGAATAATATTAGATAGTAATCTGTATCAAATTTATCTTGAGGGCACATTGTAATGAAGTTATAAGTTGAACAGAATCATGACAAGTATAAACTGTTTTGAAGATCTTTTCTCACTACAATGTCATAGATTGTTCGGTTCAATTACCGAATCACAATTAACCTTGACCAAGTGTAGCAGATACAATACACCCTGACTCTCAGCAAGTGGCAACACTATGGAAAGAATTTGGATGTCACTGGTGACACTTAGGTGAGGAAGTATGTAACTTACCAAGTAAATACTAGAGATATTAAAGGTATTTTTAAAACTTGACTTTTTTGGAGACATTTTAAAATGTTCCCAAAACTGAAGTTCACAAAAATTAAGTTCTACCTTACAACTATCCTCAGCAAAATGGAAAATAACAAATAAAAAGTTAGTGAAGGATCAGCTCCAAAATTACATTTCTTGGAAAAGTTTTCCTAATGAGTCCCAAGACTTATTAATCTTGTCACCTTTAATCTCTCATGGATTTATTTCTGTACCACACAGATAATATCTTCTAAAAATATTTTCTAACTGCCAACATTTAACAAAATGATCTCTTTAGTTTAGAATAATGAAGAAAGTGTAGGCTTTTTGAGATAGGTAGCCAGCAACATATTTGCTGGATTTGAATCACATTCATTACTTTTTACCTGATAGACTTCCCACAAATGTCTCATTTTCTTCAAGTCTGTGTTGGCTAATATGCCAAGTAAGAAGTATTTTTAGTCGGAAGATTGTTTTAATGTTGAGATGATGTAAGTTGACAAGCACAACAGCTGACATGTATTAAGGACTTATGAACTCATTCTTACCACTTCTACTCAACATAGTACTGAGAATCTTAACCAGATAAACTGGGCAAGAAATAAAAAAATAGAAGACATTCAAGTCAGAAAGGAAGAAGTAAAATAATCTCTGTTTGCAGATGATACAATCATATATGAAGAAAATCCAAAATACTGAAGGAAAAAAACTTGTTAAAACTAATAAACTAGTTAAATAAAGCTGCAGCATACAAAATCGACATATAAAAATCAACTTTATTTCCATGAACTAACAATGAACTACCAGAGAAGAAACAATTCATTTAAAATAGCATCAAAATGAATAAAGCCACAGATATATAAAAGGATACTTAACTAATAATTAATTAGATTTGGTAATCATTAATCATTAGAGAATTTCAAATAAAAACCATGAGGTATCTTCTTTCACCTGTTACAATGGCTTTTATAAAAAAGACACAAGAAAACAACTGTTGACAAGAATGTGGAGGAAGGAGAATATCTAAACACTACTGTTGAGAATGTAAACTAGTAGACATTATGGAAAACAGTATAAACTTTCCTCAAAACATTAAAAATTGAAATACCATATAATGCAGCAGTCCTACTCCTCAGTTACTTATCCCAAATAATTGAATTCATGATTTTGAAGAGATAGTTCCACTTTTATGTTCCTGGTAGCATTCATTTTTTTTTATAATAGCCACGATATGAAAACAACCTAAATGTCCATTGAGAGATAAATGGATAAAGAAAATGTGTTATATACTACAAAGGATTATTATTTAGCTTTAAAAATAAGAAAATTCTGCCATATTTGACACATGGATAGAGTTTTAGGACATTATGCTAAGTAAAATAAGCTAATGACAGAAGAACAAATATTACATGATTTTACTTATATGAGCCACCTAAAATAGTCAAACACATGGTACCAGAGAGGAGAATGGTAGTGGCAAAGGGTGGGGATGGGGGGGCAGCAAAGGAGGAGTTGCTATTTAAGGGGTATAAAGTTTCAGTTATATGAGATGATTAAGCTATAGAGATCTACTGTACAACATTTTGCCTACAGTTAAAAATAATGCATTGCATAATTTAAAAATGTGTTAGAGAGTAGATCTCATGTTGAATTCTTACCACAATTTATAAAAAGAACATATGATATAGCTTTCATTATGTATTAAAGGCATCTGAACATTGTGTGTGTGTGTTCTTATTGCTCCCCTTTATGTATTAAGAATCTTGTGGAATGGCACTATGTCTTCCTTGAATATCATTTTTTTAAAATCTCTTATCAGAGAGAATTAAATAATTGTGTCTAAGATCTAATAAGTTCAAAGCCCTTTTCTGTGATGCTCCTTTCTCATCCAGTTGGTATGTAAAGTAGCACTAGACATAAATAACTGACTGGATAAAAAACGTGTTGAGTATTGTTAAAATTTACAAAGATGAATAAAAATTTTTTAAATAAAACTGAGCTGTAGTAGTTAAAGTATGTGTAGCTTTAAAAAGTTTTGTATAAAAGTTAATTTTCATAAAATCTTTCAATTTAAGTCTGGATATGCATATGTAAGTAAAAAGAAAATAACCTGCTACTGATAAAGAAACAGCTCTTATTTTTAAAAGCTCTGTTATATTGTTATAAGAATTTGAATGTTTAATTAAAAACATATAGAATGAAGTTTTTCCACTTTTATTAATTTTTAAAAACTGTCAGTGTTATAAGAATTTGAATGTGCAATTAAAAATAAAGAATGAAGAATGTTTTTTTTCCATTTTTATTAATTTTAAAGAGTTTTGAGCTAATAATAGAGGGAGAGAGGGAATGAGAGGAGGAAAAGCTTAATGGGGCAGTAGTTAAATGTATACAATACACACATAGTCTAAAATAATTCAAACTAAGAATATCTTGGAGCATAGACTGAAGTACTTTAAATAGATATAGAAAGGAATCAGAAAAATGTCCCTTTTTGTGCTTCTCTGTGGGGAATTGGAAGGTGAAGTTTTGTGTTGAAGAGAGCGACCTTTACCACCCAAAGCTAGGGACAAATGGTTATTGAATTCCCACATTTTGCATGATGCTAGATACTGTGGGCCGTATAGTAAGGTATAGTTTTTGATCTCAAGCAGTTTACATTTAAGATGAAAGGGAAGGAGGGAAGAATGGAGAGAAAGAGGAATGAATGAATGAATGGAGAAATTTAAGATCCTATTATGTCAGGCAATGTACTAAGCTATTTGTTTGAGTTCACTTGCAAACTTATAACACTCTCATTTAATTATATAGGAAAACAGACAATTACAAGTCAATTTTTGTTATATGTTAGTATGTAATCTAAGGTTTATGTGTATTATTTCACAAAACCAAACAAAATGCTAAACTAACTGCTGTTGCTTTGCCTTGAACTGATCATTAGTGATTTAAATTAACAAAGGATTCCTAGAGAAGATATATATTGAAGGAAGTGTGGAAAACAAAATGATGCAACAGAAAGCTGCCTTTCATTGAATTTTCTGACAGTTACATCAAAACATATACAAAAGTTAGATTTTACTTATACAGTTTTAGAAATATAAAAGAACGGGTCCTTTGCTTCCTAAATAACAAAAATAATAACCAAAACAAATAAAACCTATAGTTTGCTGCATGTTGGTTTAATAACAACCCTGACCCTGATAGCTCTCTAAGCAAAAAATTGGATATTTATTTTGTAGTCTTATATTGACAAACTGTTTTCACAAACTATGCATAATGTGAGGAGAAATCCCCAAAAGAAGATAATAAGATGATTGTCTTCTATACAATATATGGCCTTATAAACATTTTAATGACTGTTACCTACCATGAGTGACATTACCACAAGTTCATTATGTTCTCCTACACTCTGATTAGCTAGTGAGAATAAAAAAAAAATTCATTTAAATACAGGGAATAGTGTTATAAATAGAAAACTGGTTTCTGGCAATGCAAAGTAAAGTTAGTATTGGCAATATTTAATGTTCCCGGTTTTCCAAATACTTCTATCTATATGGTTATGTACCTGATTTAAATGGATGTTTTCTCCACTTCCAATTTCTATACTAAAATTATACTGTCATACAAAATGATTACTCTCACCTATTACTTGTTACCTGTCATATATTTTAGATCAACAAGTTGAAGGAATATAGGCAGTGTAAATTTATAACTGGAAATTGCCTGAAGTCATTTTTCACTCTAATAAGAAAACAATTAGAAAGGACAGACATATTTCTATTGCCTTACCCATACAGAGAAAATTTCTTGAAAGGCAAAGTTATTATACATATACATTTTTATGAATATATACTCTTATATGTAGATACATTTAAATAATTTTTTCATAAAGTAAGAAATGAGGGCCTGACTGGGTAGCTCAGTTGGTTAGAGCATTGTCCTGAATTACCAAGGTTGCAGATCTGATCTCTGGTAAGGGCACAAAGAAGAATCAGTCAATGAATGCATGGACAAGTGGAACAACAAACTGATGTCTCTCTCTCTCTCTCTTGCTCTTGCTTCCTCTCTCTAAAAACAATATATAAAAAGTTTAAAAAGACATTATATATTAAGTTGAACCCTCCCTTTTTAATCTCATCCATTTCAAAGTTTTATGACTTTGTAGTTACCTTTTATACTTTTGTTATATTGAGTAACCATAATAAGCTCTCAACATGTGCTTCATGTTTTACTGTTCTCTGTTGTCTCTATTCAAGCCCATTAGTTGTAAATTCCTTATCTAGCTATTCTTTAGAATAAGGAAAGAATGAAAGTTCTTCAGCATTTTAGGACATAGTATGACATCCTTTGCTGCTTACAAACAAGTGATAACTCTTCATCCTGTGTACAATGATCTGATATCTCCCTACCCTACCAAACCGTCTTTTAACTCTCTTCCGAAGTGTCTCTCTGTGTTTTAAATGTATCACTTATTTTCTCCTTGGGGCTAATGCACTTATGTCATCTTTGTCTGGAATGCTCTTCCTTTAGCCCTTTCCATTGCTGAATCGTACTCAAAATTTAGGTCTCAACTCAAATATTACATTCTTATCAATACTTTCTTTGATTATGCTACAAAATGGCTTCCCCATTTCTTCTAGCTTGCTACCTTGATTATTATATTCAAGGTGCTTATCACAACCTGTCATCACCTTATTTGTTTTACTGATTTATATTCTTTATATTTGTAGTTATTTTTAGATGGATTTCTTATTAATAGTATTTTTATAAGGTAAAGATAAGAGCAGGTTGATGAGAAAAGCTACCAACACTCTCAAGTAAAGAGATGCACAGCACACTTTGTATCTTTATAACTAGAATATGAATCAAGATATCCCATGACAATAATTTTAAAATATCAAAATGAACAGTAAATATATAAAAAGTTAATGGAGCAAATGAAAGAAAACAAGTGCATTTGTAAAGAGGTTTTTTTTTTTTTAGAGAAAGAAGAGGAAGAAAAGACAAACTCTTGCATGCACCCTGATCAGGATCTACCCAGCAAGCCCACTAGAGAGCAATGCTCTGCCCATCTGGGTCATTGTCCCATTGCTCAGCAATTGAGTTCTTCTTAGCACCTGAGGCAGAGACCATAAAGCCATCCTCAGTGCCTTGGGGCCAATATACTCCAACTGAGCCATGGCTTTAGGAGGGGAAGAGAGAGAGAGAAAGAGAGAGAGAGAGAAGTAAAATGGGGAGGGGTGGAGAAGCAGATGGGTACTTCTCCTGGGTGCCCTGACCAGGACTGGGACATCCACATGCCTGACCAATGCTCTACCACTGAGCCAATTGGCTAGGACCATAAAAACCTTTTCTGAAATCAAGAGAGGTAAGAAAGAATATGGTGAATATCAGAAACCAAAGGAAATTTAGCTGGGATGGAGAAGGGGGTGAAGAAGAAGAGTAATGCAAGATACTGTTTGAGAAATAAGCTGAGAGAAATGAGGACCATGGTGTTATCTGTGAGCATCAGATAACAGATGTTAAAATGACTTCAGATAAGAGAAAGAATGATTCAAGTGTAAGGCTTTCATTTTAAAAGAAGGAAAGAAAGCTGCAAAGACCATTGATTCCATGAAAATGCATAAGCCCTATAGGTTTGACTTTAATGGAAACAACCTCAGTGATTTTCAATAAGTCACTTAGTAGTGCAGTCATATTTATAAAGAATGGGCAGTGGAGCAGGTGATTTCCAGCTTCGTTTTCTCTTTTAAAATTCTGAACATAAATGAATCAGTCTAACACTTGTTCGCTATTACTTCTTGCAAAACTAATATTTCAAATTAATGGTGTGGTTCTTTTGTGTAATCTTAACCATTCTTAAAGATCATTACTTCTATTATTTCACTAATGTTTGCCAAGTAATCATTCCTCCTTTTTTCTATAGAATAGTACCTTCCTATTTACTAAGTAACCTCATATTTGTTTTGGACTCTTTTATCAAAGTTTGAACTAGACCTAAGTTCTAAACTCACACAGTTGTTTGAAATCCCCACTTTAACATAAATATAACCTTTATACTCCTCAAACACATAAATTTATGTTTCCTAAAGTGAAAAATAACTGATGAGAAACAAAAATCCTGAGGTCCCAGTAAACAATTTCAACAAATCAACAAGGGAACTGAAGAGAATGAACTTAGTTCCTTCCTAACAGCATTCCAGTTTGTTTCCAAATTGTCCTTTATTTTCTGTTATTATGCAGTTAATACAATCTAATTAAGTAATGTCTTCTGAATGATTAAGCCATTTATAATTGAACCTGATTAAGGAAATGAGAAAGGCTCTTAAACCTCCAAATAGAATTAATTCCTATTAACTGTTGTAAGTCACAATCAGAATGCTATTGAATTTAACATTTTGCTCAGGCACAAATATTTCCAGAGTTGAGATATTTTCATCAACCTTTGTAATGAATCTTAAAAAATAAATTAAAGCAAAAAAAAATTAAAGCTGTTGACATTAAAACTATTTTTGTGTTTTTGCAGAATATTCTTTCTGAATGATATTTTGCAGATATATCAGTGCTTCCTCTAAACAGTAAATGGAAAGATCAGGTCAATCAGAGAATTTTTCATTCTCATGACCTTTCCTTTTACATAACAAGTGGAAAAAAATCAGTAGTTTTAGAGCCTGAGAGGATTCGATATTATCTTTTGCAAAAGAATTTACATCATAATTCTGAAAATTATAGAGAAGTTCAATCTGCAACTGTTTAGTTTGAATTAACCTTTTATATATATTTAATCATTGGAATGTTAATAAACATGTTCCCCCATACACACCACTTCACACCACTTAGGAAATATTAACTTATTTAAATAATATATGTACATTAATTTTGATAGGAGATTTATTCATCGTAATATATACAATCCCTGAAAGACAAGTACTTTGATATTTCTACTTACAATTTTAAATGACTTGTCAATGGTCACTGATTAGAAATTCAAAGCTCTGAACTAATTTTTTTTATGAATTTGGTTTGAACAGGCAGCTGTTGCCCAGCCCATAACAGTGGAAACACTACTCTAGTCTTCTTAGTTCCAGGCTCAGCTGGTGCCAGGAAAGATTAATGCACATCTGCTGAGCGTGTTCTTTGGTGGAATATTGGTCAGTTATAAATTAGCAAGTGCATATTGTATTGAAACAGGTAATACACAAAGTCTGAGGCCTTTTATGTGGTTGTTTCTTATTTACATATATTTGTATAAACATTATTTTTTATTTTAGGTAAAGTACTTTTAAAAGATGATATTTTATATTGGTGAATATTATAATTTCCATTAAAGATATATTTTTAAAGATTTTAAAAAATTTATTCATTTTAAAGAGGAGAAGGAGAGAGAGAGACAGAGAGAGAGAGACAGAAGAGAGAGAGAGTAGAAGGGGGAGGAGTAGTAAACATCGACTCTCATAATGTGCCTTGACTAGGCAAGCCCAGAGTTTCAAACTGGCGACCTCAGCACTCCAAGCCAACACTTTACCTACTGCACCACCACAGGTCAGGCAAAGAAAAGATTTTTTGAAAGATGATAATTGATAAGATCAATCAGGATTCACATGAAATGATACTACAAAGACCAGTTAATTATTCAGTGACTTTGATAGCACTAAAACAATAAGAAATGAAAAAAACAAACAAAAAAACAAACAGTAGGACCCATACTTCCATGCAGTTTCTCAGAAACAGAATGCCTGCTGTAGAGATTA
Source organism: Saccopteryx leptura (assembly GCF_036850995.1). Taxonomy (NCBI): domain Eukaryota; kingdom Metazoa; phylum Chordata; class Mammalia; order Chiroptera; family Emballonuridae; genus Saccopteryx; species Saccopteryx leptura. The sequence continues at coordinate 266,093,186 of NC_089505.1, read as the reverse complement.
CCAACAGCTTTGCTCTTATATCCATGCAAGCAGGGCCTCTGCCTCGGGTCCTGTTCCTCTAGGCCAGGGGTCCCCAAACTATGGCCCGTGGGCCACATGCGGCCCCTTGAGGCCATTTATCCGGCCCCCGCCGCACTTCCGGAAGGGGTACCTCTTTCATTGGTGGTCAGTGAGAGACGCAAAGCATGGCATCACTCACATACAGTACTACTTCCAGTGACGTGGGATGCACGCCTCACGGCTCCGGAAGCACGTCACATCACTTGTTACATCTAACAGTGACAAATATGGAACCGGACATTGACCATCTCATTAGCCAAAAGCAGGCCCGTAGTTCCCATTGAAATATTGGTCAGTTTATTGATTTAAATTTACTTGTTCTTTACTTTAAATATTGTATTTGTTCCTGTTTTGTTTTTTTACTTTAAAATAAGATATGTGCAGTGTGCATAGGGATTTGTTCATAGTTTTTTTATAGTCTGGCCCTCCAATGGTCTGAGGGACAGTGAACTGGCCCCCTGTGTAAAAAGTTTGGGGGCCCCTGCTCTAGGCTCTGTGTTTTGGAATGCCATTCTTGAAAGTCCCCCTCTGCTGTTGGGAACAGGGCCAGACTGGTGGTGCCATCTGAATAAGATGTGTCAAATTTGGGCTGGTACCCACATGGGCCCTGGAGACCTCTTCAACCCTTTACCTCATTTGGGAGGCTGGCCAGAAACACCTGGACCCCTGTGACCTCACGTCTCTGAAACAGTTCCAGAGCCTTGCAGTCAGGCCCTCATTGTAGCACAAGATTTCATTCATGGAACCGTGTAAGACTATGCCACCAGTTCGGTGTTGAAAAAAGTTAATTTAGGTGGTACAAACTGTTTAAGTAGACAAGAACACCACAAAAGGTTTTGCCTGGGTTCCTGCATAGCCTTGAGGTATCTGTGATTATATGCCATTAAAGTTTAGCTTTTATGCTGTTAAAAGGTATACAATACTTAATGTTTTATTCTGCCCATTTGAACAATAGCTCCAAGATACCTGACAAGGTACAATAAATATCATTTTGAAGCAAACACAATGATTATAAATATAAGTCTTTTGCTGTCTCTCATAAAAAAAATAGAACAATTTAATGATATCAAACATTACATCAATAAATACTAAAGCTGGTAATTAAAATGCTATTCCAACACCACTCAGAGAAGTTACTGCATAACACATTAGGAAGAAGTATACACAATTAGGAAAGAATAAAAAAAGGTACTGATACAGTGGTGTTTGGGTGAACTGTTACTGTGAAACGAGCCACTCTAAAACCTAGTGGTTTAGGGCAACAACAAAAATTTATTCTATTCATAGATTTGTGATTTAGGTAAGGTTCATAAAAAACAGCTCTCATTGCTCCGTGCAGAATCATCTGGGACATCTCAAATAGGGCTGAAGAACTTACTTCCAAGATGGTTCACTCATTTGTTTTGGCTAAATTACTATTGAGTGTTGGATGATAGCTCAGTCCAGGTGATCATTAGGGCACAGATTCTTGCCACGTGAGCCTTTTGTTAATCTGGTTTTTTCAAAGCCTGGCAGTAAGGTTCCAAGAGGAAGTGTTCTAAGTGGTTAGAAGTAGAAACTGCAATTATCTTTATGCCTGGGCCCAGAAATTGGCTCAAAATTGCTTGTGTGATTCTACTGTTCTAAACAGTAACAGAGTTTCTACTCTTCTGATTCAAGGAATAAGGATGCAGACCTCATTTTTCAATAAAGCAATGTCAAAGTATCTACAGCCATCTTTACTTCATGACAGGTAGATAAATACAACTACCAAAAAATACAATTAGAATCATTTTTGACTATAGAAATAATTGTTAAGAATAAAAAAGGTCTATTCTAAACTAGCTCATGGGACAAAATGAGGTCCAGGCCCTGGCTGGTGGCTCAGTGAATGAGTGTTGGCTTGGCATATGGATGTTCTGGGTTTGATCCCTGGCCAGGGCACACCAGAGAAGTGACCATCTGCTTCTTACTCTCTCCCTTTCTCCCTTGTCTCCCTCTTCCCTTCCAACAGTCAGTGGCTTGATTGGTTTGAGCATGGCTCCAGACATTGAGGATAACTCTGTTGGAGTGTAACAGCCTCAAGCACTAAAAATAGCTCGGTACTCAAGCATTGGCCCCAGATGGGGTTGCTGGGTGGGTCTCGAGGTGCATGCAGGAGTCTGCCTCACTATCTCCCTGGCTCTTACCTAAAAAACAAAACAAAACTGTTTAATCTAATTTCAGTGGACTTCACTATTAGCTGCAACTAAGATTAAACTAACAGGTATGGTCCTTTTAAGAAACTGGTGTCTAGTCAGTTAAAGTGACCCTCAAACATTGAAACAGCTGTTTGGTGGCAGAATTAGCATTCAGTTTAGTGCACAATCTAACATAATGTTTTCCCTTACCTATTTTCAAATTTTGTACCTGATAATTCAATTATGTGCTTACATTTATCCTCATATGTCATCTTGAAGTAGTTGATTAAGGTATTTGAATAAGGCAGATATAAGAATAAGTAAATATATTAAAATAAGCAAAATTCCACACAATTTTTTTTAAAAAAAATAAATACAATTACTTAAAGATTCATTTATTTTTCATAGTGAATATTCTGACTCATGGCCTTTGTAAAGACAAATAATATAATGATGTCTGGGTCAAATTTCAAATGTGGAATCATTTGAAGGGCTGCAGAAGTCAGCTTTGCAGTTTGCAATGAATAGTTTAATGTCTTCCTTTTGAAATGATGCCTGAAAATTATTTTCAGATGTGAAAGTTCTACCTACAGGCCTTTGAAACAGACTCTTCTGGGTAAGATATTTCTCTCTTCATCATTAATTGTCTTTTAGAAATAAATGTAAATGAGTTTTACCACAGGCAAAATAGATTCAATTAAAATTCCCTTTATGTTAATGGCAGATTTGTGAGTAAATAATAATGCTTCATAAGTATAAGAAGGCTTTAAATATTTTTAATTGTGAAAAATCCTAATACATTGAATTAGTAAAGCTTAATTTAGTAGTAATAAAAAGTATAATGCTAATCTATCAATTCATTCATTCATTCATTCATTCAACTAGTATTATTAAGCCCTGGAAGTTATGAGAATGACTAAATTATAGAAAGAATCATGGTGCCTGACCAGGCAGTGGTGCAGTCTATAGAGCGTCAGACTGGGATGTAGAGGACCTAGGTTCCAAACCCGAGGTTACCAGCTTGAACATGGGCTCACCAGTGTGAGTGGGTGGTTGCTGGCTTGAGCATGGGATCATAGATATAACCCCATGGTCGTTGGCTTGAAGCCCAAGATTACTGGCTTGAGCCCAAGGTTGCTGGCTTGAGCAAGGGGTCACTGACTCCCCTGTAGCCCCTGGTCAAGGTACATATGAGAAAGCAATCAATGAATAACTAAGATGTCACAACAAAAAATTGATGCTTCCCATCTGTTTCTTTCCAGTCTGTCTGACCTTATCTGTCCCTCTCTCTATCTCTTTCTCTGTTTCTATCACACACAAAAATATCATGGCATAATAATAATGAGGTGAGAAATAGTTTGGATTATTACAAATTATTAGCTAATAATAGTAGCTAATATTAATATTTTATGTGCTTTAAATATGATATTCTACAGTACTTGTAAGCATTATCTCATTTAATTTTTATTATAATTGTATTACTTAGTTTCTGTCATAATCTCGGTTTCAGAAATGAGGTTGAGAGACTGAAATATTGCCCAAATGCTTTTATAGGGAGAAATGAACCCACTAGGTAATAAATTTGCAAAGAATGTTGCCAAAAAAGAGGTAATATGATTAAAATGCCTTTGTTACTGTATGTAGTTATTTACTACTTAAATTCTCTGTGAACAATTCCTCCTGTCCCTCTCTCCACCACCATTCAGGTGACAGCCAGATTCTTCAGATGAAGAGATGTCCAAACAAAAATGTAGAGATGAAAAGAATGCAATTTTTACTCTTGACTTTCAAACACTGTGGGTTAGATCTAAAATAAAAGGTTTGAAAAATATGAAACTAGTTTTTCCTGCCCTAGAGACTAGTATACTAACTGTGTCTAAACTGGAGAGAAAGGGGAAGAAAATCAAAGGAAATAAAAAGAACTCAGTGAGCTTTTGAGAAGGAGCCCTTCCCACTCTGGTTGAGGTCTGGAAGTGAGAAAGCAAGGGAAATTCCTGGGAAATTTTGGGAAGTTGGGGCATAAGTAATTTGAACTCCATTTCTCCATAAAGCCTAGGGAAAGAACCATCCTTCAGGCTCCCTTAATGGGAAAGAATAGATTCAATGTGTAAATTTATTACAGATTCCTAAACAGAAGGACCTGAGGCAGATCTGCAATGTGCCTCAGGAAGTGTGGAGGTCTTCAGTGTGGTCTAGATTTCCACTGATGTGGCAAAGAGCACCAAGAAACAAGAATTCTGTGGTCAGGAGGAAAGAGTGGCCACTCTGGACTAATAAGTAAATTCCAGGTAGAATTGCAGAGATAGCCATCCCCATCAAGGATAGTTGACAGCATTGAGGATCAAGTATCACTGTTCCTCCTCCTTTTTGCAGTGATTGTTTGAAACCATTTTTAACTCTGAAATTTAGATGCAATCATAGGAAAAGTAAAGACAGGAATCCTAACTTGATCAAGATAAATTTCTATCAATTAACAAAATGATGAGTAAATGAAAACCAAATTCAAATTTGGGAAAAAACTATATGTACATTTCTTAGACATCTGGAGAATAATTATTACTATAAATAAATTTACCCAATTTAGATGGTATGAATAAGATACAAATTTACTATCATGTTAAAAATCACCATTTATATTTACTTCTTTCCCTTTCTTGATGGTATTTTCCTTAAATACATGTATAATATATATATGTATATATATTTCCCTTAAATATGTGTGTGTGTGTGTGTATATATATATATACTGCTCACAAAAATTAGGGGATATTTTATCACTTCATATTCATTTTGAAATATCGCTTAATTTTATAAGCATCATATATATACACACACATATACATGTATATACATTCCCAGCAAATAGTATTTTATGTATTACTATGTATATACATAAACACACACACACACACACACATACAGCATGGTTTATTTCCCCTGAAAGGAAATAAAAAAATTATAGCTTGATTCCTGAAAACTAACTGGAATAAGCCTTGTAAATGAATATAAACACAGGCAGGGTCAATTCGCAGAAGTGGCTACCAAGTAACAATGGACCATGTATGGCTTGTAGATCCTGTAGTTTGTAGCTTAAAACATATTTAACATCTTGAGACTAATGCAACCAATTGTAGTTAGGCTTCATAGATTCTCACTTGCTAGAAATATTAGATACAAGTGGCACTACTACAATATAGGCAAACATTTAGTCAAGTAGAGAAAAAAGAAAATTTTTTAAAAATGTTTTTGGATTATTATGATTGTATTAATAAGCTGTACTGATCATTTTATTCTTTGTGTATCAAAGATTCTCAATAGGCAAAAGATGGCCTTTGTCTTTCTCTGCCTGACTTACTCATTTAGCATAATTCCCTCTTAATCTATCCACATTGTCACAAGTGGCAAAATTTAATTTTTTTTATTGCTGCATAATATGCCACTGTACATGTGGAATCTACAATAAAACAAATTAAGAAACAAATGAAACAAAAGCAAACCAGACTCATAGAAAAAGGGACAAAGGGTTGATTTCCAGAAGGAAGGGGAAGGGAATGGGTAAAAGAAGAAAGAAGAATATAGTCAATAGTATTGTGATAAATTTACATGGTCACAGATATACAGGAGTTCCCTGGATTTTGAAGGGACAGATTCTATAGATTTTAAAATGTTTAAGTATTTATATGTACAGAGAGGTAAAAAAGAAATACTATGTGAAGAAAAATATCTGTCTAAGTTACATTGAATAGGTAAATGTACCTGTTCCAACTTTTACACAAATTCAATTTAAGGTACAAAACCTACCTTGTACATAACCCGAGTACTGTCTGCATAAGAATTAGAGAAGTGATCACATAGTAAGGTATAAAAATGTCAAATCATTATATCATACACCTGAAACTAATATAACCAATAAAAGATTGTGTATCAAATATACTTAAAAATAAAAAAAGGATGGGAAAAGTCGTGATATTCTTATAAATACATAAAAATTCTATAAAATGGGAATTCTGTAAATGTATTGTATTAATTGCATAAAACAGAAAAACAAATTGTTAATTTGTTAGCCTTTAAAATATTCATAATAATTGACCCAGAAATCCTAGTCATAAGTATTTAATCTTAAAAATATATAATCATAAACTCAAAAATTTACAAATTATTCTTCAGAATATTATTTATAATAATAATCCTAACCCTAACTCTACCCCTCACAAGAGAAATTTAATTCATTAAATGTTATACTAACAGTGCTTAAAAACTGCATTTTAAAAACTTATTTAGTGGCATAACTAAATATATCACAAAGTATTAAATAAAGAGTGCATATTAAAAGTAAAAATTAGTTTAGGCTTTGGCCAGTGAATAGAGCATCAGTCTGGCATATGAACATCCAAGATTTGATTCCCAGTTAGGGCACATGGGAGAAGTGACCATCTGCTTCTCATCTCCTCCCCCTTTTTCTCCTCTTCCCCTCCCACAGACTGCTGAGGCTAGCTCTGATGGAGCGTATCAGCCTCAGGTGCTAAAAATAGCTTGGTACTTGAGCATTGGCTATAGATGGGGTTTCCAGGTGAATCCTAGTCTGGAGCATGTAGGAGTCTGCCTCACTATCTCCCCCCATTCACTTTAAAAAAATAGAAAACAAAAGAAAATTTGTTTAAATATTTCTAAGGAAGAGAACTAGATAAGGATATTTACAACAGTTATTTCTAATGTTAGGCCTATGAATAGTTTTGTTTTCTTTATGATTTTCTGTATTTTCTAATTTTATTTTTTAAACTCAATTCTTTCATTTATGTGACTTTTTAAATAAAAAGGATATTATTTAAAAACAAAGTCAGAACACAAAAGGCAATGTAAAAACCTAAAACCTTGGCTAGATATTCTTATTTGATATGTGCCTGCATGGTCTGGCTTTGAATACTGCTGAGAAGAAGGAAGAAAATGAGCCACAGGGTTAACATGCACCACAGCTCAATGAGTCTCCAAAGGCGCAGCTTGGATGAGCCCCAAAATATTCAGCTGTGCTATTGAAAATTAATCTGTACCATCTGAACCTCTTAGATTGATAATATTGAAGATAATATTTCACTGAATTGAAGAGATAAGATAAGTACAGTTTAATGTAGATTTATAATTTCTTGTAGGTTTTAAAATTTATTTCTGTTATTGATAATGCTTGGTGAAATAAACTGAAATATGATTAATTAAAAGCTGGAATATGTTCATCTAAAATATGCTTCCATTCATTACATCCAGTGTTTTTATTTTAGATTTTATTATTGAACTAGCTTCAATGTTTATTTCCTTGCATATGCAATTTATATATGCTATAGTAAAAATACTCTACCAAATATGTATACATATTCATATAAACACATAAACAATAACAACAACAACAACAATACCTAAACAATAAATAGGACACTAAAGAAAAAAGTAAAACTTGATGCACACTCCATATATTCCAGGGACTTCATTGTATATAGGTATATAAACAAATATAACATTTTAAAATTGTTATATTTTCATCTGTTTCTCTCAGATAAGAATCACATTGAACTAATGTATTGTTTACTTTAAGCTACATTAAAAATACTGCTCTCCAACTTGATTTTTTTTAATTAAATGAACTAAAACATTTTTCTTTGTTAATAAAATAATATCTTTTTGTTACCAGATTCAATAGATGCATAGTATTTTATTGCAGGACTAAACTATTATATATTATAACATTAATTTTTTATTTAAAAAATACCTCACAGAAAACTTAAAATAGAACAAAATTTTCTCATCCTGATAAAGAGCATTTATGAAAATCCAGGGCTGACATAATATTTAATGTTGAAAGACTGAATGTTTTCCACCAAATATAGAGAATATAAGACAAAGGTTTCTGCTGTTTTTCCTTTCATCCAAAATTGTACTGGAGTTTCTAACCAATGTGTAATTAGGCAAGAATGAAAGAATAAAAGCCATCCTGATATTTTTTTAAGAGGCAAAATGGTCTATTCTCAGATAACGTGAATGCTCTTCTAGATATCTGCTGGAATCTCTAAAAAAAACTACAAGAATTATTAAGTGAGTTTAGTAAGGCTGTCAGATGCAAGATCAATACACAAAAGTACACTTTAGTTCTATATACAAGAAACATAGAATTTTAAATTTTAGAAATGCTCTATGATAACATCAAAATATCAACATTTAGGAAAAACCTAATGAAAGATATGAAAGACCTATGTACTAAAAAAAACTGTTGAGATAAATTAAAGTATACCTAAATAAATGAAAGGGATATATTATATTAGAAGACTTAGTATTGTCAAGATATTGATTCTTCTTTAATTGATTTATAGTTTGGACAAAGTCAAAATCAAAATCCCAGACATCTTTGCAGAAACTGATCAACTGCTTCTAAAATTCATATGAAAATGCAAAAGACTTAGAATGTCCAAAAGAATTTTGAAAAACATTAAAGTTAAAGAACTAATAATACTTGATATTAAAACTTTTTATAAACTCTCAATAATTATTTTGCATTTCTTTGATGATCAGACATTGAACATCTTTACATGTCTGCTGGCCATATATATGTTCTCTTTGGAGAAGTTTCTATTCAGGTGCTTTGTCCATTTATTAGTTAGATTGTTTGAGTTTTTTTGGTATTAAGTTTTATAAGTTCCTTACAAATTTTGCATATTAAATCCTTATCAGATGTATCTGCAAATATGTTCTCTCATTCATGGGTTGTCCTTTCATTTGATTAATGGTTTCTTTGCTGTGCAAAAGCTTTTTAGTTTGATGTAGTCTTATTTGTTTATTTTTTTCTTTTGTTTTCCCTTGCCTGAGGTACTATACTAGAAAAAAATATTGTCAAGAGACATATCTGAGATTTTATTGCTTATGTTTTTTTTTTCCTAGGATTTTTATGGTGTTGAGCCAAACATTTAATTCTTTAACCCACTTTTTTATACTTCTGTTTGGTGTAAGAAGGTGCTCTAGTTTTATTTGTTTTGCATGTACCTGTCCAACTTTCCCAACAACATTTATTAAATAGACTATCTTTACCCCATTTTATGTTTTTGTCTCCTTTATTAAATATTAATTTACTGCCATACCACCCTGAACATGCCTGATTTCATCTGATGATTAAGCACATTTAATGATGAAATATGCTGGATGAAATATTTTGAAGTGAATGTGTTAGATCAGTGGTCCCCAACCCCTGGGCCGCGGACCAGTACCAGTTCATGGGCCATTTGGTACCTGTCCGCAGAGAAAGAATAAATAATTTACATTATTTCCATTTTATTTATATTTAAGTCTGAATGATGTTTTATTTAAAAAAAAAATGACCAGATTCCCTCTGTTACATTCATCTAAGACTCGCTCTTGATGCTTGTCTAGGTCACGTGATATGTTGCCACTAAAATTAAACCCATAAACTAGCGAAATGAGTAAAAAACAAAATTCCATTGAAAGTTTTTTTGTGAAGTGGAAAAGGGTCAGTGAGGAGACAGAAGAAGAACCTACGATCTCGAAGAAAAAGAAGGCTTTATTTAACAGACAATACCAGGGGTCCTACTTGAAGTATGGATTTATCGCAACTGGTGATTCTCGTGCACCAAGACCACTCTGCATAATATGTGGTGACCGACTAAGTAATGAGGCAATGAAGCCTTCAAAACTGCTTTGCCACTTGGAGATCAAGTACCCTACTTTAAAAGATAAGCCTTCTGAGTATTTCGAAAGAAAAAAGCATGAACAAGAAGGACAGAAACAATTACTGGTGGCCACTACATCAATAAATGTGAGTGCACTGAGAGCATCATACTTGGTGGCTAATCGTATTGCTAAGGCTAAGAAGCCATTCACCATTGGTGAAGAATTGATCCTTCCAGCTACTAAAGACATTTGTTGTGAACTTCTAGGAGAGGCTGTGGTTAAAAAGATAGCACAGATGCCTCTTTCGACCACCACTGTCACACGGCACATTGAGGAAATAGCAGAGGACATTGAATCACAATTGTTGGAAAGGATTAGTAAATCACCATGGTACGCTCTCCAGGTTGACGAATCTATAGATATTGACAACAAGACAATGCTACTTGTTTACGTGTGTTATGTTTATCAAGAGGATGTCCATGAGGATATGTTATGTGCACTATCATTGCTAACCAAAAACACAGCCACAGAACTATTTAAATCGCTGGATGACTATATATCAGGAAAACTGAAATGGTCTTTTTGTGTCAGCCTATGCATTGATGGAGCTGCTCCTATGACCGGAAGGATGTCTGGTTTAACTATTCGGATTAGGGAGGTTGCACCTGAATGTGAGTCTACGCATTGTGTCATTCACAGGGAAATACTGGCTAGCCAAAATATACCACCGGAACTTAACAGCATATTGAATGATGTCGTTAAAGTTATTAACCACATCAAAGCACACGCCCTTCACTCGCGCCAGTTCGAGCAGCTTTGTGAGGAAATGAACGCGGAGCACAGACACCTTCTCTTATACACAGAAATAAAATGGTTATCCTGAAGGAAGTCCTGGCCAGAGTGTTTGAATTATGAGAGCTGCTGCAGAGATTTCTCTCAGAAAAAAAGTCACTGCTAGCAGCACATTTCAGTGACGAGGAATGGGTCGCAAAACTCGCTTACTTGTGTGACATATTTAACCTCCTCAATAAACTCAATCAGTCACTTCAGGGGAAAATGACAACTGTCTTCAAGTTGGCAGATAAAGTAGCTGCATTGAAAGCCAAATTGGATTTGTGAGGATGACGCATGAACAGGGGTATATTAGACAAGTTTCAAACATTCGCAGGAATTTTGGAAGAGACTGAGCCCAAGCCTTCATTGCCCCAGCTGGTGCACAATCACCTGTATTTGCTTTTAAAAGAGTTTGAACACTACTTCCCAACCACAAAAGACCCACAAATTGCCAAGGAATGGATCCACAATCCATTTGTCAACAAACCAGGTAAATCCAGTGTGTCTGTGCAAGAAGAAAATCAACTACTGGAGATCGCAAATGACAGTGGCCTTAAAAATATGTTCGAGACTACAACTCTTCCGGTGTTCTGGATTAAAGTCATGGCAAAATACCCCGAGATCGCCTCAAAAGCACTAAAAACCCTGTTGCCATTTCCAACATCCTATTTGTGAGAAGCAGTATTTTCTGCAGTTACAGCAACCAAAACAAAATTATGGAATAGACTAGACATAAGTAACACACTTCGGGTGTCATTGTCTCCCATTACCCCTAGATGGGACCATCTGGTTGCAGAGAAAAAAGCTCAGGGCTTCCACTGATTTAGCGTTATGGTTGTTGAGAGATAGGTTACTATCTTTCATTCTATATAAACATTATAATAAATAACCCTTAATTTACAATATTCATAACAATGGTGAGTTGTATTTTTCATGCACTTTATATTTGTTTCTGTGTTGTATCTTATTTTTAAGGCATGTTTAAATGTTACCATAGCAACTGGAAAGTGTTTGGAGGCAGAGAGGATGTTACTCATGTTATATTGTTGGTGCGATGTTAAGAGGATGCTTCTAATAAAGTTGCATACGTGTACACAGTGGATTCATGTTTATTTTTATTGTCGTAGGTTCATGATTGGTAGTGAACCTGAACCTATCATATTACATATTGATGTCAAACATGAAATGTTGTCAGAATAACAAATTTAAATACAGCCTGAATAATGAGGACATGCTCATTCTTCCTTTAATTTAGCCTAATAAATATCATAAGTTCGTCAATTATATTTTAAAATACCACAGTTTTACGCCAGTCGCATAATTTTATTTTGTGCATTTATCCATCCCACCCTAAAGGCCAGTCCATGAAAATATTATCTGACATTAAACTGGTCCATGGCCCAAAAGAGGTTGGGGACCACTGTGTTAGAGCCAATATAATGTACAGTATTTCTAGATTGTCTTTATTATACTCCCAACAACAATTTTCTCTGATTACAGTCATATGGTGGGCCTATCCTTTTCAAATGTTCTCTTCACCTGAGATTTAAATTTTACTGTGGATGAGCTATAGAATTATGGTCCATTTAAAAAAGAATGAAAATGGGTTGATCATGATTCCAAAATATATGATTTAGTGTAAATATATTTCCCATGCAATATAATAAAATGTAATAAAATTAAAGTTTACTTATTCATTATTATTTTTTAAGATTTTATTTACTGATATTTAGAGAAAAGAGAGAGAGAGAGAAAGGCAAGGGGATAGGAATAAGAAGCAACTCAGAGTTGCCTTGATGGGGCAAGTCTGGGGCCTTGAACTGGCAACCTCAGTGTTCCAGGTCGACACATTATCCACTATGCTACCACAGGTCAGCCAAAAATGTAATAAAATGAAATAAAAGAAAAATCCCCATCAGGCAACTATTTATCAGTGTTCTTTGCATGACAGAGTACAGGTTATTTCCACCTCTGTGAATGGTCTGGCCATTTGGCATCATTAAGCCACAAGTATGGAGTGATAGTTTTTCTTGAATGTTACACACACTTTACATATATTACTAGGGACTTCATGGCTTGTTTGTGCTAGATCATCAAAATATGCCTAGTAAAAGATGATTTCCAGACATGGAAACAACCAAAGTGTCCTTTGATAGAGGATTGGATAAAGAAGATGTAGTACATATATACAATGGAATACTGCTCAGCTGTAAGAAATGATGACATAATGACATTTATGACAACATGGATGGACCTTGAGAATATTATACTGAGTGAAATAAGTAAATCAGAAAAAGCTAAAAACGTTTGGATTTCACACATGTGGGGGATACAAAACTGAGACTCATGGACATAGATAAGAGTGCAGTGGTTACTAGAAGGAGGAGACATGTAAAGGAAGTGGTGGGGGAAGGATGTAAAGAGGGACAAATAAAAGGTGACAGAAAATAATTTGACTTTGAGTGATGGGTATACAACATAATCGACTGTTCAGATGCTGTGGAGATGTTTACCTAAAATCTATGTATACTTGTTGATCAATGTCACCCTGTTAAATTTAATTTTCAAAATAAAAAAGAAAACTAAAAAAAAAACCACTATAAAAAAGGATGATTTCCACACATTAGATATAAATGAATACATAGTATGGAAATAATTTTTTAACTGATAAGGAAAAAAGTCATATAAAAAAAAGTCTCTAGTTAATAAAGCATATATAACTCTGGCAATCTAATGATTCAGACTTTTTGCATTTCCAAAGATTTAACAATGAAAAGCTCTGACCAAACCAATAAAGTTAATCCATATTTTTTAATCTCTTTCTTTTTTTGTGTGGCAGAGATAGAGAGAGTCAGAGAGAGGGAAAGACAGGAAGGGAGAGAGATGAGAAACATCAATTCTTTGTTGCGGTTCCTTAGTTGTTCATTGATTAATTTCTCATATGTGCCTTGACCAGGGGGCTACAGCAGACCAAGTGACTCCTTACTCAAGCCAGCGACCTTGGGCTCAAGCTGGTGAGCCTTGCTCAAACCCAATGAGCCTGCGCTCAAGCTGACAACCTTGGGGTCTCGAAACTGGGTCCTCTATGTCTCAGTCCGAAGCTCTATCCACTTTGCCACTGCCTGGTCAGGCCAGATTTTTAATCTCTGAAAACCACCTGGAATCTAATTCAAGTATAAAATAGTATTATCTCACTCTATAACTAAGATCTACTGGGTAGCCATAGATACTGTACCCACTCTAGGGATTTAAATAAAGAAAAACACTCTTTTGAGATAAAGCTGAAAACTGCTTGATTTATGTTAATACTGATTTCACTTCGTGTTTTAGAAAAGGATTTTATTACTATCTAAAAGCAGCACTATATTAAACCCACAAATTAGCTTCTGTTCTGTTGAAATCTAATTATCTTTATGTAGGGCAATAGTCCAACAAGCCAGGGGCCAAAATCTTATCTTTCTAGTTGGAGACTTGCAGAGGGAAAATGACAGACAGCTAAACTAAACAGTATTTACTGCATAGGAGAGTCCACATAGGACTGGGGTGAGGAGGTATGATCACCGCAAAGGCATCTGCTGCCAACTCAATACCAAAAAGGCAGGTCCAATTTTTCCCTTGACATTTGGTGCTTCTTTCACCTTTCTTAGAATGTATTCGAAATTAATTCTAATTTTCTTGCTTTTAATTTTTTATTCTTTTTGGGTACTCATTTTTACTGCAAAACATATTCTAGGGTCTAATTTTTTTTCAGGCTTTTGTAAAAGGAAGTCTTCATCTTTTCTGGGCATAGCATGAAATCACAGGTGTAATAATTTTTATTTCTTTTATACTTTGTTTTTATGATCTATCACTTACCCTGAGCATTTCTTTAAATACCTAATTAATGGAAGTGATAAAACAATATGAAGAAGATATGCTTGTAAATTTTTTTTTTATAGAAATAAGGCTGGCCCTGGCCAGGTATCTCAGTTGGTTGGAGTGTCACCCCAATGTGCAAAAGTTATGTGTTTGATCCCTAATAGGGGCATATGCAGGAATCAACCAATGGCAGCATGAATAAATTTAACAACAGATTGATGTTTCTCTCTTTTTCTCTCTCACTGTCTTTGTCTCTCTCCCTTCCTCTCTCTCTAAAGGACAAATAAAAAAAGAAAGAAAGACCTGGCTAAAGAAATATTACTGATATCAATATTCCTTACCCAATACACCTGTTCTAAAGATGTGAGGTATCTGAGGTGGATTAGAAATGTATTAAAATGACTAGAATTCTTCTTATCCCAGAACTGTATAAAAAGGAATTAATATGAGGTCTACCAGAAAGTTCTGTCCATTTCTATCACAACAAATTTCGACACGTAAGCACATGTTTACTTGGCGCATGTGTGCCTCTCTATTTTTATCACTTAATGTATACATACTGACATAGAAAATTAACTAAAACAGAGTTAATTCACGTTAGTCTTATGTGTGAAGCGATAGCGTAACCACGGCTACTGATAAAGTTCATTTATGCCACTGTAATTTTTACGAATTTCAACAAGGAAGAAATGCTACAGAAGCATGTCTGTCGCATCCACCATATTCCCCGGACTAAGCACCCTCCAACTATCACTGTTTTTGTCCTTACAAAATTTTTTGAAGGGCAAAAAATTCAAAAATGAAGAAGATATCAAACAAGCACTGTTTCAATTTTTCGCATCAAAAGATAAAACATTTTTCAAAAATGGGATATATAAATTGCCCTCATGCTGGCAAGAAATCATTAATAATAATGGCAATTATATTATTTAATAAAGTTTATTGACAGTAAGAAAAATTTGTATTTTGTTTTATTCCAAAAATGGACAGAACTTTCCGGTAGACCTTATATAATTAAAAGTACATTATGAAATTCATTATATGAAGTTTACCATTGAGTTGACTTCACATGAGGGTTAACCACAAAACTGTTATATATTGAAATTCATATCATCACCTATTTCCTCCTAATGATAGAATCAATTAATATTTAGACAGGGGTTGATAACATTTTCTTTTTTTTTCCTTTTTAATGAAATGACTATTAAGTGTCTTCTATGTGTTGAGTGATACAAACACCATTAGAAATGTTTTTCTATTTTCTGTGACCAGACTGTGCAGCCAAGGTCAAAAGGCAGATAAATGTTCCCAGGGAAGAGACTGGTGCATGATTCAAGGTCACCAAGAGCAAACACTCTGGACACCAGTCTCAAGCTGTACAGCCTTTACTTATAGCAAGAGAGGAGAGAGAGTGCACAAGGTCTGCTCTTTGCAGTGCCTTAGGCCTCCATGGCTTAGCTGTGGGTTCATTCCACAGTCCGTGCAGGCAATGTAACTGCAAGCACCAGGTTCCATTTTTCAATGTAAATAAAATAAAATTTAGCTAAAGGAATACAAGATTGTCTAGTAGAAGTTTTTCAATAGGCATGAATATTGCTTATTTTCTTAGGATTTTTATTATAAAATATTTGTCCCTCTGATCTGAATCTGAATACTCCTTACTATGACATTGCAAGATATATCATTTTATTTTTTGAGTAAAAACTGAGAATGTCTATAAGGTTAATGAAAGTAAGAATTGATCTACTAGATATAGTTCAGATAGTAGAATGCCAATTCAATTTATGTGAACTAAACAAAATTCATATAAATTCAGTTGGTTTTAAACCCATACTTTTTAGAGTTCTCTCTTGCTAATTGAACACTGTTTAAACCTAACAGCGGGGGTCTAAAAAGAACCATTTATAAAGAATCAAAATTAGCACATTGGAGAGTTCTCATATATAGCTTCCCCAACAAATAAGTGACATTTATGATACATTCATACTAAAAAAAAGGCTGGAGGATTTGTGAGCAAGTATTTTCATGTATATACATATATGTAGTGCACAGAAGGAATATCTCTAGACATAGGATGAAAAGGGAGCCACCAAATGCATATAATTTGTGGGGCATAAAAATAATTGTTGTTTTCAGATTCTTTCCTCATTGGAATGCTACTACTACAGTATTTTTCTTTTTTATTTTAAATAATCAAATCCAGCAAGCCACATTAAAATATACTTGGGAACATGATGCCGTATCAGTGGTTCTGAGTATTAATAACATACTTTGAACCTGGGAGAAAGAAGAAACTGAGGGGGGAAAGTTACTTAGGACAAATTTCACAAATCTCTAAATGTTCACAAATAGCACGAGGAAAGCCTATCTCTCTAGATCTATATCTGTAGCTATATCTCTGTCATCTATATCTGATTATAGATACAGATATAGATATGTCCTGGATTAAAAAAGATTGCAAAGAAACCGAACAAATGTTCGAAGTAACAGCCAACTCTGGTGTTATCACTGATACCAAAAGATAGGCTTTTCACTCCAAATTTATATTGGAGGAGAGGATTTTGAGTTCTCATGGCTAAAATGAAGCTGTAATTGCTTCCCATTTGAATTAAGAGACAATTTCAAATTTAAGAATGCTGACTATCTGTTCAAAGTGTTTATACCATGGACAGTTAGAGCCATTGAAGAAGGGGAACTAGAATGACAAGTTTGTATGGTGTGCTTGGTCAAAATCGGTCAGCTTTGAAGAATTGCTTCATTAAAATAATAATAAATACACACATACAAAAAATATTCGGTTGAAACTGAACAATTTTAAAGAGAGCAACAGTTTTATTGTTCTGATGTTGAACAACTATGAACAACCATTTTTGTCCCATATCTTTTTGGCAGCCTGGTGAAGTATACAAACTTTTACACAGAAAATGTTTTTAAAAGCATAAAATCAAATATATGAGATTTTAATGAAAAACAATTACACTTAAATATAATTATTAAAATTTTACAAGTAGAAATTTAAGATATAGTCCTATACGTGCTTCTACTTTAACAATAAGCAATAAATAGTGGGTATAAAATAGAGTCATTTGAAGTAGTGGTGAGTATGCATTCTCTTTCATAATATCTGCAACAGCTATAATATATGACAATATCAGTGGTTTGGTCTGAGTGTCATAAAGACTGGAACTGAACTGTGGTGTGTTGCCTTTATTTATAAGAGAATGAAATGTGAAATTTTCACTAGAGTTTAATTAATAAAGATATAATATTTTTCTCATTGAAGCTTATGGTCCATTAAAATTCTATTCACAAATCTCTGGTTAAAAATCTCTTATTTATGAGACATTATGAAAGGACTTTAGATTTTTCAAAATAGTATATGACTACCTACTATTGAGTGCTTAATATTGATATATACCAGAAACTATAATATGTACTTTAAAACATTACCTTGCTCAAATTTCAAAACAATTCTCTAAGGTAGGAATTTTTATATCCTTTATAAATAAGCAAGAGGAAGCTCAAACTAACATAGTAGGTGATGGCAAAACCTGCATCTGGAGATACATATAAACATTTCCTTATCTCTATTTCATAGAATATACACAGACAAATAAAAAATCATGACTTTCCTAAAAAGAATCAAAACTGGAACTCAGGTCTTCAGAATCTCATTTTGATATTCTCTCCACAAAAATTTTCCCATTTAGTGCTAACTGCAATTCAAGAAACTTTTCTTAAGTAGTTTCCTGATACAGTACTAATCCTATGAAAACTACCACTTTATTAAGAGATTGGCTCAAGATATCATAGAAACAATTCTACTGTGGGAAAGTCAAAGATGAGTAGAATTATTTGCATCTCTTGACTACAGGAAGTACACAAGAAGACAATTACATAACCTGTACCAGAGTGAAAGGAAGAGTAGAAAAGTACTGGCTGCTGAGAATCAAGTCCATTCAACTAAATCAATCACCCTGATCCCTGGCTGGTGGCTCAGGGGCTAGAGCATCAACCTGGTGTATGGATACCTGGGTTCAATTCCCAGTCAGAGCATTCAGGAGAAGTGACCATCTGCTTTTCTCCCTCTCCCCCTTCTCTCTGTCTTTTCCTCTAGCAGCCAGTGGCTTAATTGGTTCAAGCATGACCCCTAGCACTGAGGATAGCTCGGTTGGAGCACAACCACCTCAGGCACTAAAACTGTACACCTCAGGCATAGTACTCGAGCGCTGGTCCAAGATGGGGTTGTCAGGTGGATTTCTGGTCATGGCACATGCAGGAGTTTGCCTCACTATCTCTCCTCCTCTCACCTAAAACAAACAAACCACCCTGAGGTTTTGCATAGAATCCTCCAAACTTTGAAAGGAATAAAAATACTCTAAACATCATCTGAGTCTCAGAATTGGTCTTATAACTAACTCTGCTGTTCAATGGTGCCAAATGTAGGCTGATTATATGGTTAACTGATTTGCCATATAATCAGTACAGTGAAGCACAGAGGTGATTTCATAAAACTAAATTGAACAAAATTTTTGAAAAACTAAATATTTAAGGGATTCACTAGTGCTTGTAGCTTGTGCCATTAAAATATTTTACTCTATATTAAATTTTATTTATTTACTTTTCTTTCAATTTTATTTTCTATTGCTTTCAGGTGCTTTATTTTTGTAAGAATTCTAATTGATTGACAAACTCAAGTGGATAAAGTTGTTCTGACTGACAGCATTACAGAAAGCTACAGGAAGTGCTTCACTTTTGGCCCAAGTCTTGAAGGTAGGGATAGAGTCTATTAAAAAAAGGTATTTTAGAAAAAAAAATAGATAATATTACATATAAATGAGAGGACTCTAAAAGATTCATAGTAGTAAAATTTATCTATATTAAAAATATTTTTTGTAATGAGGAACATTTTAGAAGTAGGTTAACAGAATGAATAGTTAGTAAATAAATGGGTATCAGAGCACACTTGGAAAGAACTTAGAAAACAGCAAGGCATTTAAAAAGATCTGATCTGTAAAAGTTATCTTGAAATGGAATAAAAAGGTTCTCAAGATATTCTGGAGATAGAAACTCTGACTTGAAAAAGATTGCATGTATAGATAAAGGGAGAGACAATCATCAAAAAAAGACATTAAAATTAATAACTTGGTTAATTTAGTAAGTTATATCCTGAAATATAAAATAAAAAAGAGGAGCAGGCCAGGGAGGTAATGCTATTATCCCATGTATAAACCTCATAAGTTTACAGTGACAATGAGAGTGATCTTCACAAACATATTCAACAGGAATGTGAAAATAAGATCTTACACTAGAATTTGCAATAGTGACCTGGCTGTTGTAGTCATATTCATAATAGTCAAAGCTCTGTGAATGGATGACATTGCAAAGAAAGCAGAGGAAAATAAATCTAATGACTAAAGTATGTGAAGCGATGGAGGTTCTAAATAATCCTATTGTAATAATAAATTCATAATGCATATATATATTTTTTATTCATTTTAATGGGGTGACATTGATAAATCAGGGTACATAGGTTCAGAGAAAACATCTCCAGGTTATTTTGACATCTGATTATGTTGCATACCCATCACTCAAAGTCAAATTGTCTTCTATCACCTTCTATCTGGTTTTCTTTGTGCCTTTCCCCTCCCTTTCTCCCCTCCCTCCACCCCCGGTTACCACCACACTCTTATCCATATCCCTGAGTCTCATTTTTATGTCCCACCTATGTATGGAATCATATAATTCTTAGTTTTTTCTGATTTACTTATTTCACTCAGTATAATGTTATCAAGGTCCATCCATGTTGTTGTAAATGATCCGATGTCATTATTTCTTATGGCTGAGTAGTATTCCATAGTATATATGTACCACATCTCCTTTATCCAAACATCTATTGAAGGACTTTTTGGTTGTTTCCATGTCTTGGCCACTATGAACAATGATATGAATTTATTTATTGTAGATTAATAAATATGGTCAATTCTTGAAAATGTTCCATGTACACTAGAGAAAAATGTATACTGTGGCATTTTGGGATGAAATGTCCTGTAGATGTTTATCATATCCGATTGTTCTAGTGTTTCATTTAAGGCCAATATTTCTTTATTGATTTTCTGTTTAGATGAATGATCTAAAGCCATCAGCGGTGTATGGAGGTCTCTAAGTATAATTGTATTATTATTTGTTTTTGTTTTTAGGTTAGTCAGTTGCTGTCTTATATATTTTGGTGCTCCTTGGTTTGGTGCATATATATTAAGAAGTGTTATGTCTTCTTGATTTAATGTCCCCTTTATCATTATGAATTGACTGTTTTTGTCTCTGATTACCTTTGCCGTCTTGTAGTCAGCATTGTTAGATATGAGTATTGCTATACCTGCTTTTTTGGATATTTGCTTGGAGTATTGTTTTCCAGCCTTTCACTTTGAATTTGTTTTTATCCTAGTAGCTTAGATGTGTTTCTTGTAGGCAGCATACAGTTGGATTTTCTCTTTTTAATCTATTCTGCCACTCTCTGTCTTTTTATTGGTGAGTTCAATCCATTTACATTTAGTGTAATTATTGACACTTGAGGGTTTCCTATTGCCATTGTATATATTGTTCTCTGATAGTTTTGTATCTTGTTTGGTTCTTCTCTTTTGTTTTTCTATCATTTGTTTTTGTTTGGTTGTAATTCTTACTTCTTTCCTCTTTTTTTCAAGCCATGTGCTTCTGTGGTGGTTTTTCAGGGGTGGTTACCATTAAGTAATTAAAAGGATACATATCATGTTCATTGTAGTACATTATCTCATGAGAGCTTCTGTATTCCATCCTCCTTTGCTACTGCTAATCTTTGTCCTCTCCCCTTTTTTGTTTTTGTTGTCACAGATTAATCTTGTTTTTATTGTGATCTTGATGGAGCTTTTACTTGTAGTTTTGTTTTGTTCTTTGTATACTTTTGTTTGATGTATGTGTATTTCAGATGCTCCTGTGATTGTTTTTCTGTCTCTAGTTGTTAAATTTGTTGAAATTTCAGGAAGAGGTATCGGGAGTACCCCTCACAGTGCCATTTCTCTGACATCATTCACATATGTATATTTAATCATGACACTGTACATCATAACCCTAAAAAATGTTATATGTCAGTTAATTTCATAAAGCTGTGAAAAATAAATATGGATAGTTTAACTTAAAGAATATATACTAAATGACTTCAATTGAGGTCAAGAAGAAAAAAACCCCCAATAAACATACTAGCCACTAACATGAAAAGGCATTAATTAAATATCAAGTGATAATTGTCTGACTAATGAAGAGAAGCAGAATATAGTATTGTCATAACATTCAAAATAAACTGAATTTCAGGAAGATTTTGCCAAACAATGAACATTCTTTTGGAATAAGACCTAAGAGTACATTGTTGTTGATTTTGGCAACCTGAAGGTTTTTAATTTCCCATTTAAAATCATTTATGCACAAAGATTAAGATTACTGTACTTTGAGAAATCAGTAGAAAATGAGATGTTGAAGTCATAAAAGCTACATTTAATTTTTGAGAAGGTTTTATAGTTAAAGACACAAATATGGTACTTCAATGAGAAGTGAGGTCAAGATACTTTTTTAGGATATAAGAGAATTGAACATTTTTTTCAACTGTCAGTAGATAAAATCAGAAGAAGAAATGGAAAGAATAACTGGGTAAATTCCCAGAAGAGAAAAGTGAAGAATTGAAAGTGGAAATATATATGTAGTTTATATGTGAAGAAGAGTAAGAATAAGATGCGTTATAAAAGGAGAAATGTATTCAACACTGTTTTACTCCCTTCAAAGAAGTTTAATCCATTCCTCATTGATGGTAAGAAGAGACTGGGAAATTAAGTTGCCACAGTTGCTAGTAACCTAAGTGAACTCATGAAACCAGTAGAAGAGTATGTTTTTCAATGTCCTAGTCCAGGGCTTCAGTAGGAGACTGTGAGACAGTTGTGATTTACAAATACTTGTATTATTTTTGTTGTTTCATACCATGTAATGTGTGTGTGTGGATGGGGTGGGTGAAATGACAAGTACTAAGCTCAAGGATAAAGTTTTTTTGATATTTACCACCCATTTTAAGCAGACCAATAATTGCAGTCCATTATATGTAGATAAAGCTATGTGCTCTAAAATCCAATAATTGCCATTTGATGATTCTATTATCTTTAGGTGTAAACTATTTACAAATTTATGTAACAACAGTGCTAAGCCTTTAAAAATACTCTAATACATATTTACAATCTCAACATTGTATATTTTCTGCTCCAAATTCCCAATCTAATCTATAGTATTTATGGGAAATTGAAGTTACTATGAATAATTCTAAAAAAAGTCATGGTAGCCTTCTGAATAAGGAAAGTAGAATTAGAGGATCTGATAAAATAGTAAAACATATGCTTCAGAAAAAAAATGTCAAATGAAGAAATCTAAAGTCATGATACAAACCCAGATTCCCAGATTGGAAGCATAAGAATATACCTAAAAAAAAATCACCCAAGCAATAGTAGTTAATGCATGTTGCATTATATACCTATTGACAGTCTCATTGTAGTAGGCCCAGTGGTGTGATTTAGCTGGTTTGCACCAGTTCGGCAGAAGCAATACCTAATTTTTTTTTGAGTTTGGAAAATTGATTGTTAAAATAAAACTTGTTATCAGTTTTCTCTAAGGTGTGCTCCTGGGCAGCTGCCCAATGTGGAAATCACAAATTTATATTCTTTACTCTTTTTTTACATTCATCTGTTTATTCTGCACATAGGTGAAAAAAAAAATGGCAAGTGAAGATACCAATTAAGAAGTAATATGATTTTTTTTTGACATCAGAGTAATGATGGCATTAGAGCTACTCCTGATCTCTCCCCTTGAAATTTCAACAAATTGAACAACTATAATGCAGTCAAGGAACTCCAGCTGGGCTCACAGGCATGCCTAAATGACCCATACACTGAATGAATTAAAGGTGACACAGGGTAAAAAGCAGGGTGGAAGATAAAACACAATTCTCCTCTCTTTGGAGAGGAGAAGAGACAAACCTGGAGTGACTGTTTTTGTTTTTGTCTTCTATGCTGGACCACAGGAAGGAGGGAAGCTTGGGGTCTCTGGATTTTGTCTGAAAGGTACAGAAAGGGAAACTCAGAGTGACTGGCTCCCCTTCTGCTGATTGGAGTGGTGAGACAGAGGAAGAGGGGAGATAAATCAAAGCAGCCAGAGTGCAGGGTCACAACTAGTATTACACAGTCTGCCTCCAGCCAAGGCTCAGCAGAGACAGAGAAAGCTAAAGTGTGAGGTTGAACCTTCCAGATCCACCTAACTCAAATTGTAGTAGCTGGGACTGAAAGTGGCGAGACAAACCTCAAGGTTAGCTCTCCAGAGACACTCTTTACATGAAGAATGGAGGTGGTCCATGTCTGGTTCCTAGGTCTGTTAAAACATGAGAAAGAGTGAAGGGAGCCTGAGATCACCATTGCTAGAGCTATAAAGCCCTCACAATATGCCCCACCCACCAACACGACTATGTTCCCACCTACGTCATTTCAATAGCAACATCTCAGTGGACAGCCTAGCAATTCACAGAAATAAAAGTTGTAATACAGTAATACCTACTTAAAGAAACCTCTCAAAACCAAAATTTTTCCCCCTTTTTTTTCCATTTTTTCTTCTAATTCTTTTTTCTCCTTTTCATTTTTGAATTTTATTATTTTAAATTTTTATTCTTGTTTTTATAGGGGTATTTTGTTTTTAATTTTTTCATTGCTTTTTATCTTTTTTCCTGTCGTGTTTCTTCATTATTTGTCATAATTTTTAAAATTTTATATGTTTATTGTATTTTTTTAATTTCTCAATTTTTCAGTACTTTTTTGTTAGAGTTCTTAAAAAAAACCACTCTCAGCTACCAACAAGAAAGAAAAAAAATTAAATACCAGGGCTACACAAGACAGAAATGTACTTTAGAAAGAAAATGAGAAATACCTGGAAAAAGATCTCAATCACATGGAAGCCTTAGAGTTAAATGATAGAAAATTCAAAACTGAAGTTCTGAAAATACTCAACAGGATGTGAGAAGACACCAATAAGCAACTCAATGAGCTTAGAAAACAATGAGCATAAAGAATACCTAACCAAGGAGATTGAAACCTTAAAAACAGAGATAAAGAACTCAATACATGAACTGAAAACTGAAGTGGCAAGCTTAGCTAATAGAACAAGCCAGATAGAGGAAAGAATCAGTGACATGGAAGAGAGACAAATAGAGATGTTACAGAGAGAAGAGGAGAAAGATTCACTAATAAAAATCAACTGAGAGAGCTCTACAAGGATTGTCTGACTCCATCAGAAAGAGCAATATCAGAATAATAGGTATATCAGAAAAAGAAGAGAGGGAGAAAGGAAAGGAGAGCCTATTGAAACAATTAATTGATGAGAATTTCCCAAACCTATGGAAAGAATTAGAGCCTCAAATCCAAGAAGCAAAAAGAACAACCCGAACAGGCTTACTCCAAGTCATATCAAAATAAAGTTGTCAAAAATCAATGTCAAAGAAAGAATCCTCAAAGACATCTAGGGAAAAGAAAAACATAACATATAAAGGAAGCCCATTAGGTTATCATCAGACTTCTCAGCAGAAACTCTACAAGCAAGAAGAGAGTGGACTCAAACATTCAAAGTACTGAAAGAGAGGGATTACAGCCAAGAATACTATATTCATTAAAGTTATCCTTCATACATAAAGGAGAAAAAAAAAATTTTAGAGACATAGAGAAGCTGAGGAAATTTATCACCCAAAAACCCTCACTGCAGGAAATACTGAATGGGATTATCCGACCACACACAAAAAACAAAACACATCAAAACTACAAGTAAAATCTTCAATAAAGTCACAATAGAAACAAGGATAATCTGTGACAACAATAACATAAAAGGAGAGAGTATAAAGATCTGCAGTAGCAAAGGAGGATGGAGTGCATAAGCACTCACATTACAAAGGACTCTTGTACATGTGAACATATTTTTCTTAACCTAATGGTAACCATCCATGTAAAAGCCACTACTGAAACACTCAGCTTAAAAATGATGATACAAGAAAGAAGGATACAATACCACCAAACAAAAACAATTGACAGGAACAAAAGTAAGAAGAACCAACCAAGACACAGAGCTGCCGGAAAACAAAAGATAAAATGGCTATAGGAAATCCTAAAGTGTCAATAATTACCTTAAATGTAAATGGACTGAACTCATCAATAAAAGACACAGATTGGATCAAAAAGCAAAACCCAATGATATTCTGAATGTCTTCAAGAAACACATGTAAGTTGCAAGGACAAAAGTAGATTCAAAATGAAAGATTCAAAAGTGATTCTTCAAGCAAATAATATTTTTAAAAAGCAGGTGTAGCCATACTTATATCTAACAATGCTGACTTCAAGACAACAAAGATAACCAGAGACAAAGATGGTCATTTCATAATGATAAAAGGTACACTGTATCAAGAAGATATAATACTTCTTAATATATATACACTGAACTAGGGAGAAACAAATTATATAAAACATATACTAACTGATGTAAAAAATAAAAGCAGATAAAAACACAATCATACTTGAAGATTTGAACACAGCATTGATGGCTTTAGATAAGTCACCCAAAGAGAAAATCATAAAGAAATATCGGCCTTAAATGACACTCTAGACCAAATGGACATAATAGACATATATGAGATATTTTATTCCAAAATGTCAGATTATATATTCTCCTGTATGCATAGAACATTCTCAATGATAAACCACATGCTAGGCCACAAAACTAACATCAACAAACTCAGGAAGTTTGAAATTATACCAAGCATATTTTCTGATCACAAGGTTTGAAATTAGAAATCAAGTGTAAAAAGGAAGTAAACAAATGCACAAAATATGTAGAAATTAAATCACAGACTTCTAAAATATGACTGTGTCCAAGAAAAAATAATAGCAGAAATCAGAGGATATATACAGACACTGGCCAGTTGGCTCAGCGGTAGAGTGTTGGCCTGGCGTGCGGAAGTCCTGGGCTCAATTCCCAGTCAGGGCACACAAGAGAATTGTCCATCAGCTTTTCCACCCTTCCCCTTCTCCTTCCTCTCTGTCTCTCTCTTCCCCTCCTGCAGGCAAGGCTCCATTGCAGCAAAGCTGGCCCAGTCACTAAGAATAGCTCTATGGCCTCCACCTCAGGTACTAGAATGGCTCCGGCCAAAACAGAGCAATGCCCTAGATGGGCAGAGCATTGCCCTCTGGTGGGCATGCCATGTGGATCCTGGTCAGGCACATGTGGAAATCTGTCTGACTGCCTCCTCACTTCTAACTTCAGAAAAATACCAAAATAAATAAATAAATAAATAAACAAAAACAAAAAATATATATGCAGACAAATGAAAATGACACATCAAAATTTCTGTAATGCAGTGAAAGCAGTAATCAGAGGGAAGTTTATATCATTGCTGCTTATATCAAGAAACAAGAGAGAGGCCCTGGCCTGTTGGCTCAGCGGTAGAGCGTCGGCCTGACGTGCAGGGGACCCGGGTTCGATTCCTGGCCAGGGCACATAGGAGAAGCGCCCATTTGCTTCTCCACCCCCCCTTCCTCTCTGTTTCTCTCTCTTCCCCTCCCGCAGCCAAGGCTCCATTGGAGCAAAGATGGCCCAGGCACTGGGGATGGCTCCTTGGCCTCTGCCCCAGGCGCTGGAGTGGCTCTGGTCACGGCAGAGCGGCACCCCGGAGGGGCAGAGCGTCGCTCCCTGGTGGGCGTGCCGGGTGGATCCCGGTCGGGCGCATGTGGGAGTCTGTCTGACTGTCTCTCCCCGTTTACAGCTTCAGAAAAAAATACAAAAAAAAAAAAAAAAAAGAAACAAGAGAGATCACAAGTAAAAAACTTAACATCACACCTTAAGGAACTAGAAAAAGAAGAACAAAGGTAATCCAAAATCAGGAGGAGAAAGAAAATAGAAAATTTAGAGCAGAACTAAATAAAATAAAGAACAAAATAAACATATAAAAATTAATATCATAGAAAGCTGATGCTTTGAAAAGATCATTAAAATTGACCAACCCCTGCCTAGATTCACTAAAGAAAAAAAGAGGAAGGACTCATATAAACAAAATCCAAAATGAAAGAGGAGAAATTACCACAGATATCATAGATATACAAAAGATCTTACTAGAATATTATGAAAGATTACATGCCACTAAATACAACAAGAGGAAATGGATAAATTTCTAGAACTACACAATCTTCCTAGACTGAGGCACAAAGAAGTGGAAAACCTAAATAGAGCCCTGGCTGGTTGGCTCAGCGGTAGAGCGTCAGCCTGGTGTGCGGGGGACCCGGGTTCGATTCCCGGCCAGGGCACATAGGAGAAACGCCCATTTGCTTCTCCACCCCCCTTCCTCTCTGTCTCTCTCTTCCCCTCCCGCAGCCAAGGCTCCATTGGAGCAAAGATGGCCCAGGCACTGGGGATGGCTCCTTGGCCTCTGCCCCAGGCGCTAGAGTGGCTCTGGTCGCGTCAGAGCGACGCCCCAGAGGGGCAGAGCATCGCCCCCTGGTGGGCAGAGCATCGCCCCTGGTTGGTGTGCTGGGTGGATCCCGGTCGGGCGCATGCGGTAGTCTGTCTGACTGTCTCTCTCCGTTTCCAGCTTTAGAAAAATACAAAAAAAAAAGAAAACCTAAATAGATAGATAAGCAGAAAGGAAATAGAAGTAACTATCAAAAAAACTCCACAAAAACAAAACATAAAGGGATATTGTATCCTATCAAATGCCCTTTCTGCATCTATTGATAGGATCATATGGTTTTTGTTCTTTGTTTTGTTGATGTGGTATATTACAGATCAAATTGTTACACTAGTAAATTTTACCAAACATTTAAAGAAGATCTGGTACCTTTCTCATAATCTTCCAAAAAATAGAAGAAATACTTCCAACATATTTTATGAGGCCAACATATTTTTCATATCAAAACCTGGTAAGGATAACACACACAAAAAAAGCTACAGACCAATATCTTTAATAAATACAGATGCAAAAATCCTAAACAAAATACTAGCAAATCAAATACAACACTATAAAAAAATAATAAATCATGGTCAATTGGGATTTATTGCAGGAGCACAAGGATTGTTCAACCTACAGAAGTTGATCAACGTAATACACCACATCAACAAAACAAAGAACAAAAACCATATGGTCCTATCAATCAGGCGTCCCCAAACTACGGCCCACGGGCCGCAATGCAGCCCCCTGAGGCCATTTATCCAGCCCCCACTGCACTTCTGGAAGGGGCACCTCTTTCATTAGTGGTCAGTGAGGGGACCACTGTATTTGGCAGCCCTCCAATGGTCTGAGGGACAGTGAAGTGGCCCCCTGTGTAAAAAGTTTGGAGACCCCTGCCGGGCATTTGATAGGATACAAACATTCCTTTATGTTTAAAACACTAAAAAAAAAAAAATCAGAATAGAAGGAAAGTACCTCAAGATAATAAGAGCCATATTTGGCAAACTATCAGCTAATATCATACTAAATGGTGAAAAACTAAAGGTTTTTTCTCTAAAATCAGGAACAAGACAAGGTTGCCCATTCTCTCCACTCTTACTCAACATAGTTCTAGAAGTTTTATCAAGAATGGTCAGGGCCCTGGCCGGTTGGCTCAGTGGTAGAGTGTGGGCCTGGCGTGCAGAAGTCCTGGGTTTGATTCCCGGCCAGGGCACACAGGAGAAGCGCCCATCTGCTTCTCCACCCCTCCCCCTCTCCTTCCTCTCTGTCTCTCTCTTCCCCTCCCGCAGCAAGGGTCCATTGGAGCAAAGATGGCCCCGGCTCTGGGGACGGCTCCTTGGCCTCTGCCCCAGGCACTAGAGTGGCTCTGGTCGCGACAGAGCGATGCCCCGGAGGGGCAGAGCATCGCCCTCTGGTGGGCAGAGCATCGCCCCTGGTGGGCGTGCCGGGTGGATGCCGGGTGGATCCCGGTCGGGCGCCTGTGGGAGTCTGACTGTCTCTCCCCGTTTCCAGTTTCAGAAAAATACAAAAAAAAAAGAAAAAAAAGAATGGTCAGGCAAGAGAAAGAAATAAAAGGCATTCATATTAGGAAAGAAGAAGTAACGGTATCACTTTTTGCACGTGACATCATCCTATATGTAGAAAAACCCCAAATACTCCACCAAAAAACTAAAGAAACAATAAACCAATACAGTAGTCTTAGGATATAAAATCAATATACAAAAATCTACTTATTTTCTATATGCCAAAAATGAAACTTCAGAAAATGAACTCAAAAGAACAATTTCTTTTACAATCGCAACAAACAAAAAAAGGTAATTAGGAATAAAATTAACAACGAATGTGAAGGACCTACATACTGAAAACTGCAAAATAGTCTCAAAAGAAATCGAGAAAGATACAATAAAATAAAAAAAATATTCCTTGTTCATGGATTGGAAGAATCAACATAGTTAAAATGGCCACATTATCCAAAGCAATATACAAATTTAATGCAATCCTCATGAAAATCCCAATGTCATTTTTTAGAGAAATATAACAAAAAATTACTAGGTTTGTATGGAACCATAAAATAGCCCAAATAGCCAAAGCAATCCTGAGGAACAAGAATGAAGCCTGGGTATCACACTACCTGACTTCAAATTATACTGTAGAGCCACAATAATCAAAACAGCATGATACTGGCAGAAAAACAGACATACAGACCAATGCAACAGAATTGAGAGCCCAGAAAGAATATATATATATTCATCTTTGACAAAGATGAATCACACAAATCATCTTTGACAGAGGAGCCAAAAACACACCTTGGAGAAAAGAGTGCCCCTTCAATAAGTGGTGCTGGGAAAATTGGAATACCACATGCAAAAGAATTAAACTTGACTACAGTTTGTCCCCCTGAACAAAAATTAATTCATTATGGATCAAAGACCTAAATATAAGACCCGAAAGTATAAATTACATATAAGAAAACATAGGAATTAAGCTCATGAACCTTGAGTGTAAAGAATAATTTATGAATTTGACCTCAAAGGCAAGAGAATAAAGACTAAAATAAATAAATGGGACTTTATCAAACTAAAAAAATTCAGCACAGCAAAAGAAACAGACAACAAAACAAATTGACAGCCAACTAAATGGGATATTTGCAAACAACAGCTCTGGTAATGAGTTAATATCCAAATATATAAAGAACTCACAAAGCTCAGCAACAAACAAGTAAACAATCCAATTAAGAGGACCTGAGCAGACACCCCTCCCAAGGGGACATACAAATGGCCAACAGATATATGAAAAGATGCTCATCTTGCCCTGGCCGGTTGGCTCAGCGGTAGAGCGTCGGCCTAGCGTGCGGAGGACCCGGGTTCGATTCCCGGCCAGGGCACATAGGAGAAGCGCCCATTTGCTTCTCCACCCCTCCGCCGCGCTTTCCTCTCTGTCTCTCTCTTCCCCTCCCGCAGCCAAGGCTCCATTGGAGCAAAAAGATGGCCCGGGCGCTGGGCATGGCTCTGTGGCCTCTGCCTCAGGCGCTAGAGTGGCTCTGGTCGCAATATGGCGACGCCCAGGATGGGCAGAGCATCGCCCCCTGGGGGGCAGAGCACCGCCCCTGGTGGGCGTGCCGGGTGGATCCCGGTCGGGCGCATGCGGGAGTCTGTCTGACTGTCACTCCCTGTTTCCAGCTTCAGAAAAATGAAAAAGAAAAAAAAAAAAAAAAAAAAAAAAAAAAAAAAAAAAAAAAAAAGATGCTCATCTTTACTAGCTATTTGAGAACAGCAAATCAAAACTACAAAAAGATACCACCTAACACCAGGTAGATTGGCTATTATCAAAAAGACAGATAACAAGTGTTGGAGGGATTGTGAAGAAAAGGAACCCTCATTCACTGATGGTGGGAATGTAAAGTAGTATAACCATTATGGAAGGAAGTATGGTGGTTCCTCAAAATATTAGGAATAGAACTACCATATGACCCAGCAATCCCTCTGCTGAGTATCTACTCCCCCAACTCAAAAACATTGGTATGTAAGACACATGCATCCCTATGTTCATCATAGCATTATTCACAGTGGCCTAGACATGAAAACAACCCAAGGCATTACAATACCTGACTTTAAACTATATTATAGAGCCACGATAATCAAAACAGCATGGTATTGGCAGAAAAATAGACACTCAGACCAATGGAACAGAATAGAAAGCCCAGAAATAAAACCACATATATATGGTCAAATAATCTTTGACAAAGGGGCCAACAACACACAATGGAGAAAAGAAAGCCTCTTCAACAAATGGTGTTGGGAAAACTGGAAAGCCACATGCAAAAGAATGAAACTCGACTACAGCCTGTCCCCGTGTACTAAAATTAATTCAAAATGGATCAAAGACCTAAATATAAGACCTGAAACAATAAAGTACATAGAAGAAGACATAGGTACTAAACTCATGGACCTGGGTTTTAAAGAACATTTTATGAACTTGACTCCAATGGCAAGAGAAGTGAAGGCAAAGATAAATGAATGGGACTACATCAGACTAAGAAGTTTTTGCTCAGCAAGAGAAACTGATATCAAAATAGACAGCCAGCTAAATGGGAAATGATATTTTCAATACTCTTTATTTATTTTATTTTTATTTTTTTTATTCATTTTAGAGAGGAGAGAGAGAGGGAGAGAGAGAGACAGAGGGGAGGAGCTGGAAGCATCAACTCCCATATGTGCCTTGACCAGGCAAGCCCAGGGTTTTGAACCGGCGACCTCAGCATTTCCAGGTCGACGCTTTATCCACTGTGCCACCACAGGTCAGGCTGGAAATGATATTTTCAAACAACAGCTCAGATAAGGGCCTAATATCCAAAATTTACAAAGAATTCATAAAACTCAACAACAAACAAACAAACAATCCAATAAAAAATGGGAAGAGGACATGAACAGACACTTCTCCCAGGAAGAGATACAAATGGCCAACAGATATATGAAAAGATGCTCAGCTTCATTAGTTATTAGAGAAATGCAAATCAAAACTACAATGAGATACCACCTCACCCCTCTTAGATTAGCTATTATCAACAAGACGGGTAATAGCAAATGTTGGAGAGGCTGCGGAGAAAAGAGAACTCTCATCCACTGTTGATGGGACTGTAAAGTAGTACAACCATTATGGAGGAAAGTATGGTGGTTCCTCAAAAAACTGCAAATAGAACTACCTTATGACCCAGCAATCCCTCTACTGGGTATATACCCCAAAACCTCAGAAACATTGTTACGTAAAGACACATGTAACCCCATGTTCATTGCAGCACTGTTCACAGTGGCCAAGACATGGAAACAACCAAAAAGCCCTTCAATAGAAGACTGGATAAAGAAGATGTGGCACATATACACTATGGAATACTACTCAGCCATAAGAAATGATGACATCAGATCATTTACAGCAAAATGGTGGGATCTTGATAACATTATACGGAGTGAAATAAGTAAATCAGAAAAAAACAAGAACTACATGATTCCATACATTGGTGGAACACAAAAACGAGACTAAGAGACATGGACAAGAGTGTGGTGGTTACCAGGGGTGGGGGGAGGGAGGACATAGGAGGGAGGGAGGGAGAGAGTTAGGGGGAGGGGGAGGGGCACAGAGAATAGATAGAGGGTGACGGAGGACAATCTGACTATGGGCGAGGGGTATGCAACATAATTTAATGACAAGATAACCTCGACATGTTTTCTTTGAATATATGTACCCTGATTTATTAATGTCATCCCATTAACACTAATAAAAATTTATTAAAAAAAAAAAGCAAAAAGAAAACAACCCAAGCGTCCCTTGACAGAAGAATGGATAAAGGAGATGTGGTACATACATACAATGGAATACTACAGCCATAAGAAATGATGATATAGTGACATTTATGACAACATGGATGGATCTTGAGAACATTATACTGAGTAAAACAAGTAAATTAGGAAAAGCTAAGAAGTGTACAATTTCACACATAGGTGAGATATAAATCTGAGATTATCAACATAGATAAAAGTGAAGTGGTTACCAATGGGGAAGGAAATGTGTGGGAGGGGGAAAGGGATTTGAGTGAATGGGGATGAGGGGTGGGTGGAAGGATTAAAAGAGGGACAAACATTAGGTGACAGAAAATTATTTGGTTTTGGATGATAAGTATACAGCATAATGAACAGTTCAAATGCTATAGAAATGTTCACCTAAAATCTATGTACTCCTATTGATCAATGTCACCCTATTAAAGTTAATTTTCTAAATAAAATTTAAGAAAAGCAATATGGAAATATCTTAAATAACAGTTTTATTATTTTTGCCAGGTATTATTTTTTTTCGTTAATATTTTAGAACTATTTTATAACATAACCTAGCTTTGTGTACCTCTTGTATTGTTCTTATTTAAGTATTACATGCATGAAATTACATACTACCTTTCAGTATGCCGTTTTATTTATACTTAAAATGGTCATTAGGGCAGAGAACCAGTTGTTAAATTATTTGAATCCTACCACTTGAGTAGGACATACTAGAACTCAATGCACCTACACTCACTCCCTACTTATTTTAGGAGGAAACAGCTCAGTCTAAATCCCAATGGCAAGATATTAGTGCAACTACTACTCCTGGGTTTCCACACCTCGGGTCCTAAAAATTATAGCCCTCCTTTTCCTTTGCTTCACTGATGGAACTGGGAAGGGCAGGCAACCCACACTTGATAGAGTTCTTCCCCAGTAATTCTCTGACTTTTTAATATCTATATCTTCATATTTTAAGTTATTTTCAGTTATGCTTTTTGTCACTTATAATCGAAACCTCCCTGATTAATAGGACAACTAAAATTGATGTAGTTTATTTGCTAGATTTTTAGTGTTAGTTCAATTTATCTGGATTTTATGGAAAAATAATCCAGCAAGCTCTAATTCTGTATTTATAATAATAAGTAGAGTACAGCCTGACCAGGCGTTGGCGCAGTGGATAGAGCATCAGACTGGGATGCGGAAGACCCAGGTTCGAGACCCCGAGGTTGCCAGTTTGAGCGTGGACTCATCTGGCTTGAGCAAAAAGCTCGCCAGCTTGGATCCAAAGTCGCTGGCTCGAGCAAGGGATTATTTGGTCTGCTGTAGCCCCACGGTCAAGGCACATATGAGAAAGCAATCAATGAACAACTAAGGTGTCGCAAATGCGCAACAAAAAACTAATGATTGATGCTTCTCATCTCTCCGTTCCTGTCTGTCTGTCCCTGTCTATCCCTCACTCTGACTCTCTCTCTCTGTCTCTGTAAATAAATAAATAAATAAAATAAGTAGAGTTCAGGAAATGTTAATATTTGATATGGTGAAAGTATTCTTCTAAATTAAAAATAATGAGTGACAAAAGTATAAAAATAATATTTTCTTAAGGAAACAAAACTGCTTTCAAGTAGTTTGCATTCAAAATATGTACCGATTACAAATGATGCTTGATGTGTTATTGTAATAAGTCTCACTAAATACCTACATCAACGTTAGTTGGCATTTTTATTGAGAGGTGTTTTATAACATAAAAAACACTTTGTTATTTCTGTGCATAATGTATACATTATTACTTTAAAATCATCATACAGAATTAAGTTTAAATTTCCATTGATGCACACACATAGCCCAAAATGAGTGTTCCAGCAGCAGTATCCACTATTTGAAATCTGATATTTGTCTTTCCAGAAGATAGCCCTCCATTTCCTTACCTGAAAAAGTGTTTATAAAATATGTAGAATGATTTATTGATCATTATATTTTTATGTGCATTTTATATAGATGTAACATTCTGTGTAATATTAAACCATTTTTATTCAGTAATATTCTTGAAAGTTTTGTCCATGAAAGCAGGCATAAAATTAAGTAATTTTTAAAATCATACATATAGTTTCTCATAATATCAATTCATTATACACTGCTCACAAAAATTAGGGGATCAGGGAACGTGCAGATACTCTAGTATTTTCAGCCTTTGTATAGAGCATGTTCATCAATATAATAAAAGTTAGTTTTCCCTCACATTTGCATAATCAAACAAGTTTCTTTGACTTGATTGCTTTTCTGATGTTCTTGTTTAATAAAAAAAAATCAAATGCTTCTTTTTTCTATCACTTTATATTCTTGTTGAAATATCCCCTAATTTTTGTGAGCAGTATAATTTAGTTCCCTACTGATGGAAATCTAGGTAAACAATTATCCTTATTTCAGTGCTTCTGCCATCAACAAACAAATTAAATGGTTGCACCTGGGTGCTGTTTCTCTCATTCTCTACCATCTCCACCACTGCAAACATGACTTGGGGCCAATATTCCATGAAGTACACATGTACACACAAACGCACACAACACAGACAGTTACTATATATTTGAAGGAAATATGAGAATTCCAAAGTTAAAAAAGACAGTTAATTCATCTAAAATAAACAAGCAAGCACAGAGACAAAAAATGAGTAAGTTTTGAAAACAAAATTTGGATATTAATCTTAATTACTCCAAGACAGCATCAAATAATTCCTCTCAAAATTAGGATGAGTTAAATGAATGCTCTCTATGCCGAGAGACTGAGTTACAGATTGTACACATGATCTACTTGACTTTTTTTCTCTATATGGTATACATTTTTTAAAAGAGTAATCTGTGAGTTGATTTTAGATAGTTTTAGACTTGTATGGCAATTTGGATTACTGCTTTAAATGTGCTTTTGTCTGTGATAGTAAATTAATTAAGCATTTCATACAATGGTAGTTAATAATTCTTTTCTGAAGTTCTCCTAAAATTAGTATGTTCACCAACATTATCAAAAGATAAAGTTATCTGTTGCTTGATGTTGTGTCAGAAAATAATCTGATAACTGTAAGTAAGTCATAAGCTTCTGAATTGCGCTAAAAAATTTAGCCAATGTGCAACTTCAATATTTTGGGAATGTTATTTTTTAACTATCACTAAGTATTGGTCATTGTGTCTAGTTGTTTAGATAGCAGGAGATAGTCAACATGAACAACAATAGAACTAAGTCATTTAAAAAATAAAAAAAGGTAAAAAGCTAAAAATTGGTGACCATGACAACAAACAGAAAATAATATTCTGGAAGGTATGGAACATCTGCTGTTGGTATTATTTAAAAATTATTTTGTTCAGCAGACCACGTTGGAAACAATTAGAGAAGATTCTCTTGTCAGACTTAAAATCATACCATTTGCTGAAGTAGAACATGTGTTACATTTAAAAGATGAGGTTCAGACTTCAACCAATCATCTTCCTATTCTAGTACTATCCCATTGTCTAATGATATAGCAAGGTTAGACAAGCTTCTCCGGGGAAAAATATTACTGAGAACTTTGATATTGACCTACATGAATGACTCTTATTTGTAATTTAAGCAAGGATAAAAATAAACACCATAATTTGATGGAATAATATATCTTCTAGACAAAGCAGAATTTTGAATAAAAAGGGAAGAGACATTTTACATTTTGTAACAGCAAAATAAGTATTTAGCAAATTTATTCAAACTAGTGTAATAAATAGAAGCCTAGACTACTGACTTTTCTCTAAATAAATAATATATTGTTCTGCATGCCTTAAATAAATTAAGTCATCTCGGAAGCTATTATATTTATGACATACAAAATATACATTGTATGCTCTCGTTTTAAATTTAATATACTTTGTATCACAGAAATTGTATTCTAATGTAGAGCATTTTATGATTTGAATAGATGTTTCTGTTAATACAACACAGTTGAGTTATTTAAACTAGCATCATGGTTTCTACAGAGGTGATCTTAAATCCACCTCAATAAGGATATGAATAGCTTAGTTTAATTACATTCAATGAAATGTCAGAAAGCTATCTATTATTCAGAGACATGTAAAATAAAATCTTACAATTTCCTTAAGTTTATATTTTGGGTATATTTTCTGTTTATTATACAAATTAAAGTCTATTAAATCAGAAACAAAATAATACCAGTTAATATACAAATTTTAAATATATATATTTTAAGGGCAAATGAAAGATTTGGTATTCTTTTTCATGCAAAAGTTTTAACTGTTTCTTATAAGAATGTACTAAAACTAAAAAAGCAGGATTTCAGTAAAATAAATTAAAATTCAAAACAAGTATCAAACATAAAAAATAACTTCATCAAAAACTATCAAACAAATTACAAAGTACTAAAAACTAGTGTACCTTAAAACATATTTTGCTATTCTCTCACACAATGAAAGATTTGTTGAAATCTGGAATTTGAAAATTCTCTCAGCCTTTGT
The DNA here is from genome assembly GCF_036850995.1 of Saccopteryx leptura. Taxonomy (NCBI): domain Eukaryota; kingdom Metazoa; phylum Chordata; class Mammalia; order Chiroptera; family Emballonuridae; genus Saccopteryx; species Saccopteryx leptura. Next base: position 266,055,280 of record NC_089505.1, on the reverse strand, counting down.
GCAACAATTGATTAAGAAATCTTGCCTAGCAACCTAGAGGTTTTTTTTTGTTTTCCAATGTTGCTTCTTAGATTTAAGGCTGCAGGAGTTGTATCTGACATTTTTCTTCAGTAAAGATTTACTTAGTGATGTTAGACCCAGTTTTTATCTCTAAAAAAGGAACCAGAAGAAAGTTAACCAAAAATGTGGATTTAATTTGTGGACTCTAGAAACAACTCTTCATATAATTCTGTGACTGGCACTGCACTAGGATAGGCCCTTTAAAAACCATCTTTTATAATGCATAAACTGTACATATGTGTGTATAATATATGCACACATAAATATATATGTAAGAATATAGTGCATGAAAAAATAAAACTATTTACATATAGTAAACTTACTAGTTCCTGACTTATGCTAGCCAAGTCCACATTAATTTTCTCCACTTTATGCTCTTTTTAAGATGCTCTGCTGCAATATCTCCTTATTTTGGATTATTTTACTTAATTATAGATGTTTCTAATGCACATTTCATGTTAAAAGATGTGTTTACAATAAAGAGTTAAAATAATTAAAACTTTTTCATGGTAATCCCCTCTAAACCTTCTGGATTGATGAAATTGAAAGGATCTGAAGATGACATGAATTGTTTAAAATGTGTAACACTAAAGTATACAAAACCTTGTATATAATAAGAATTTTTATGGTATTGTACAAGCCTGAAAGAGTAAGAATTTGAAAACTTAAGCCTCAAATTTAACTCATAACATTTTCTTTCAAACATTTATATTTATTAAAAAGTCCAGTTATCTGTTGACTTTATAATATGTAAATATCCTCAGTTTAGTCACCAAATATTTTTTCTTGGTGAGCAAATAAAAGATAATTTAAAGAATGTGCTGTTGAGCACAAGTTTAAAAAAGTCATATAATTTAGCTATGAAGTGAAATAGAAGTTATATTTGTCACTTGGTGTTGTCATAATATACTCACTCTGTGTCTTCTAGTACTTCTATCAATACATGGAATCAATGAACTATGGCTTATTCTCAATTTCCCTGGCTGCTGGCTTTCTTGGAACAGATTATTACAAAGCTTGGGGACTTGAACTATGTAGACAATTTCAATAATGAACTAACACATAAGACATAGCACCATTAAGATACAGTAGAATGTAGACCAGCCCTAGCTGGTGGCTAAGTAGATAAGAGTGTCAGCCTGGTGTATGCATACATACCTCAGGTTCGATTCTTGGTCAGGGCACACAAGAGAAACGGTCATCTGCTTCTCACTCTCTCCCTTCTCTCTCTTTTCCCCTCCCGCAGCCAGTGTCTCGACTGGTTCAAGTGTCATCCCTGGGCACTGAGGATAGTTTGGTTGGTGTAAGCATCAGCCTCAGTCTCAGTGGATCCTAATTGGGGCACACGAGGGAGTCTATCTTACTATCTCTCCTCCTCTCTCTCACACACACAAAAAGACACAGTAGACCTGGATTTGTCATCCACCTGATTATTTCATGAGTTTAATAAATTTATAATAGGCTTGCTTGAAGTAGAAAATGACTTTGTTATTAGCTGAATCAGCTTTATATAAAAATTAAGAATACCCCGCACCACAAGAGGAACAAATTTACAAGAAAACCATAGTGCAGAACATCAAGTATCCGAAGTCAATAAAAGTATTAGAAAAATGTATGGATGGATTTCTTTGCAGATCCATTTGGAAGAGCAGGTGTGAGCTCTGGATAACAAGGCACAAAAGAAAATCACAATCTGAAGTAGCAACATTGTATCATATTAGCATGTTAGTGATTTTGTACAGAAAAAGGGTTCTCAGGATGCATCAGAATGCTTTAGTGCAGCTGCCTAGGGGAAATGAAAGATTGGTTTCTCATTCTGGGGTGTCCTTGCCCAATGATAGGCTTGAGGAAAGAGTATAGGTGCACGGTTGGAAAGGATAAATATAATTCAAGTACAGAGAAGTTTAAATAACCTAGTTTTAATTGCATGTAAAGAAACTTATTAAAGGACACTGTTCATTGACAGAGGAAAGAAAACATAAATCAGTGATTATGAAAAGGGAGGAAATTATAAGAGATAAATTGTATTTTTTAAAAATTTTTTCTGAAGTGAGAAGCAGGGAGGCAGAGAGAAAGACTCCCGGATGCGCCCAACTGGGATCCACCCAGCAAGCCCACTAGGGGGCGATGCTCTGCCCATCTGGGGCATTGCTCCACTGCAACTGGAGCCATAGTAGTGCTTGAGGTGGAGGCCATGGAGCCATCCTCAGCGCTTGGACCAATTTTTCTCCAAGGGAGCCTTGGCTGCAAGAGGGGAAGTGAGAAATAGAGAGAAAGGAGAGGGGAGGGTGGAGAAGCAGATGGGTGCTTCTCCTGTGTACCCTCGCTGGGAATCAAACCCCAGACTTCCACATGCCAGGCCGATGCTCAACCACTGAGCCAACCAGCCAGGGCCTAAGAGAAAATAGTTGATGCCCCATTACTATATTTTATGTATTAAGAAAATATATAAAATATGGAAAATTTTCCATTTCCCATCAGTATCTTGGAAGATCTACTGCCATTTTCATTCCATAAGAAAAGAGGTGATCTTTTATTTTATTTTATTTTTATTTTTTTATAGTTTATTTATTTATTATTTATTTATTCATTTTAGAGAGGAGAGGGAGAGACAGAGAGAGAGAAGGGGGGAGGAGCTGGAAGCATCAACTCCCATATGTGCCTTGACCAGGCAAGCCCAGGGTTTTGAACCGGCGACCTCAGCATTTCCAGGTCGACGCTTTATCCACTGTGCCACCACAGGTCAGGCCAAGAGGTGATCTTTTAAACAAAGGAAACAAGACATTTTGTTTAGAGCATGTTGTAAAAATCAATATAGATGAATAAATTTTAAACCTGATAACCCATTAGAAGAATGCTCAGATGTAGTTTAGACCAGGCAGAATGGGGTGATCAAATCAGAAAATAGCAGACCCCTGATAGGTCAGAAGTCCATCAGCCAATTGTTGTTTTCGACAGGGCTATTCCATCAAACTTTGGTTAGTTTTCAAGGCTACTTACTAGATCCGTGATGGCGAACCTTTTTATAAAAATCGCCCACTTTTGCAGTGCTGGTCGACCTGGGCGGGAGGGATCAGGTCGACCAGCACCGCAAAAGTGAGCGGGTTTTTATAAAAAGGTTGCCATCACGGTACTAGATAATTAGAATAACTAGTATTGTTGGTTAGTCTAATGAGTCTATGCAAGAGTGACCAATTATTAGGCCAATCAGATTGATGGGTAGTACATGAGCTTTTTAGTTAAAAAGAATTTTTTTTTTTGAAGCCAGATCCAGGTTCAGGTGGACAGGGGATTATTATTAATTGTTTTTTTCCCCATGAAACCAAAACAGAGAATGAGGAAACAACTTTTAGTGTTGGCTATGCTTTGTGCTTTATTTTCCTACATGGAGAATATCTGGTAGCTTATGATAATATTTTTTAAAATTTACTCATATATTTATTAAATCAATAGTGTTTCTTGTTTGCTTTGCCAGAATCTACTCTTCGATGGAAATAAGTAAAGGAGATTTACCCTATCTCTGTTACTTCACAGTCTACTATTCACTAAAACTTCCAAAATTCAAAAATATTTGGTTTTAATAACATGTCACTGAGAGATGCCCTCATCCACCGAATGTTTTAGAAAATGTTGTGATAGTTTCCTGTTGTAATGGTAGCTGGCTTCTACCTTCCCCATTTCCAGTACTTTTTTTTTTTTTTTTTTTTTTTTTTTTTTTTTGTATTTTTCCGAAGCTAGAAACGAGGAGAGACAGTCAGACTCCCGCATACGCCCGACCGGGATCCACCTGGCACGCCCACCAGGGGGCGACGCTATGCCCACCAGGTGTCTATGCTCTGCCCCTCCGGGGTGTTGCTCTGCTGAGACCAGAACCACTCTAGTGCCTGGGGCAGAGGCCAAGGAGCCATCCCCAGCGCCCGGGGCCATCTTTGCTCCAATGGAGCCCCGGCTGTGGCTGCGGGAGGGGAAGAGAGAGACAGAGAGGAAGGAGAGGGGGAGGGGTGGAGAAGCAGATGGGCGCTTCTCCTGTGTGCCCTGGCCGGGAATCGAACCCGGGACTTCTACACGCCAGGCCGACGTTCTACCACTGAGCAAACCGGCCAGGGCCCTCCAGTATTTTTTTAATTATTATTTTAGTAGCATTTTCACATTGTGTGTATAAGTGATTATGATGTGGGGAGTTGGATGGTGTTTTTCTGTCTTTTCAGGTGCTGGGTGAAAAAAGACTGTGAGAACCAGTTACTGAAAGTTTACTCCATGTAAAAGTCCTAAAAAGAATTTTTCCCTGAGCTATTTACCTTCCATGGTATTTGTGAGATGTGGAGAGGTTTAAAACACTGTCTAGGTTCAGTTTGATGTCATTGTTTGTTAATTTTGGGGAGTAAACTCAATGCTGTTTTTCATTCGTACATCCAACAGATATTGAATAAATGTCATCTAAACATCAGTCACTGTGCATGGCACAACAATAAAATAATGGGCAAAGTAGGCATTTTTCTACTAGGATGAAGTTTTATATTCCCAAATGTGACAACAGATTAGTCAAACAATTCACACATACTATATATAATCACCAACTATAATAAGTTTTATGAAGAGAAAGCAATGATACTGTAAAAGTTAAAAGTGTATTTCCCTGACCCTTTTTCAGAGACAATATGGCTTACACAGTTGTTTTCTGAGGTGATATTTGAACTCATGATTGCATAACAAGTTAGAATAAATTGGACTATAGGAGGGAGAGAAAAACTTGTTCAGAGTAATGGAAGACAAGTGCTAAAAGAAACGAGAAAAAGCAATACACACTAAAGTGATTGAGTTAGAAAATTTGGGGCTCAGGACATCAAAGAAAGGATAATGGAGGTCAGGCTGGGAAGTGAGCCAAGGCCACACATATATGTCTTTACATTCTGTAGAATTTATCAGTTCACTAATTTTAGTCTTAAGATTATTTTCATTAAACACTATATATTAGTATTACTGTTCTCCACCCAAATTTCTTAACATAACTATGTTATTGTAATTTCTTTGAAATATTGAAAACAGTGTAATATGAAGAGGGCTTGATTTTCATTCTACTAAGAAAATCAACATACTCCATATATATATGGAGTTATTTTCTTTGGGACTGTCTTTAAACATATTTAACTAATGTTGTTTATTTTGAATGTTGACGTTGTGATAGTTAAAAAGTATAAAGACATATAGCCTGACCTGTTGTGGTGCAGTGGATCACATCGACCTGGAATGCTGAGGTCGCCAGTTCAAAGCCCTGGGCTTGCTAGGTCAAGGCACATATGGGAGTTGATGCTCCCTGCTCCTCCTTTCTCCCTCTCTTTCTCTCTCTCTCTGTCTCTCTCTCCTTCTCTTACTCTCTCTACTCTCTAAAATAAATAAATAAATAAATAAATAAATAAATAAATAAAACATTTCTTAGGATGTTATGTTTTTTAAAAAAGTTTAAAGACATATTAAGGAAGTCTTCATCTCCTTCAGTCTGCTTATTTCTCCACACAACCACATCACTCAGCATTTGAGTCATCTACAGCAACAGTTTGGATTATCTTTTCAGGTGTTTCTAACCTTTAACAAGCCCATAATAATAATTTACTCACCTATAAATGTTTTGTTTCATGTTTTATAAATATAGCTCCACTTCTATTTATTACTCTAAAACTTGCTCTTTTTACTTAACAAATTATCATGGACTTCTTTTAAGGTCAATATTTGCATCCATGTTATTATTTTAAACTGATGCCAAAGAATTCATACAGGATGTGCTGTATATATTTAAACATTCATCTATTTATGACCATTCTGACTGCTTCAATATTTTGTTGCTATATGTATATATATATATTGCTCACAAAAATAAAGGGATATTTCAAAATGAACATGAAGCTATAAAATATCCCCTAATTTTTATGAGCAATATATATATATATATGCAAATATTTTATAGTAACTAACAGTGGTGCAACAAATGTTCTTAAATAGAATATTTTGAAGATAATTTAGATATAAAACTTTAGCTTACTATAGCAATTTCCTCCTAGGATGTTGAGATAATGGGAAAATATATTTATTACAGGATAGTACCTAGTAAAAATTCAGTTAATCATAAGTACTACTTACATCTTTATATATTGGTGTTTTTTGTTTTTTGTTTTTATAAATTTTTATTTTAATGGGGTGACATCAACAAATCAGGGTACACATATTCAAAGAAAACATCTCCAGGTTATCTTGTCATTTAGTTCTGTTGCATACCCATCCCCCAAAGAGAGATCGCCCTCCGTCACCCTCTATCCAGTTTTCTCTGTACCCCTCCCCCTCCCCTTCCTCCTCTCCCTCCTTCCCTCCCCCCACTCCCCATAAACACCACACTCCTGTCCATGTCTCTTAGTCTCGCTTCCATGTCCCACCAGTGTATGGAATCCTGCAGTTCTTGTCTTTTTCTGATTCGCCTATTTCACTCTGCATAATGTTATCAAGATTCCACCATTCTGCTGTAAGTGATCCGATGTCATCATTTCTTCTAGCTGAATAGTATACCATGGTGTATATGTGCCCCATCTTCTTTATCCAGACCCCTATTTTTTTACAGTGATTTAAAGCCTTTAAGCAAACTTTTGGCCAATACAGCAAGAATCCATAAAAGAGTAGTGTCCTCAACATGTTCACCAAGTCCAAGTTGGCCCCATCACCATGCCAAATCCCTGAGAAATGCAACCCAACCACAGTTCAGTCTGTTAGGAGCAGGAGTCCAGGAAAAGTCCACACAGGAAAAGTCCGCCTGGCACTGGAATTGTTGTCACTATTCTATACTTTGCAGCTCATGTCCAAGTCCCAATGACCGCTGCTTCTAGCTGGTAATGATTCAGGTAGACTGGAAAAGCCATTTGCAGCATGTGTGGATATGGAGCTTCTGTTCTCCTCTGCCTGGAGAGTTGAGACCAGGTTGCTTTTCCCTGGAGCTCTGCGACTGTGGCATGATAAAGAGAACCTTGGGATACACTAAGCTGGGTGGCAGAGGTAAATTCATAATACAAGTTGGCAGAAGGGGGAAAGAGAGCTCTAAATTAGGAGTATGTCCCAGTCTGAAATATGAGTGGGGCATTGAGGTAGGAGGGATAAAGGAAACACTATATATTAAGCAAAGCAGCAGAAAATAGGACTATCAACACCCACAACAGAGATCTTTGAGGGAAGAATAGAAAACCTGACTATTCAGGCAAAACATAGTTAAGTGGCCCTTGTGCAAATGAGATCAGTTTACCTGCTTCTTGGAAGAAATACCCTAGGCTCGTCCACAGTGTCATAGATGGGGCCGACGGCCCTGGCACCTTCAGCCTTCAGTGGCAAACCCCATCTTTCTGGGCAAGATTAGGTCATAGGTGGCTGGAGCAGGGCTGGAAGAGACTGAACCCTCCCTTAGAGGAGCAAGGGGGAAGCCTACCTTCCAGTGTCCCTGTTTCCTCACTCACAGCAGAGGCATGTAAGCCTGGCAGGCTTCATTTAGCTCAATGACCTTCCTTTCCACTATTGAAGCAGGGTCCAGATGGCATCCTATGAGACCTCTTTGGGGCGTTGGAGTTTTTAAGGGTGTATCCTAAAAGCTGGTAGTTCCCCTGATCTCTATTGGGCTTTTTCTGCCTCTAGGTATCTTAAAAGGCGTGCTCAGAAGATCTCGCTGAGGGGTTTGAGGATCCCCATCCGCCTATATAAATCTTTTCCATATATCTGGAGCTATTTGGAAAAAGACAAAACAGTGTTATTAGCTGGATCTAATAAAGAAGGTAGTAGTTTGCAGGCGAAAAAGATTTGGTGTCTCCTGTTCATCAGCCTTCAAAAGAAATGTAATTTTTTTTTTAAGTAAAAAGCATGATATGGTAGACCCATAGGAGTCATTGGCCTGGTGTGCAGGATTCCCGGGTTCGATTCCTGGCCAGAGCACACAGGAGAAGCGCCCATCTACCTCTCCGCCCCTCCCCCTCTCCCTCCTCTCCACCTCTCACCTCCCTTCCCGCAGCCAGGGCTCCACCGGAGCAAAGCCAACCCAGGCACTAAGGATGGCCCCATGGCCTCTGCCCCAGTCGCCAGAATGGCTCTGGTTGTAACAGAGCAACACCCCAGATGGGCAGAGCATCCCCCCCTGGTAGGCATGCCAGGTGGATCCCGGTCAGGCGCATGTGGGAGTCTGTCTGACTGCCTCCCCATTTCCATCCTCAGTAAAATACAAAAAATAAATAAATAAAAGAAAAAATACAACAACAACAACAACAAAAAAAAAGAGAGAGAGAAAGAAAAGAGGAAAGAAAAAAAAGGGCATTCCCTTGTGGTAAAGCTCCAGGGAGCATGGAGTGAGCTTGAGTATGTCCTATGAAACATGGAGCTCTAGGTTGACATATAAGTCTTTGAAGAAGGAGGAACTGCTGAAATAGTTCATCAGCATTTGTCCCTAAGACAGCAGTCTTTATAGTGGAAACACCATTAAGTTAATATTTGCTGGCTGTCTATAGATTAAAGGGGGAATATGGCAAATGCTGAAAAGCCATGCTCTTTGTGGCCCTCCCCTCCCCCAATCCCTCCCTCTCCTCCCCCTACCCTGTATCCCCAACACTGTTGTCCATGTCTCTGAGTCTCATCTTTATGTCCCACCTATGTATGGAATCATATAGTTCTTAGTTTTTTCTGATTTACTTCTTTCACTCAGTATAATGTTATCAAGGCCCATCCATGTTGTTGTAAAAGATCCGATGTCATCATTTCTTATGGCTGAGTAGTATTCCATAGTATATATATATATACCAAAGCTTTTTAATCCACTCGTCCTCTGATGGACACTTGGGCTGTTTCCAGATCTTTGCTATTGTGAACAATGCTGCCATAAACATGGGGGTGCATTTCTTCTTTTCAAACAGTGCGATGGTGTTCTTGGGGTATATTCCAAATAGTGGTATAGCTGGGTCAAAAGGCAGATCGATTTTTAATTTCTTGAGGAATCTCCATACTGTTTTCCACAGTGGCTGCACCAGTCTGCATTCCCACCAGCAGTGCAGGCGGGTTCCCTTTTCTCCACATCCTCACCAGCACTTATTCTGTGTTGTTTTATTGATGAGCGCCATTCTGACTGGTGTGAGGTGATATCTCATTGTGGTTTTAATTTGCATTTCTCTAATCATTAGTGATGTTGAACATTTTTTCATATGCCTATTGGCCATCTGTGTGTCTTCTTTGGAGAAGTGTCTATTCATTTCTTTTGCCCATTTTTGGATTGGATTGTTTGTCTTCCTGGTATTAAGTTTTACAAGTTTTTTTTTTTTTATAAATTTTGGTTATTAACCCCTTATCAGACGCAATGTCAAATATATTCTCCCATTGTGTAGTTTGTCTTTTTATTCTGTTCTTATTGTCTTTAGCTGTGCAGAAGCTTTTTAGTTTGATAAAGTCCCATTTGTTTATCCTGTCTTTTATTTCACTTGCCTGTGGAGACAAATCAGCAAATATATTGCTGCGAGAGATGTCAGAGAGCTTCCTGCCTATGTTTTCTTCTAAGATGCTTATGGTTTCATGGCTTACATTTAAGTTTTTTATCCATTTTGAGTTTATTTTTTTGAGTGGTGCAAGTTGGTGGTCTAGTTTCATTTGTTTGCAGATAGCTGTCCAATTTTCCCAACACCATTTGTTGAAGAGGCTATCTTTACTCCATTGTATTTCCTTACCTTCTTTGTCAAATATCAGTTGTCCATAGAGCCTTGGGTTTATTTCTGGGTTCTCTGTTCTGTTCCATTGATCTATGTGCCTGTTCTTATGCCAGTACCATGCTGTTTTGAGTACAATGGCCTTATAATATAACTTGATATCCAGAAGTGTGATCCCTCCCACTTTATTCTTCCTTTTCAAGATTGCTGAGGTTATTCATTATAGATACATTTTTAATAAAATTTAGTAAATTCGGCAGGTCCAGGAGTGATGTGTTAAGTTTTTTCATTCTTGTGTTTATGAAAAACATGAGCCTGATGTGTCCTACCGATTTCTTCAATGTTTGGGCATATATTTGAAAGGCAAACTCTCATTTCCTCATGAACACATGAAAGAATTCCTCTCTTTTTACTCTTAATTGTGTTGAGGGTACAAAATCTTAATTCACATAAATAGGATGTTGAAAATTTTAGTAAAATGTTCAAAGCTTTTTTAGATATTGCCATATATTCTTCTTTTATAGAAATCCAAAAGGCCTCAAGAGACAATTATTTATGTTTAATCATCAATCCATGATCAGTGGATATAGCTGCCAGTTCTTCTTCTTCTGTTAGTGTTAAATCAAAATCACTTGAAGCTTCCATGAATGAGTTTCTAATCCAGTCATACTGTTCAGTGTTGTGATGGAAAATGCTATAAATTAAATACTTCCCATCAGCCTTCAAGTCCTATTTTATTTACACTTAACTTTGGCTCACTTCCAGAATCAAATTCTTCAATATCACGCTTCTTTTTGAGAAATCTATCCATTTTATTTGGGTGAATTTATCTAAAATAATATAATGATATATTAATAATATAGTAATTATGTGTTAACAAAAAGAGTGGTATTTCCATAATGAAATGATATAATTAGAATAACTATATTTATTTTTATATCTGGACACCTGCCACAAACCAGAGCAGCTAGTAATTTCAGGTCCTGAGTGAGAACCATGTGGAATTAAGAAAATACGGGGTTGGAAGGGCCCTGTAATTGCTGCTGGCAAGAAAAAAAGTGCACTCAAAAACAATATCTTGCTTTATTTATAGGGCAAAGTGGGCCATTAGCAAATCAATGAGATCTTTGATCATGTTTCCAAGGCAACCCAAGAATTTTACCAAATACAGAAAACCCTCACCATACATATCATCTTAACTTTATACCAAACAAAGGATAGGAGAAACCTGCCTCCAATCTTTCCAAGGAACATGGGGGGGTAGTGTAAGCAATCTAGTACCACAGCTTAACAGCATTTTGCAACCTAATCAGGCAAGTGAGGTGAGGGGTTGGGCAGAATGTCAGCTTACAACCAATTCCCCATACCTCTGTCTCCCAAAAATCTAAACTCCAAAATCCCTGTTGGTTTTTTGGTCCCCAATAGGCACATATTTCTCTGGAATACCATAGGGTGCACCTGAAATTCTTCTAGGGCACACCAGTGTGCCCTGGTGCATACTTTGAGAACCACTGACCCAGGCTATAGAGTGTAGGCTATTACTCCTAGGCTACCATCCTATACATCATGTTCCTATACAGAATACTATAGGCAATTATAACACAATGGTAAGCATTTGTGTAGGTAAATATATTTAAATATAGAAAAGTATAGTAAAAATAGTATAAAATGTATGTATTTTTAAATGGTGCCATAAATGGAACTTTCAGGACTAGAAGTCTGAGTGAGTCAGTGAATGAATGGTGAATGAATATGAAGGCCTAGGACATTATTGAGTAATGTGCTATAATGTTACAACAGCTATGATGTTATTAAATGGTATTAGTTTTTCAGTTCCATTATAATCTTATGAGGCCATTGACATACATGCAATCCATTGTTGATAGAAACATTAATTATGGACTGCCATCTTGGTCCACATATTTGTTGTATACTACTGTATATAAAATATACCAATGTGTCTGTAGCTAAAGATCTATAGGGGAATGTAGCTTTTAATAATACTTATAGGGGAATATAGATTTTTATAGGGGCCAAATTGTGGGGGTTTTTAAATGGCATTAAATCTCATAACATCTTTAAAAATGCAGTATTAAAATATTTATTAATTTAATATAAAAAATACAGTGTTGTTGCTTTTTCTTTTCACTTTGTGTGCCCTCACAACAGCCATTTGAGGCAGCAGTTTTCAGTCTGAACAAAGGTCAAGTTTCTTTGTCAAGGAGTAGTACGAAGGTTAAGTGTTAATGTATTATATAAAAAGTTATGGGTACAGATTGTATCTCATGACTAGGTATCTTCATTTCTTTTGCAAGTTGTAACAAAAGTGGCTGCTCTATATTTATAAAAGTTATAGGAACAGATTGTATACCATCACTAGGTATCTTCATTTCTTTGCAAGGTGTATCAAAAGAGGCTGCTCTATATTTATTTGTTTGTTTGTTTATTTATTTATCTATTTGTAGTAGGTGAGAGCAGGGCAGAGAGTGAGATAAACTCCAACATGCACCCTGACCGGGATCCACCCAGCAACCCCTCTGGGACCAATGCACTAGTACCAAGGTATTTTTAGCACCTGAGGCTGATACACACACCCAAGTGAGCTATACTCAGACCCTGGGGCCATGGTCAGACCAAATGAGCTACTGGCTGTGGGAGAGGAGAAGTGAGAGGAGGGGAGAGAAGCAGATGGTAACTTCTCTTGTGTGCTGTGACTAGGAATTGAACCTGGGATGTCCATACACCAGGAAGATGCTCTATCCACGTAGTCACTGGCCAGGGCCTATATCTTTATTCTTAAGAAATGGTATGGGTATTGTATATTGCTGCTTGTTTAATAATGAAGAAAAATTCTTCTATAAATGCCATGCTAACCTGAAATTCAAAACTGTAAAATTTGATCCAAAGACAAAAGGTATGTAAAATTAGAAAGGAAAAAAGAACAGACTTTTAATCAATCTTTGAGAGAAGAAATATAAAGCCAGTCAATCACAGTTAACCAAAACACACATTTATCAAAATTAATCTTAGCATCTGGTTCAACTTTGATGTCTTGAACTCTTGGGTTTATCATATTAATAAGAATATAGGACAAATATAAAAGAGCTCCCCCTGGTCTTTATGTTTTTAAAACATGGAGGGATTACAAATCCTCAGAGTACATGATGGTTTTATTATACAGCCTTAGAAGAAGTGATTAGCTTATAGCGTATGATGATTTGTGTGTCTAATGTAGTTACATTGATTCAGCACCAAAGGAAAAAAAAATCACTCTTGAGATTCATATAATAGTTCTAATTAATCCCACCATGTTTTAGTAGATAATTTATGGGACAATAATAGAACCCAACAAGCTTCCAATTATATATACACAAAGTAGTCACTTAGTATTTCTATTACTGATATTATTTATTTTATTAAAGGTAAAGAGATGTTTATAAAGGACAGCTTTTAAATCACTATAACAGATTTAAACAAAACAGTGTTTGCAGAAAAAGAAATCCAAATGGAAAGAAGGGAAGTGTATTATTATGTTTTCTAGATATTATATAGATCAATTATGAAATACTTAAAGAAAAATATAACTAAAAGGCAGAGTTGGTTTTATTGACCTTTTAATATATGGAGAGGAATTGTGGCTTTAAAGTTTCTATCTGAAAACATATTCAGATGACATCAGAGTAATGGCATTGTAAGAGATACTCCTGCTCTCTCCCCTGGAAATTCCAACAAATTAAACAACTGTAATGCAGCAAAGGAACCCCAGCTGTGTTTTCAGGTGTACCTGAAAGATCCACACATTGAATTTACTATAGGTGGAACAGGGTAAAAAGGGGAGCAGAAGATAAAATGCACTCATGATGGGCTTTGGAGAAGAGAGGAGAGGAGACAAACCTGGAGTCACTGGTATTTTTATTACTCTGCTGAACTATGGGGAGGAGAAAAGTTTGGGCTCTCAGGATTTTGTCAGAGGGACACAGAGAGAAAAATTCGGAGTGACTGGGTCTCCTTCTGTTGAGAGGACAGTGAGACAGAGGGGCAGACGGAAAGATAAACCAAAGAGGCCAGAGCATGGGATCATAGCCCATGTTCCTGCAGTCTGCCTGCAGCCAGCACTCAACAGAGACAGAGTGAGCTAAAGTGCAGGCCCTTAGCCTCCCAGATCAGGCCTCCCTCATGTTATGGTACTGAGAGTGGCAGAGACAAACCCCACAGCTAGTTCTCCAGAGCCACTCCCTCCCCTGAAGAACAGAGGTGCTCCATGCTGAGTCCAGAAAGTCCTCACAACATGCTCCACGCACTAACACAACTGTGTCCCTACCTACATCATTTCAATAGCAACTTCTCAGTGGACAGCCCAGGAACTTCACAGGGGTAAAAATTGTAATACAGCTACACCAACTGGAGGAAACCTCTCAAAACTGAAATATATTTCTACATTTTTTTGGTTTTCTTCTTATTTTTTTTCTTTTTTCTTTTAAAATTTTATTTTCTTTAACATTTATATTTTTTTATTATTTTTGTGGTTGTTTTATTTTTTATTTTTTTTGTTTGCTTTCAGTCTTTTTTTCTAGTTTTTTCTTCAATACTTGTCATAAATTTAAAATTTTTAATATTTTATTGTATATATTATTTAATTTTTCAATTGTTTTAGTTGTTTTTCTGATATGGTTCTTTTGTTTTGACAGAGACAGAGTCAGAGAAAGGGACAGATAGAGACAGATAGCCAGGAAGGGAGAGAGATTAGAAGCATCAATTCTTTTTTTTTTAATTATTCATTTTAGAGAGGAGAGGGAGAGACACAGAGAGAGAGGAGAGACAGAGCGAGAGAAGGGGGGAGGAGCTGGAAGCATCAACTCCCATATGTGCCTTGACCAGGCAAGCCCAGGGTTTTGAACCGGCGACCTCAGCATTTCCAGGTCGACGCTCTATCCACTGCGCCACCACAGGTCAGGCCAGAAGCATCAATTCTTCATTACAACACCTTAGTTGTTCAGTGATTGCTTTCTCATATGTGCCTTGACTGGGGGAGATACAGCAGAGCGAGTGACCCATTGCTCAAGTCAGCAACTCTGGGCTCAAACCAGCATCCATGGGATTCAAGCCAGAGACCTCTGGGCTCAAACCAGTGGCTTTCGGACCATGTCCATGATGCCATATTCAAGTTGACAACCCTGCGTTCATGACGGTGAGCCCATGCTCAAGCCAGATGAGCCCAAGCTCAAGCTGTTGACCTTGGGGTTACAAACCTGAGACCTCTATGTCCTAGTCCAACACTCTATCCACTGTACCACAGCCTAGTCAGGTTTTCTAGGGTTCTTTCTTCTACTCTCAAATGCATTCAAGGAAGAAGAAATTGAATTCCATGAATGCAAAAGATAGAGAAGTATATAAAAAAATGAATAATGTTCAGAAAAAAAATCTCAATCAAACAGAAGTCTTGGAGTTAAATGATAACAAATTCAAAATTAAAGTTTTGAAAATACTCATTGAGATCCAAAAAGACACCAATTAGCAACTTAATGAGCTCATAAAAGAGATTAATGAACAAAATAAATACCTCACAAGAAGCTGATTATAACTTTAAAAACAGAGATGAAGAACTCAATACATCAATTGAAGACTGAGGTAGCAAGTATAGCTAATAAGACAAGCCAAATAGAGAAAGAATCAGTGACATTGAAGACATGCAATTAGTGATGCTACAGAGAAAAGAGGAGAGAGATTCAAGAATTACCAAAACTGAGAGAACTCTACAAAAATTGTCTGACTCCATCAGAAGGAGCAATATAAGAATAATGGGTATAACAGAAGGAGAAGAGAGGGAGAAGGGAATGGAGAGCCTATGAAAACCATTAGTTGATGAGAATTTCCCAAGCCTATGGAAAGAGAGCCTCAAATCCAAGAAGCAAAAAGAACAAGTTACTTCAGCCCAAATAGACCTACTCCAAGTCATGTCATAATAAAATTGTCAAAAATCAATGACAAAGAAAGAATCCTCAAGACATCTAGGGAAAAGAAGAACATAACATATAAAGGAAAGCCCATTAGGATATCATTAGACTTTTAAGCAGAAACTCTACAAGCAAGAAGAGAGTGAATCTGAACATTCAAAGTACTGAAAGAGAGGGATTACAGCCAAGAATAGTATATCCATCAAAGTTATCCTTCAAATATGAAGAAGAAAAAAAAACTTTTAAAGACATAGAGAAGCTGAGGAAATTTATCACCCCAAAACCCCCACTGGAGGAAATACTCAACAGGGTTATTCGACCACACACAAGGAACAAAACACATCAAAACTACAAGTAAAAGCTCCAATAAGGACACAATAGAAACCAGGATAATCTGTGACAACAATACCAAAAAAGGGGAGAGGATAAAGATCTACAGTAGCAAAAGAGGATGGAGTGCAGAGCACTCATAAAGCTCTTGTACATATGAACATTTTTCTCTTAACAACCTAATGGTAACCACCCACAGAAAAAGCCACCACTGAAACACACAGCTTAAAAAAGAAGAAACAGGAAAAAATGATGGAATCCCACCAAACAAAAACAATTGACAGAAACAAAAAAGAGAGGAACCAAACATGACCTAGAGCTACCAGAAAACAAAACATAAAATGGCTATAGTAAATCCTCAAGTGTCAATAATTATAAATTTAATGCACTGAACTCACCAATAAAGAGGCACAGAGTAGAATATTGGATAAAAAGAAAAACTCAACCATATGCTGCTTTCAAGAGACACGTTTAAGCTTCAAGGACAAAATGAAAGGTTGGAAAATGATTCTACAAGAAAATAATATCCAAAGAAGTGCAGGTGTAGCCATACTTATATCTGACAATGCTGACTTCAAAACAACAAAGGTAACCAGAGACAAAAATGGACATTTTGTAATGATAAAGGAGACACTATATCAAGAAGACAGAACTCTTCTTAATATATATGCAATGAACCAGGGTGCACAAACATATATAAAACATCTACTAACTGATCTAAAAATAAAAGTAGACAAAAACAGAATCAAACATGGAGATTTCAACACACTGTTGATGGCTTTAGATAGATCATCCAAACAGAAAATCAATAAAGAAATATCAGGCTTAAACAACACTCAGGACAAAATGCATATAATATGCATTTATAAGACATTTCATCCCAAAATGTCAGACAATATATTCTTCTCCAATGTTCATGGACCATTCTCAAGGATAGTACATATGTTGGGCCACAAAACTAACATCAACAAACTCAGGAAAATTGAAATTATACCAAACACACCTTCTGATCATAAGACTTTGAAGTTAGAATTCAACTGTAAGAAGGAGGAAACACAAAAATGTGAAAATTAAATAACAGACTTCTAAAAAATAACTGTGTCAAAGAAGAAATAATAGCAGAGATAACATATACAGGTAAATAAAAATGACAACAAAATTTTTGGGATGAGGCAAATGCAGTAAGAAAAAGGAAGTTTATATCATTACAGGCTTATATCAAGAAAGAAGAGAGATCCCAAGTAAACATTCTAACATCATACCTTAAAGAACTAGAAAAAGGAGAACAAGGGCAATACAAAATCAGTAGAAGAAAGGAAAATAGTAAAAATTAGAGCAGAACTAAATGAAATAGAGGGAAAAAAACTATAGAAAAAATTAATGTAATGAAGAGCTGGTGCTTTGAAAATAAAATAAAATAAACAAACCACTGGTTAGACTCATTAAGAAAAAAATAATAAAGGGTTTATATAAACAAAATCCAAAATGAGAGAGTAGAATTACCACAGACATCATAGATATACAAAGGATCATAGTAGAATATTATGAAAGATTATATGATACCAAATTCAACAACCTAGAGGAAATGGATAAATTCCTAGAACTATAAAATCTTCCTAGACAGAGTCACAAGAAGTAGAAAATCTAAATAGACCTACAAAGAGGGAGGAAATAGAAACAACTATCAACTGCCCCACCACAAACAAAAGTCCAGGAGCAGATGGCTACACTGGTGAATACTACCAAACAATCAAACAAGATTTGGTACCTCTCCTTCTCAAAGTCTTCCAAAAATAGAAGAAGAAGCAATATCCCCCAAGATATTTTATGAGGCCAGTATAATTCTCAGATAAAAATCCTACTAAGATAACACAAAAAAGAAAATTACAGACAAATATCTCTAATGAATACATATGCAAAAATTCTTTTTTAATTTTTTTATTTAATTAATTATATTTACATAGATTCTAGGGTCACCCCAAATGCCTCCCCCCTCCCTCCTATTCTCCTCAACATCTCCCTTGCCCCCCTCCCTACAATGCCCTCTCCCCTTCCCATCAGGTTTATCCCATCCTATCATCCCCTTTCCCTCTGTCCTCTTTTTCTCTGGTCCCTTTGATCCCTCCTCTGTCTCAATTCCGTTCCCCAGTTCTCATTATTCCTTGGATTCCTCAAATGAGTGAGGTCATATGATATTTTTCTTTCTCTGCCTGGCTTATTTCACTCAACATAATAGTTTCCAGGTCCCTCCATATTATTGTGAAAGGTAATAATTCTTTCTTTTTCATAGCCCCATAGTATTCCATTGTATATGTGTACCACAGCTTTTTAATCCACTCGTCCACTGATGGACACTTGTGCTGTTTCCAGATCTTCACTAATGTGAACAATGCTGCCATAAACAGTTGGTGATATGGTGTTAGCAAATACAATACAACAGCACATTAAAAAAATATACCACGATCAACTGGGATTCATTCCTGGATCACAAAGATTGTTCAACATATGAAAATTAATAAAAGTAATAGACCACATGAACAAAACTAAGAACAAAAATTGTATGATCCTATCAGAGATGCAGGAAAGACATTCAATAAGATACATCCCTTTATGTTTAAAACACTTAATAAAACTGGAATAGAAGGGAAGCATCTCAACATAATAAAGGCCATATAGGACAAACCATCAGCTAATATCATTCTAAATGGTGAAAAGTGAAGGCTTTTCCTCTAAAATCAGGATCAAGACAAGGTTGCTTAAATTTCCACTCTTATTCAAAATAGATCTGAAAGTTTTAGCCAGTGATAAGGCAAGAAAAAGAAATTAAAGGCATTCATATCAGGAATGAAGAAGTAAAGGTATTACTTTTTGCAGATGACATGATTCTTTATATAGAAAACTCCAAAGACTACCAAAAATCTTTTAGAAATAATAAACCAAAACAATAAAGTTGCAGTATATCAAATCAATATACAAAAGTCTACTGCTTTTCTATATGCCAACAATGAAACATCAGAAAATGAACTAAAAAAAAAAATTCCTTTTACAATTACAACAATATAAAAAGTACCTAGGAATAAAATTAACAAAGGATGTGAAGGACTATATAGTAAAAACTAAAAAACATTATTGAAAGAAATTGAAAAAACACACAATGAAATGGAAAAATATTACATGTTCATGGATGGAAGAATCAACATAGTTAAAATGGCTTTACTGTCCAGAGCAATATACAAATTTAATGCAATCTCCATCAAAATCCCAATGTCATTTTTAAAGAAATAAAACAAAAATTTGCCAGGTCTGTATGGAACCATAAAAAACCCAAATAGCCAAAGCAATCCTGAAGAAAAAGAATGAAGCCAGAGCTATCACACTACTTGACTTCAAATTATACTACAGAGCCCCAATAATCAGAACAGCATGGGATTGGCATAAGAACAGAAATACAGACCAGATTTGAGAGTCCAGAAATAAAATTACATCTATAAGGACAAATCATCTTCAACAAAGAAGCCAGAAACACACAATAGAGAAAAGAAAGTCCCTTCAATAAATAGTGCTGGAGAAATTGGAAAGCCACATGCAAAAGAATGAAACTTGACTAGTTTGTCCTTAGGCACAAAAATTAATTCAAAATGGATCTGAAACTATAAATTACATACAAGAAAACATAGGTACTGAGCGCATAGACCTTGGCCATGCTCCACAGGCAAGGGAAGTAAAGGCAAAAATGAATGAATGGGACTGTATCAAACTTAAAAGCTTCTGTACAGCAAAAGAAACCAACAACAACAGAAAAAAAACAACAACATAGGCAGCTAATTATATGGGAGATATTTGCAAACAACAGCTCTGATAAGGGGTTAATATCCAAAGTATATAAAGAACTCACAAAGCTAAGCATCAAACAAGCAAATAATCCAATTAAGAATTCGGAGGGAACCTGAACATACACCTCTCCCAAATGATATAAAATGGCCAGCAGATACATAAAAAGATGCTTATCTTCATTAGCTATAAGAGAAAAGCAAGTAAAAACTATAGTAAGATACCACCTCACACCTGTTAGATTGGCTATTATCAACAAGACAGGTAATAAGCATTATAGAGGCTGTGAAGAAAAAGAACCCTCATTCACTACTGGTGGGAATGCAAATTTGTACAACCATTATGGAAGAAAGTATGGTGGTTCCTCAAAAAATTAAGAATAGAACTACCTTATGACCCAGCAATTCCCCTACTGGATATCTACCCATAAAACTCGAAAACTTTGGTATGTAAGACACATGCACCCCCATGTTCATCATAGCATTATTCATAGTGGCCAAGGCATGGAACAACCACAATGTCTCTTGATAGCAGATTGGATAAAGAAGATGTGGTGCATATATACTATGGAATTCTATATAGCCCTAAGAAATGATGACATAGAGTCATTTATGACAATGGGTGGACCTTAAAAATGTTATAATGAGTGAAATATGTAAATCAGAAAAAGCTAAAAACTGTGTAACATTTCATACATGGGTGGGATATTAAAATTAGACTCATGGACAGAAAAAAATTGAAGTGGTTACGAGGAGAAGAAAATTGTGAGGAAGGGGCTGTGGGAGAATGAAGAGGGAGTGGGGCAAAAGTTGTAAAGAAGGACAAATATAAAGTGACGGAAAAGGATTTGACTTTGGGTGATCAGTATACAACATAATGAACAGTTCAAATGCTATAGCAATGTTCACCTGAAACCTGTGTACTCTTATTGATCAATGTCTGTTAATTTTCTAAATAAAATTTAAAAATTAAAAAAAAGTTTCTTTCTAGATTTCTGTTAAAAGAATTGATAAATGTATTCTTCACTGCACTAGAAATTATATATTACAAGTATAATATATATACATGTATATTATATATTATATATTATATATTATATATTATACATATTATATTCCCTCCCCTGATCAGAATCTATTGTCTCAATATTTTTCCAAAAGTTATTAAAAGAATTGAAATCGTTAGCCTTCTCTTAGTTTCTGCAGGTATTTTAAAATCAGACAGCTAATCTCACCCACATCTTGTACACCAAATTAAGGAAAAAATCAAAGAACTCTCATATAAACTCTACCTATCTTTTCTATTTCTTTTGTAAAAAGTGGCTGTTTATGTAAATCTAGATGATAAATGTCAAGGGACTTTGAAGTCATTTTTGCAGGCAGAGATGAGACCTGTCAAAGCATTATGACACATAAGCGTAGGGATATGAATGGATATGATAGAGGTATCTTTAAAGCTTTGCTAATATTAAGGTGGGTTGAATATTTCTTAAATTAACTTATTTCATTTCTTATCCTGGATTTCTAATATGTGGGAACTAATCCATAGTTAAGTATAATTCTCACTCATGAAATATTTGCTTATAATCTTTATAGTATCATATTTAGTCTGCATTTTAACTTTAGATGAACCATTGAATTATTTAGTGAGAAAAATTTTTTATAGATCAAGAAAAAGACTTAATTTAAATTTTTTTCATTGATTTTAGAGGAGGAGAAGGAGAAAGAGAGCAAGAGAGAGGGAAAAAAAGAGTATTAACTCATTATTCCACTTATGCACCCACTGATTGCTTCTCATATTTTCCCTGACTGGTGTTCATATGGGTGACCTTATGGTCAAACCAGTGACCTAGAGGTCAACCTGGCACCCTTGGGATCAAGCCAGTAAACCTGGATCAAGCTGGTGACCACAGGATTGAGCTGGCTACCCTGGGATTAAACTGTGACCAAGGAAATATGGAATAATTCTCCATCCACTGCACCACCAGCCAGGGCAAGAAATATATTTTTAAATAAATGAACAGAAATTTCTTCAAGTTATAAATGATATGTTGACAGATTCTATTATAGGCAATATAGAATTTTGAAAAATAACTACTCAAAAATATATAATTGACTGTTCTTTTTAATTATATTATATATAGTATGGTGATTAAGCATGCTTTGGAAATAGTAGATGCCTTGTAAGTCAAATATATTTTATATATTTATTTTGCATTAAAAAGATGCACACTCGAGAAATGTTTGAAAACAATTCAAACAATAAAAAGTAAAAGTTTCTCAATCAACTCTGACCAATTTTATGAACTTCCTAGATAAGACTTCTATTAATATCAATAGTTTGCTGTATATTTGCTTACATTTATACATATATACATCTGTCTATTTATCTACATCTTTATTATATGCGGCTTAAGTGTCTGTTTGTCGCCGATAGCTTATTGGTTGCTTGCGTAACTGTACTAGCCAATGGGGTGAAGTTGCCACGGCTGAATGCAAATTGAGCAGGTCAGGGGGAAGGTGAACATTTGTTTGCATTGGCAATCATCTGTTTTACATAAAAACTACGTCTTAATGTAATTTCTTTTAAGAATGCCTCCTAGAAAATACAGCACTGAAGAGGAGAGAAAAGGAGCTAAAGCTGCACAAAAACAGCTTTCTCGACAAAAAGAAACCACTGAGCAGAGAAAGGCTTGCTTCAGTCGCAGAGCAAATGCGTCTTTCTCGGCAAAATGAGACTGATGAGAATAGAGAAACAAGGCTTGCCTCAGATGCAAGACAAAAAAGCCTGTCTCGACAAAATGAGTCCCTTGAACAAAGGCAGGAGAGAAATGCAAAAAAAAAAAAGACAGAGTAATGCTGACCGAAATGCAAAAAGGATTAAAACAGTTTCAAACAGAGAAACTTTAATTTTTGAGCATTCCTCTGGTGACATGAATATTAAATGTGAACACTGTCAGTCCTTAAACTTCAAGTTAGAAACTAATCGATTTGACCGTGGCAAGAAAGGATTTTCTCAATGTTGTAAGTACGGAAACATTGTAAAAAATGATGGAAAGATCTACACAAGAAATATTGTGTACAAAGAGATCTTTGACATGTGAATTAACATTTTATTATTTAAATCACCTTTATTTATTGAGCTAGCGGTGCCTCTTAAGAAATGTACCGCCAGTGGTTTCCTTCATTGCACTCTACTTTAAGCAATTAAGCAAGTAGAAGGGGGAAACCCCATGGGTCACTAAGCAAAGGGGCGTCCTCACCGCCTGCCCTGGGTAATTCAGTTTGAATTAGCAGACACCTTTGCACAAATCATTTTAATTACAATTTATAATATCTAGAACAGCGGTCATTTCGTATGACCGCTGGGCTTTCTAGTTCTATATATTAATACATGTAGGTACAGACATATACATGCATTTATAAATATTTCCTTTAATGAGATTATATTGAATATATGTTTTTCAGTTTTCTTTTTGCACTTAACTATAAGAAATATAAAACTCTATACCATGATCTTCAGATCTGCCTCCTTTTAATGGCTGCATAATAGTCCATAGAATAAAAAATCCTATCTCCTATACAAAAATTAATGCAAAACATATTAAAGACATGAATGTAAAATCTCCATTCATAAATCTCCTAGAAGAAATTTTGGATGGTAATCTCCTTAACATTGATCTTTTTATTTGATATCAAACCAAAGGCAATAAAAACAAATATGAAAAGTGGAACTATATTAAACTAAAAAGCTACAAAGCAAAGGAAACCATCAAAATATGAAAATCTAACCTACTCAATGGAAAAAATATTTTAAATATCTAATGTCAGATACATGTTTAATGTTAAAATATATTAAAAACTCATAAAAGTCAATAAAAATAGGCAAATAATTTGAATAGATCTTTTTTCAAAGAATTTATAAAGGTCTACAACAGGTAAATAAAAAGGTGCTCAATATCACTAATCATGAGAGAAATGTAAGTCCAAACTACAAGGTAATATCCTTTCACACTTGTTAGGCCATTATCAAAAAGATAAGAAATAACAAGTATTGGAAATAACAATATATTGGAAATAACAAGTATAAGGAAAGAAAACCCTATGTGGTATTAGTTGAAATATATGTTGGTGCAGCCACTACCGAAATAGCATAGAGGTTTATAAAAATAAAAATATTATGTATATAATAATTAATGAAATTTAAAAAATAATAGAGCAGATGTCAATAAAAATGAAAGCAGGAAATTAACAGAGAAATATAACAAAACCAAAAGCTGATTCTTTGAAAAGTTCAATAACATTTAAACCTCTAACAGGATGTAAGAAAGAAAGAAGACACAAATTATTGATATCTGAAAAAAAGAAAATCATTACAGGCCTGAAGCTATTAAAATGATAATAAAGGAGAATTATAAGTAATCCAATGCCCACATATTTTATAAAATAAATGAAATGGATCATTTCAGATAGCATGAATGAAACTGGAGATTATTATACTAAATAAAATAAGGCAGTCAGAGAAAGACAAATACCATATGATCTCACATATATGTAGAATCTAATGAATAAAATAAAACAGAAAAAATAGATACAGTGCATGGATACATGGAACAGACAGATAGCTATTAGAGGAGAAGGGGGTTGGGGAACTGGATGAAAGAGGGTGAAGGGGTTGATATATATTTATATATATAAATACATCTAGAAAACAATGTGGTAGTAGCCAGAGGGCAAGGGGCATAGGGGGTAAGTGAAGGTGGGCAAAAGGGTGGAAAGTGGGAATGAAAGAAACTCTACTTGGGCCAATGGGCACATGATGCAGTGTTCAGGTGATATTTTATTGAGTTGTACATATATACCTGTACCCCCAATAAATTCAATAAAAAATAAAGAGTTAACTAGCTTCCATTCAATCAGAATCAGATGACCCTAAAATATGCCCTCTAGAGATTTTCAAAGCCATATATTATTTTACCCTGGGTCTTTCTTTCATTTTCTAGTTTGTATAGACTTAATTCCACAAGGAAAAACTAGTAGCTTAAACCTGTTCACCCCTTTGTGAGTAAGAATTAGTGAAGATACCAATTTTCCTCAGTAACTTCTAAAAAATTATCATTAGCTCTCTCCTGTTCTCAGTACAATTTCTTGTTTTCCAGGAAATTTTGGATTACTTTTCTTTGAGAAACACAAAAATAATAGTAACATTTTTTCTCAGTCTTCTAAGGGATAAAAATTTATGTTCTGTAAGTCATTTTAAAAATGCTATTTCAAGTAATTATTTTTAAAATAACATCCTCTTTTTTAAAAAATGAAGTACCACTACAAATAAACTTTTTGACATAGTTTAATAATTTTGAATTTTCCACATTTTTAAATAGGTTATGGCACTAAGATGTAATGATTTGCATATTTCACTTTAAATCTACATTGATAAAAAGTATATATTGTCTTAAGACTAAATATATTTTATAAATAAGAACAGTTACATAGTTTAAATGCTATAGATTTTCAAATCTATTATCAATCTAATATATTACATATTGAATAAAATATGATGATCCAGCATTTTTCTTAACTGATTTAATCTTTTATAATTATAGTTTATCTCTCTCTTTATATATATAAAAATATATATAATATGTGTGTATATATATATAATGTGTGTGTATATATATACTAGTTATAAATGCTCATGGTCTTCACTAACTTGCACATTTGGCTTTAGTCAATGTAAATTATTCCCTTTATTAAGTATGCAAATGAAATCAAATTTTACATTTATAGTAAGAACTCATGCATACTGAAAGAGTGAAAGGCACATGCGATTTTTAATTTTTTTTAAAAATTTATTCATTTTAGAGAGGAGAGGGAGAGAGAGAGAGAGAGAGAGAGAGAGAGAGAGAGAGAGAGAGAGGAGAGACAGAGAGAGAGAAGGGGGGAGGATCTAGAAGCATCAACTCCCATATGTGCCTTGACCAGGCAAGCCCAGGGTTTCGAACTGGCAACCTCAGCATTTCCAAGTCGATGCTTTATCCACTGTGCCACCACAGGTCAGGCCGGCACATGTGATTTTTAAAAAGAAGAACAAGCATCACAAAACTGACGTGTCATATTGATCATCATAACTGTATCTTTTTGGGGTCATAGTAATCATTCTAGAATATTCTTTGGTCAGCTAAATTTTGATAAATTACTATCTTATTTCCTTCCTGCAACTGTCTTTCAATATTCCCCAAACTCACTATTCCAAAATATGAGAATGATATAGGATCACATCATTGAGTTTCTTTTTCTGATGCTAATCTCTGCAGTTAGGTGAAAAAACAAACCTTAAAGAAGAAAAAGACAGAATATAAACTCTGTTCAGAAAGCCTAATCCGAAGATAGTGCTGACTTGATTTTCTTCTTATTTAAATGCAAATACTTTATCTTGCTGAAACATTCACTTTCCATTTCAGAGGCAATTACTGACTGTGCATAACTGTGCCCCACACCTCAATTGTCAATAATGTACTATTTCACCATAGGAAAAATTATTCTTTAACTGTTGTAACCAGACTATTTTTAGCATTAGCATCATTCTCTTCCATGTCACAGGCTTCATTGCACTCCAATTCCAGTTGGCTTTGTGACTGCTACCGTCAAGTCTACTCAGAGTACCTGACCATAGAAAAGGTTACCAAAGCTGAGATTTCAGCTATGAATATTCTCTGTCCATATTATGTTATCCTCTCCACTTCTCCTAAATTTGAGCTATTCTACTGTGTATCTTTAAGCTTTGTCAGTGTCTTGGTTAGTGTTCTCAGAAAATGCTATGGTTTAAGTAGTATGTATAACGTTTATTTAGTAGAGAGGTCATTATATGATTATTATTCATGAAGAGAAAAGACATATTTAGAAGGATTTTAATTTTTTTGAGACAAGTGCTTATAATACAGCCTTTATATATAATCCACACATTTTACTCCATTTTACTCTCAAACTTCAAATAATCCCCAACTTCATTAGATAATTATAAGATAAAATAAGCCAAGGTATTTAGAGTTCCTTTTTATAAACTGAATTGGCAGAAAGAATGGAAACTGGAAACATAGGGGGAGAGAAAAAAATAGCTTCTCTTAAAACTTATAAAAAACTGGATTTTTTATTTAAATTATAAAGTACACTATGTATATCAAGATAAATGTATTTATTAATACAAATAATAGGTTTTCAGAAAAAAAAGTAGGCTTCCAGAATGGCAATGTGAGTTAAAGTTGATGATGATGAAAATTATGATTATGATGATATAACTAATACCAAATTGATGTAACATTTTATGTACTAAATGGAATTTTGAATGTTTTCATTTCATCTTCCCAAATTTCCATAGTGACAGATAGTGGTATCCTGGCTTAGTTTCCAGAGCAAGATGTTTATGGTTTGGCTCCTCACTCCACAATTTTCCAGTGAACTTACAAATAACTTTTAATCATCATAAAAAGGGGGACATTTAGATTAATCAAAATAACAATATAAAGGATTTGGCACATTGAAAAATTTTATATATTAATTATCATCACCATTAGAGAAGTGAGAAACTTTAGAACTAGAAAGTATAAATAGCATACTGATGTTGATAAAATTAATATGTGGTATTGGTCCTTAATCTTAGGTGATTGTAATTTAGTCCATGATGTTTCTGGAGACAGAATATTTAGATTTAATGCTGCCTTCCATATAATGACTTATATGCCTGAGAAAACATAATTAAATCCGCTTTCCTCTGAATTAACATATTAAAAATCAGAATGATAATAACACCTTAAGGATTATCCTAAAATGTAAATAAATTTATAAATCTGAAACAGCAGTGTCTTGCACTTAGAAATCACTCTATTAATGTACC
This sequence comes from Saccopteryx leptura, assembly GCF_036850995.1. Taxonomy (NCBI): domain Eukaryota; kingdom Metazoa; phylum Chordata; class Mammalia; order Chiroptera; family Emballonuridae; genus Saccopteryx; species Saccopteryx leptura. The sequence continues at coordinate 266,027,511 of NC_089505.1, read as the reverse complement.
ATCTGATAATTACAATATTTTTTCCAATTTTTTCTAATACTTTTGAAAGATCAAAACATTTTCACTTATCTCAATACAATTTTGACAGTATAAGAGTTTTATTTACAGGCCAGAATAGATTGGCATAAAATACACAAAATGATGAAAAGCAATGCTATCATTTAAAATTGAAGAAGAAATAAAGAGCTTCCTTGACCAAAAAAAATAAAAAAGCTAGAGGAGTGTGTTACCACAAAACCAATATTAAAAGAAATGTTAAAGGGCTTTCTTTAAGATAAAGAACAATAGGAAGAAGAAGAGGAAGAAGAAAAGAATAATAAGAAAACAGAGGAACATATTCAAAAGAATACAATGGCAATAAATAAGTACCTGTCAATTATCACTTTAAATATAAGTAGTTTAAAAGCTCTAATCAAAAGGTTTAGGGTAGCTCAATGGGTAAGAAAAGTTGACCCATATATATGTTATCTATAAGAGACCTACCTCAGAATGAAATATACACAGAGACAAAAAGTAAGGAATAGAAAAAGATAATTCATGCAAATGGAACTGAAAAAAATAATTGGAGTAGGAATACTTAAATCTGACAAAATAAATTTTAAAACAGCTTATACTAAGAGACAAAGAAGGAAACTACATAATGATAAACAGAACAATTCAACAAGAAGCTATTAAATTTGCAAACATTTATGCACCCAATATAGAAGTACCTAAATATGTAAAGTGAGTCTTGATAGACATAAAAGGTAAAATCAACAGTAACAGTGATAGCAGAAAATTTTTCATTAATGGATTATTTTTGAGACAAAAAATCAACAAGAAAACAGTGGTCTTAAATGAGACACTAGATGAGATAGATTTAATAGGTTTCTGTAGAGCATTTTACTTCAAAGCCATAGAATATATATCATTTTCAAGTACCCACAGAACATTTTTTAGTATAGACCACATGTTAGGACACAAAACAAGTCTCAATAAATTTAAGAGAACTGAAATTATATCAAGGATCTTCTCTGACAAAATTGTATGAAACTAGAAATTAATGACAAGAAAAAAACTGAAAAACACACAAAGACATGGAAGCTAAATATATGCTACTAAACACTGAATGGGTAACAATGAGATTAAGGAAGAAATCAAAAGATAACTTGAAACAAATGAAAATGAGAACACAACAACCAAAAACCTATAAAACACAGCAAAAGCAGTCCTAAGAGAGAAATGCATAACATTAAAAGCCTACCTTAAGAGACAGAAAAATCTTAGACAATCTAACTTTATACTTAAAACAACTAGGAAAATAACAACAAAGCCCAAAGTGAATAGAAGAAATGAAATAATAAAGATTAGAGCACAAATAAATGAAATAGAGTCTAAAAAACCTACAAAAGAGCAATGAAACCAAGAACTGTTTCTTTAAAAATATAAACAAGCTTGAAAAACCATTAACCCAACTCATCAAGTAAAATAAAGAGGACCTGAAGAAATAAAATCATAAATGAAAGAAGAGAAGTAAAAACTGACACCATAGAAATACAAAAAAATTGTAAGAGAATACTATGAACAACTATATGCCAACAAATTAAACAACCTGGGCAAAATAGATAAATATCTAGAAACGTGCAATTATCCAACAATGAATCAGGAAGAATCAGATAATCTATACAGATACTCTACAACTAGTGAAATGGAATAATAATAATAAAAAAAACTTTCAGAAAACAAAGGTCCTGAACCATATAATTTTACAGATGAATATTACCAAATATTCAAAGAACTAACACCTAGCCTTCTCAGACTATTCCAAAAGACATTCAAGAGGAGGGAAGACTCCCAAACTCATTTGCAAGGCCAGCATTATTCTGATTCCATATCAGATAAAAACACTACAAAGAAAGAAAATTGTAGGCCAATATCCCTGAAAAAATAGATACTAAAATTTTCAAAAATAAGAAAATTTTAACAAACCAGATCCAGAAATACATTTAAAAGTTCATATACTATGATCATGTAAGATTTATTTCAGGGATGCAATGTTGGTACAATGTTCACAAATCAATAAATATGATACATGAAAAAAAAATGAAGGATAAAAACAACATGATCATCAATAATGCAGGAAAAACGCCTGACCAAGCAGTGGCGCAGTGGATAGAGCATTAGACTGAGATGCGGAGGACCCAGGTTCGAGACCCCAAGGTCGCCAGCTTGAGTGCAGGCTCATCTGGTTTGAGCAAAGCTCACCAGCTTGGACTCAAGGTCGCTAGCTTGAGCAAGGGGTTACTAGGTCTGCTGTAGCCCCAGTCAAGGCACATATGAGAAAGCAGTCAATGAACAACTAAGGTGTCACAATGAAAAACTAATGATTGATGCTTCTCATATCTCTCCGTTCCTGTCTGTCCCATCTATCTCTCTCTCTGAGATTCTTTCTCTGTCTCTGTAAAATAAATAAATAAATAATGCAAGAAAAGCATTTGATGAAATCCAGCACCTATTTATAATAAAAAATCTCATCAAAGAGGGAAAAGAGGAATCATCCTTCAACATAATAAAAGTCATATATGAAAACCTCACAGTCAAAATCATATTTAATGGGCAAAAACTGTGTTTCTCTTAAAATCAGGAAAAAGAGAAGGAGGTCCACGTTCACCATTCTTATTCAGCGTAGTACTGGAAGTCCTAGACACAGCAATCATATAGAAGAAAAAAAATATGATAATAGGCATCCAAATTAGAAAGAAGGAAGTGGCCCTGGCCGGTTGGCTCAGTGGTAGAGCGTCGGCCTGGTGTGCGGAAGTCCCGGGTTCAATTCCCGGCCAGGGCACACAGGAGAGGTGCCCATCTGCCTCTCCACCCCTCCCCCTCTCCTTCCTGTCTCTCTCTTCTCCTTCCGCAGCCGAGGCTCCATTAGAGCAAAAGATGGCCCGGGTGCTGGAGATGGCTCCTTCACCTCTGCCCCAGGTGCTAGAATGGCTCTGGTCGCGACAGAGCGACGCCCTGGATGGGCAGAGCATCGGTGGATCCCGGTCAGGCGTATGCGGGAGTCTGTCTGACTGCCTCCCCATTTCCAGCTTCAGAAAAATACAAAAAAAAAAAAAAAAAAAGGAAATAAAAAAAAAAGAAAGAAGGAAGTAAAACTCATTATCTGCAGATGACATGATACTGTATATTGAGTACCCTAAAATTCCACCAGAAAACTACTAAAATTGTAAATGAATTCAATCAAGTATCAGGATAAAAAATAAATATATAGAAATGAGTAACATTTTTTAATACCAATGAGTTTTCTGAAAGGAAAATTTTAAAAATCCCCTTTACAATTTCTTTGATGAATAAAATACCTAGGCATAAACGTAACCAAAGATGTAAGATACCTGTGTCCAGAAAACTACAAGACATAAAAAAAAAAAATGAGCATATGATTTTTTGTTCATGAATAGGAAAAATTAATATCATAAAAATGTACATACTACTCAAAGCAATCTATAAATTCAACACAATTTTTTATAAACTATAAATTATATATTACACAGAAATAGAGCAAATATTCCAAATATTTATATATAACCACAAAGACTCCAAGTGGCCACAGCAATCTTGAGAAAGAAGAACTGAGGGAGGAGAAACCAGAAGAATGCAGAGGACAGAGGGGTCTGCAATGTCTAGGGTCTCACACACCAGCCTGTGACCTCAAGTCAGTGTTCAGGACTGAGGAGCAAGGGCAGATAAAAAAGTTGAAAAATAACAAATCACTACTGAGGACCTTGCTTGTTATCAGTTCCTTGAAATGAAGTTGCAGCTCCAGAGAGAAGAATAAGTAATAAGTCAAGGACAAACCCTCCGGCCTCCTCTTACCCCCTCCCCTCCCAGAGACACAAAAGTAACATAGGCCTGCAAACAAAGAAGTCATAGAAATCAGGCATTTGTCATGTGAAAGCTAAAGCTGTAAAGGTATATAAGATGTAAGAAACCTAACTTCGAGGAGCTTGTGTTTTGTTGACTCTATTAGGGTTACACAGCTCCACCGGATAAATAAACGCTACTTACTTTATCAAGTTGTCTGGACATTTTTGTCCTCAACAGAACAAAGTTGGAGGTACCACACTACCTGATATCAAACTATACTACAAGGCCATACTAATCAAAAGAACATGGTACTGGCATAAACACAGAAATATAGATAAATGGAAAAGAATAAAGAGCCCAGAATAAACTCATGCCTAGATGATCAATTTTATTTTACCACAGAGGCAAAAACATACAATGGGGCAAAAAAAAGTCTGTTCAATAAATGGTGCTTGGAAAATTGGACAGATTCATGTAAATAAATAAATAAATAAATAAATAAATAAATAAATAAATAAATAAATAAATAAATAAAACTAAGCCACCTGCTAATACAATATACAAGAATAAAGTCAAAATGGGGAAAATACTTATATGTAAGTCACAAAACCATAAATATCCTAGAAAAAAGAACACAAGCAGTAAAATCTCAGATGTTTTTCATAGAAATATTTTTTTATGATACATCTCCTTGGGAAGAGAAACTAAATGATAATCAAATGGGACTATATCAAACTAAAATATTTTTGCACAGTTAATTTAACCATCAATAAAATGAAAAAATAACCCGCTGAATGGGAGAACATATTCGTCAATAATACATCTGCAAAGAAGTTAAGATCCAGAATTTATAAAGAACTTATAATACGCAACACTAAAGTAACAAACAATTCAATTAAAAAATGGGCAAAGGATTTTGTTGGTCAAATAAGTTTGTAAAATACGATTTACATGTTTGCTCGCTTATAGTTTGCATTGGGGACTGAGCAGCACCAGGTAGGTATATGTGGTTCATGAAATTGCAAATTACCTTCCTGCTTGGGAAGGACCGTTGTTTTGCTAATGTTTGCTGTAGGAGAGGTTTTCATGCCAGAAAGTTTTAAAAAAAAAGAGAAAGAAGCCATGTTTGCAGAGTGAGAGCAGAAAGAATGCAGAGTGCTGAAGAAGTAGCCATGTTGGCAGGGAAAGAGAAGGTATGCAGAGGGGGAACCAAAGGTCAGCAGCTTTGTGAGCTCCGCTGAGACTGTTGAGACCTTTGATTCGAGGAGAAACTGGAGAAGATTCTTCTGGTTGTGCAACTGGAGAATGCGTCAGTGGCTTTGGGAGCCCTGTGAGTTTGCTCGTCCGGCAGTGTAATACTTTAATAAAGAAATGGCCCACCATCTTTTTGGCTCCACTATTTCTTCACTATCTGCCTGAATCCAATGAAATGTACATGGATTGCATGTGCATGGCCATGATGATGGCGGCCGCAGGCCCTGCAGATCTGAATAGAAATTTCTCTAGCAAGGACATATAGATGTCCAATAGACATATGAAAAGATGCTCAATGTCACTAATCATCAGAGAAATACAAATTAAAACAACAATGAGATATCACCTCACACCTGTCAGAATGGCTATCATCAATAAATCCACAAATAACAAGTGTTGATGAGGATGTGAAGATAACTGTCCTGCACTGTTGGTGAGAATTAAGACTGGTACAGCCACTGTGAAAAGCATTATGAGTTATCTCAAAAAATTAAAAAATGGAACTGTATTATGACCCAGCAATTTCACTTCTGGGAATACATCCAAAGAAATCTGAATCACTAATTTGAAAGAATATATACACCTCTGTATTTACTTCAGTGCTATTTATAATAGCCAAGAAAAGAAGCAGCGTAAGTGTCCATCAGTAGATGAGTGGATGGAAAAGCTGTGGTACATTTACACAATGGAATACTACTAGACCATAAAAAGAAGGAAATCTATTCTTTGAGACAATATGGATATACCTGGAGGGCATTAGGCTACGTAAAATTATTTAGTCAGAGTAAGGCAAGTATCACATTATTTTATTTATAAGTGGAATATAATGAACAAAATAAACTGACAAACAAAATAGAAACATACTCAACAGCTATTAGAGGGTAGGCGGGTTGTGAGGCTGGGTGAAAAAGGTGAAGGGATAAAGCAAAAAAAAAAAAAAGAAAAAACACTTGTAGACACAGATTAATGAATTTATGTTATTTTTACTTTCACATATATGGTAATTTTGCAACAATTTCTATTGTGACCTACATTTATTGGATGCTAAATTAGTTGTAAAATGACTATGATTTTTAGGATGTCTATAGTGGAGTCTATAGATACACCTTATCTTACCTGGTACATTTTGATTCTTTTAAGTAGGAACACCCAACCATAAAAACAAAACCAAGTACAAGGCTGCACTGACTTCTTCAGACAGATGGTTCATGACATAATTTTTATTTCCTATTCTGTTTTGAATCAACCAGCACTTTCAACAACACCTTAAAGTCAGTGCCTTATTTTTTATTAGAAAAATAATAACAGAGACAGGAATGACTTTATTTTGAAATCAATGAATGCAATGAGATCTACCAGGATGTTTTACTTAAACTAATTGAAGATTTTCACATGACACTTTTCTGATTTTAAATTATTTGTTAGTCTCTGCATAACTAAGTTAACTGTTAGTGAGTCACTGATATTCAGATAACTTTCAAAGCATAATGGGTTGTTAAAAAAGAACATGTGGATCCTTTCCTTGAAAACATTTCCAGTGAGTGAGAGAACAGGACCAGACATATTTATTTTTATCTGTTAGACACAAAAAGAGAATAAATGGTTAATAAATAATTTCTCTCCAGTGAAATATAAAACCAAAATTTAAGAGGCCAGAGGAGAAAGAATGCAGAGTGAAAAAGAGGATAAATTTATGACTAGAGCTTGATAGAAATATTTGAGAAATAAGCTTTCAACATTTTAAAGCACACTGGTGGAAAAAAAGAAAAAGAGAAGAAAAATGAGAAAGCAGAAATAAGTGAAGATAAATATGCATGAATAAAATGACCAAGTACTGACTTTGGTTATTCAAATCAACCACCACACTGGAAACAATGAAAAATGCTTGTACATATCTCTGTTTTTGTGTGTTAGCTTGCAAAATATCCTCAATCTTTCAGTTCTCGCTGTATCCACAACCTTTGTACTTACCTTTGCAGCTTTTCTCATAAAAACATAGAGTCTATTTCCCTGGCTCTTCAATCTGGACTGCTTCTAAGTCTTGCTTTGGCAATATGACATAGACTGATGGGGGCCAATGACACACCTAGACCTGAAGAAGCCTTATGAACTTCTTTACTCTTGGCCCACTGCCACTGACATTTAAATATTTGAATCATTCCTGACTAGCCTCCTAGAAGATCAAAAGCTATGAGAATATCTTACATATTCTGATAGAATGTCAAATATCAAATCAGCTGATCCATTTTAGCAGAGAGCCCAGGCATGTGAGAAGTTCCAACAAATTCTACTTACAGTTCATATGCCAAATAACGGCAGAATTGTGGCCAAAGTCATCGTTGGCCAGCCAGGTCCTGATTGCCTTAGAGACTGATGAGCTAAGTAAATGCTATGGGTTTGAGTAAGGTTTTAAAGTTGTGTGTTTCTGTGTATAAATATGTATACATATATACATATACATATACATATACATATACATATACATATACATATACATATACATATACATATACATATACATATACATATACAAGGAGAGAGAGGGGTAGAGTAAGAGAGACACAGAGAGAGAGACAAACAGAGAGTTAGTATACTGAAAACATTGGGAAAAGGAATGAATATTAGGACAACTGTTGCAAGAAATTTGAACCCAGACAGGAAAATCTACTGTAAAAACCAAAATCCATTTTATTCTCATGATGTTGGCTGATATAACCCTTTCACTTTTGGTTTTATTGCTTCAGTATGCCAGGATCATCTATATTATTGCCCAAGGCCCAGCAAAGAATAATTATATAAGATATTCATCATGTGAACTAGAGAGCCCAACTATTTACATCTTCAGGGTAAGTGTAAGGATGAACTAGGTCTAAAAGTGCAGCCCTCCCCTTTACTCTCACTACCCAGACTCAAGCTATTACAGAAAAAAAATGCCCAGTGTTGTCCTCATGTATCCATGCATCACAGGTGTGAAGACCCTAGGCTAGTTTGGATATTTGAAGCTGAGAACCTGATTGACAGGCAGTATCCAAGGGCACCTGGCAGAATTAATATAAAGTATTTCTAAAGAAGAATGCACTCATTTTAAGATTTTAGAAATACCTATATAGTTACTAAAAGGTAAAATAATACAAAGTATTTGTCAAGATTGAGTAATAGAAAATAAAATGTTATTAGGTACTGTTAATTTAAGATTTGATAAAGAATGATGATGTAAGTTCTAGATAAACACTAACAGAATTAGAACTTATAGCTTTAACATCAAGAAGAGTGAGAAAAAAGTAATAAAAAATGACCACTAATTAAAAAAAATAAGGAAACAGATTTAGTACAACAAATGGTACAAAATAAGATTTTTAGATTTAAATTTCAAAATGTAAGCATTTACTTAAATGAAAAATGTTTATATGCTTCAATTAAAGATGAACATTATATTAACAAATATATTATAATAACAAAATATTAAAAATAGTTTTAATGTATTAGTAACAAATAGATTTTGACAGTGCATGACAAACATTGCTACAAATAAATCTAATTCATAATGATAAAGTTTTATAAGGAAAATGCACCATTTTGAAATCTCTAGAAACAATAGCATAAATTTAAAAAATTTAAATTAAAATTGATATTAAATGGGAAAATCAGACAAATCTACAAATATAATTTTTAAACACATAGCTCTAGATAAGTGATAAAAATAAATTAATAAGAAAATATAAGATAATATCAAAATTCCAATTAACAAGCATAAATCAATGGCTGTATATTGAACAATGTACCCAAATAATGCAATCTTTTCAATATTTTCAGTCAGAAACATTTATAGAAATTAACCATATGCTGCTCCATAGATCAATGAAATCTTGCAAGAAGAAAACAAATTCCTCAACGTCTATTTATGTATATTTAAACATAGGAACTTTTAAATCAAATTTCTTTCTAAACTGTCTGAGAAAGAAAGTGTTAATATTGTTCTTTCAATAAGTGAGCTATTCACTGGATCTGTTTTATTGAGCCTTTTTTATTCAAGTGCTATTTGCATATCTGTCACAATTTGTGATCTCTTTCTGAGGCAGAAATGTAAAGACAGCTGAAAGTAATCACTGATAAAGAAAGAGGCTGTCACAAAATATTTCAGCTTCATGTCATTTGACAAACATTACCCATAAAGCTAGGCAGACATGAGTTGGAATCATGGCTCTGGCTCAGTGCTTGCTAATCTCTATTATGTGAAGTTTCTATTATCTCACTAAACTTCCTTCTTTAGTGGTATTTGAAAAATTTGGGTAAGAATCAACTTCTCTCTCTCTCTCTCTCTCTCTCTCTCTCTCTCTCTTTCAGTTAGGTCAGTAATGTACCTAACACCAGTCTTTGCCCAGAGCATATATATACATTTGTTGATCCTAGCTAGCTATTATTATAACACATCCCATGAATCTTAAACACACATTTAATTGTGAACATACAATATAACATATTTTATTAAATTATAAATTTAGTACCAACTAAAAACTTGGAAAACGAAAAAGCATATTTAAGTAAAATTCCAAAACCAAATGTCAGATGATATAACTGACTCTTGAAAGCAATGCAAAGTGTTTCTTGTCTCTTGACTCTTTGAAAATTTTCTTTTAAGACATTCTTATCAATTCAGGGTGATGCAATTCTAAGTACTCAAGGAGATGAACAAGATAATCTAATGTTCTTTTTAATGTTTAAAACCTTTCTTATCTTCAGTTACAAAGGGTGTTTTTCTTGATTTTTCTTTACCATTTCCATTTACCAGACTTCAGTGAGAATGAAAAGCTTTATATATCAATATCTTATTTAATGATAGGTCTAATCTACCCTATAAATATCAATTACACTTTATGATATCTTTCAGAGGACTGGTTTGACAACCATTTTTCAAATAAATGTAAAATCTGAGCAGAAAAAAAATAACTGCTTATCATTAAAAATAACTCTCAAATTGCTTTGTATTAATGGCATGAAAATGTTCTGTGTGATCTTTCCCCTAGATATTTTATATCATCCTCATCCCTCACCATCAAGATTTTGGTATGTTCTAACTGACATCAAGATTTTGTTTAGCGTTATACAAATTTACATTACCTCCTGTATTTCCAAAGTTTCCCATCTATAACAATAGGCTAAGGAGTATATTACATGGCAACTAGATTAGCATTTTCTGAGATTTTATAAGGTATTAGAAAACATAACAGTCATTTTTTTAGATTTTTCCACTCTTTATCTAACAATCCTGTAAGGTACCTTTTTCTTTTGACATTTTGTGGATGAGTAAAAACATAAATAATATACACACATTCTGTTTATGTTGAGGTTAGAAGTATTAAAAAAAGACCCCAAATAGCCTCAGCAACATTGAGAAATAAGAAAAAAGATAAAAGTATAACACAACCTGACAACAAACTATAATCTCAAGCTATAGTATCAAAACAGCATAGTACTGGCATAAAAACAGACATATAGATCAATGAAACTGAATAGAGTCCAGAAATAAATACATACTTGTATGGACAATTAATATTTGATAAAGGAGGCAAGGATATAAAATGTAATAAAAGCAGTCTATTCACTAAATGGAGTTGAGAAAATTAGAAAGGTACATGCAAAAATGAAACTAGGTTACCAATTAACATCATATACAAGAATATAGTCAAAATGTATAAAAGACTCAAATGCAAGTTTGAAACCATAAAAATCTTAGAAGAAAACATAGGCAACAAAATCTCAGGCATCTCTGTTAGCAATATTTTTGCCAATATATCTCCTTGGGCAAGACAAACAAAGAAAAATATAAGCAAAAGTGACTATATCAAACTAAAAAAAAGACTTTTGCAAATAAAAGAAACTCTCAACAAAAGGAATAGGAACAAACCAATGAGAGAACATATCTGTCAATGATACATCTGATAAGGGGTTAATTTTTAAGCTATGTAAAGAACTTTTACAACTCAACACCAATAAAAAGAAATGGTCAAAGAACCTGAATAAACATTTCTAGGAAGAGGACATACTGATGGCCAATAGACAGATGAAAAGATGCTCAATGTCACTAATCATCACAGAAATGATAATTAAAACCACAATGACATATCACTTCAGACCTGTCAGAATGACTTTCATCAACAAGTCAACAAATAACAAGTGTCAGTGAGGATGGACAGAAAAGGGAACCTTCATACACTGTGGGTGGAATGAAGTTTTGTATAAGTAGTGTCAAAACAGTATGGAGTTTCCTCAGAAATTTGAAGATGGAACTGCCTTATGACCCAGTGATTCCAGTACTGGGAATATATCCAAAGAAACCCAAAATACTAATTCAAAATAATATATGCATCCCTATGTTCACTGAAGTGCTATTTTTAATAGCCAAGATTTGGAAGCAGCCCAAGTGCTCATCAATAGACAATGGATCAAAAAGCTGAGGTACACTTTCACAGTGGAATATTATGCAGCAATAAAATCTTAACTTTTCCACCAGGATGGATGGAATATAAGGTATTATGCTGAGTGAAATAAGCCAGTCAGAAAAAGAAAAATACCATGTGATTTCACTCATATATTGAATCTAATGAATAAAATAAACCAACAAACAAAACAGAAACAGACTCATAGATACAAAGAACAGACTGACAGCTGTCACTGGGGTGAGTTGCGAGGGGACAATTGGAGGGATTAAGCACATACATACACACAAATTCATAGACACAGACAACAGGATGGTGATTTCCAGAGAGAAGGTGGATGGAGAGAGGTAGAAGATGGTAAAGGGGAGATAAATGATAACAAAGGAGACTAGACTATGGGTGGTGAACACACAATACAATATGTAGGTGATGTATTATAAAATAGTACACTTGAAACCTATTTAATTAACCATTGTAATCCCAATAAATTTAATAAAAATATATTTTAAAGAAAATATTATTGAGGATAATGCATGGAACAGTTGATAAAAATTTATTTTGTATAGTTTAAGCATAAACATAATTTCTCCTGGCCAACTAACTCTTTGAGCCAGTTGTTCCCAGTCTTGTTCAGATTCTACATTCCTATTGTTTATGGTTCTTACAAATAGTTTTTGAATAGAATAAAACATATGTATAATCTAGATAAAAATACCAAATGCATTCTTTCTACCTTCTGACCCTTTGGATCACCTTGGAACAATGATGCACTCATATTGCATATTTTAAGAATAATTCATGCAATCTGCTAAGCAATAACAATTCATATTTGAAAGTTCAAACATGTTAAGCATCATAAAAATGACAAAATGTCAAGAATACATCTCATGCAAACATAGGATTTATACCTAATAAAACTACATACTATTTTACAATCTGGAATATTATAGTATTCAAAGTCACCTCTATTATTTATTTATTTATTTATTTATTTATTTATTTATTTATTTATATTTAGTGAGATGAGGGGAGACAGAGAGACAGACCCCTGCATGCAACCCAACTGTGATCCATGCTACAAGCCCACTAGGGGGTTATGCCTTGCTCATCTGGGGCTATTGCTCTATTGCTCAGCCACTGAGCTCTTCTTAGTACTTGAGGCATAGACCATGGAGCCATCCTTAGTGCCCAGGGACAACTCGCTCCAAGCGAGCCATGACTACAGTAGGGGTAGAGAAGGACAGAGAGAGAGAGAGAGAGAGAGAGAGAGAGAAGAGGGGGAAGGATGGATAAGTAAATGGGCGCTTCTCCTGTGTGCTCTGATGGAGAATTGAACCCAGGACTTCCACATGTCGGGCCAACACTCTACCACTGTATGAAATGGCCAGTGTGGTCAGTAACCTTTAAGAGTTTGCATTTTCAAGAATTTTATAATCATTACCTAGTTAGGTTGTTAAATGTTCCTTTGAAGAAAAACCTTATAAATGTCTTGACATTCAACAATGGAAGAATATTAGGTAAATTTTCTGTTTTTCAGATTCTCATTAATTTTCTTAAATGATTTTCTAAAACTGCCTACTATGAACAGTAGTTTTGTACTACTAGTTTATGAAGTCAATAACCTAACTTTAATAATGTTTGATAAACTAAAGTATTTTTAAATTTCTATTATTTTGTATTTCTTTACCTAAAACTTTCTACAAAACCAACTTCATTAAGCAAGATGACCAAAGCAAAGGCAATCCTGATTTTGGGTCTACTACATTTATAAGAAAATGTATACAAAATTAGACACAGTAGTGTGTATTTATTTTGAAATCAAATATCAATAACAAATTACAAATTATAAAATATTTCATGTACTACAATATTATAAGACCATTAAAAAACCCATCTTAAAAATTTTGTATTAATTGTCTATTTGACTCAATTCTACAGTCTTTTTTCATATTTTTGGTTATCTGCTCTTTCTTCTCAAATGATAATTATAATATAGTATGTCTATAAAAAGTAATATCTTTCTCTTGGCATTGCTAATCAATTTTTTTCTAATTTTTGACATTTTGAAAAACTTTCATTCAACTTTATATCATATTATTGTTAAAGACAAATTTTTATGATTATTGTTAAATTTGGAAATGGCTATCAATTTTCTTTTTTTTATAAACTATTATAGTCACATACATGTACTGTATTACCTAAAGATTTGTGTTTTATAAAAAGGAATTTTAATAACTATTATCCTGTATGATATCTATAGTAGGATGAATTATCTTCCCCAAAAAGATATGTTTAATTCCTGACCCCTGGTATCTGTAAATATGATCTTATTTATGTAAGATCTTTGATGATGTAATCAAGTTAGATGGTGTCATGCTGGGTTAGGGTAAGCTCTAAATTCAATGACTAGTTTCTTTACCAGGAAAGGAGGGAGAGACATACAACAGACAGGCTCAAAGGGAAGAGAGCCATGTGAAGACAAAGGCAGAGATAAGTAATGTAACTGAGTCAAGGAATACCAGGAGTCAACTGATTGTTAGGGAGAGGCAAGAAATAGTTCTTTCATGAAATATTCAGTAGGATATAGACACCTCTGAAACCTTGATTTTGGGTGTCTAGGTAAGAAAATAAATTTTTGTTGTTTTAAGTTACCCAGTTTGTGGTATTTTTTTTTATGGCAGCCCAATAAATCTAATACAATAACCATCAAAAAAGAGAGTTTTAATACAAAGTGTGATGGTTTAAAATGTCTCCGTATTCCTTGATATTCTTCCCATTTAAGACATGAAGACTACTTCCCTTTTCCTTGAGTGTGAGTCACATTTAGTGACTCAATTAAATGACTAGAATAAAATGAAGGTAGCAGAGTGATATTTGGAAACAGGGTTATAAAAGGCACTATTATTTAGTTTTTTCTTGATATCTCTCTCTTCACATGCTCTGGGCTCAAGCAGCTGCTGGACCATAAGGACACTCAGGTAGGCCTTTGGAGAGGCCAATACAGTGAGAATCTAAAGCCTCCCGCAACCAGCCATATGAGTAGGTGAACAAATTACTAAGGCCTCTGCTAGAACTGAGAATGAGGGCATTAAACAGGGGCTCCCTAAAGTTTAAGTTTCATTAGCTTCTCTGCATATTGATTGGTCAAAGGCATTTTAAAAGCCATGCATTTAAATCTGTATGTATTAAAGGTCATATTTTATACATTGGTTAAATTCTAAACCAACTGAAGATCAATGTGAGGCTATTTTCATAATTTTGTAAAATGAAAACACTAGATTAACTACAATGCCAAATGAACATTAAAAGTTTTTTAAAAATATGTTATAATAAGCTCTGATTCTTATAAAAATAACTATCGCAGAAAATAGCATGTCAACTATTTGTTAAGACTCATTTGCTCTTAATTGTTTTTTGATGAATTATGTAATATAAAAACGTACCATCTGCTAGCTCATATTTTAAAGAAATAATAAAGAGCTGCCATCACCCCCATTTTATAGTGCTACCTCGGCATTAAAATGTGCATAGCACCAGATTTTCATAGTAAGGGAAAGGAATGCTTATAGTAAAAGAGGGATTAAGTTCTCTTTGTTTCTCTTCTGTTTGACAGTACAAAGAATATAAAAAAATGTATCCAGTGATCTAAGTAAACACAATTTTGAGCTATATTAAAAATATAAAGATTAAAATAAAATATTTGGCCAGTTTCCACTTTAACTTAGAATGTGTTTGAGAGTTGACACTCCCATCCCTATAACAAGAAAAAAACTAAACATAAACTCAATAACTCTTCTCAAATTGACTATAGAATTGAAGAAAAAAAGGCTGCCCCTAACAACTGATAGATGAGCAAATACAGAGAATCACAACTTGCTGGGAGCAAAAGCTGTGATAAGGTGCCAAGGAACTGTAAAATTTAGTATTAGCAACGCCATTTTAAAGAGGAAAAGTCAGGGCTCTTACCCCTTCCTTTCTGTGGAGAAAGGAAAGAGAAGAATGCAGGAGCTTCCTGGCTGGCAAGGGCAACTGGGTCCGATAAGTCATAATTTAACTTCAGAGCAAGGAATAGAGAACTTATCTGAGAATCCCTTCACTTCTCTTTTCTTAAAAGCCTTTAGAAAAGAATGTTTATGTACCTTAATCAAGAATTCCTATACTTGCACTCACCCTAAAGTCATGAGAGTAACTATACCTAGACAAAGGGATCACGAGTCCCTCCTTGTGTACTCCACTCGGTATGTGATCTGGTCTATAAAATCAGCCTCAGAATTGTAGGGACTTTCTACATGATTTGGGATTGTGCCTCATGTAGCTAGCTGGATAATTAATAAACTCCTCAAAAATTCATTTGGACCTGATGTCTCTATGTAACCCACAGATTGCAGTACTTTATAACAAAGCCACTGTGTAGAACAGGGGTCCCCAAACTTTTTACACAGGGGGCCAGTTCACTGTCCCTCAGACCGTTGGAGGGCCAAACTATAAAAAAAACTATGAGCAAATCCCTATGCACACTGCACATATCTTATTTTAAAGTAAAAAAACAAAACGGAAACAAATACAATATTTAAAATAAAGAACAAGTAAATTTAGCCTGACCTGTGGTGGCGCAGTGGATAAAGCGTCGACCTGGAACGCTGAGGTCGCCGGTTAGAAACCCTGCACTTGCCTGGTCAAGGCACATATGGGAGTTGATGCTTCCTGCTCCTCCCCCCTTCTCTTTCTCTCTTTCTCTCTCTCTCTCTCTCTAAAATGAATAATAAAAAAAAAGAACAAGTAAATTTAAATCAACAAACTGACCAGTATTTCAATGGGAACTATGCTCCTCTCACTGACCACCAATGAAAGAGGTGCCCCTTCCAGAAGTGCGGCGGGCCGGATAAATGGCCTCAGGGGGCTGCATGCAGCCTGCGGGTTGTAGTTTGGGGACCCCTGGTGTAGAACCTAGTAATTGATGAGTTTATGGACGTTGAATGTAAAGTATCTTGAAAGGTATTGTATAGAGGCCAAGTGTTATAGTGCAGGGTAGAGCCACACTTTAGTGAGTTTTACTTCCAGAAGCCCTATGGAAGGATCTTATAATAAAGATCACGGAAAAATCTTCTCATGCTTTAGAAGGAATGTAGGGAATGTAAGCATTTTGAAATATGTCCATAAGGAGAGTAGCCATTTTGAAATATACCTAGAATAATCTTAAGCTTGGGTCTGCCTTGGGTTATATTACTTTTCTGGAACTGAGTCTAACTTGAAATAAGAGCTATTAAAAAAGTCAAGACCCATCTTTTCTTTCTAACTCACACAGGGGAGAAAAAAGAAGTAAAAAATTCTTTAAAAGGTCACACCCAGGGGAACTCTGCACATTAAAAACAGAGATTTAACTGTATATTTATAAAATGCTCCTCCATCTCAACACCATAGTACCACATCAACAAGACTACAATGTAGTAACAATGCATTACAACTAAGAGAGCTGCAAGTCACAGATTCTAAGAAAGAAATTTTAGAAAAATTCAAAGAAAAAAGGAGAGACAAAAAAGCAATATTAGAAACTGAAGCCTCTGACACCTACAACTATAGCAATTATTAAATACATCCTAACACCTGGTTATTTAAAAATAAAACCAAAAAGTTTAGTCTTTTTACCTTAGTTCCTATTACTATTATAATGTCCAGATTTCAACAATAGCAAAAAAAAAAAAAAAAAAAAAAAAAATTAAAGGCTGGATAAAAGTCAGGAAAAAACACATGATATAAAAAGACAAAACAGAGAAAAAGATGGCAGCGGAATAGGCGGATGCAAAGACGCCCAGCTCTCACCACCAAACTGGAATACAAATCAATTTAGGAAAAATCAGCATGAAAAACCAACTCTGAACTGCAAGAACAGCTCTCAAAAACCAAGGAGCAAAGAGGAAATCACAGGAGTCCTGGTAGGGAGTGCCTGAACCTCCTCTGCTTGCCGGAACGGAGGAGGGGGTGGGGCTGAGAGCTCAGAGAGGATCTCAAAGGGAGGGGAGCAGAAACTACTGCTCACAGCCACTTGCCTGGCGACCAGGGAGCAAGGTGTGTTGAAAGGACCAGCTTATCTCCCAGGTGGAGAGGACAGGGAGAGGGACAGACTATGAGGGGAGGGGATAAGGAAAGCAGGAGATAAGCTAAAAGGGCTGACTCATTCGTGCTGGAGGCGGCCATAGCTGGGGGAGGACTGAACCTTCCACAAAACAGGGCTGAAGTGCTTCCAGATCAGAGATCTCCGGACATCTCTCCAGCTCCAATCAGCACAACAAGACACAGCTGAAAACAAGAAGTGGGGAGGAGGGGCAGTAACTCAGGTCTCCATGGAGATCTGAGATACACCTCACCCTACTGAAGCTGAGAAAACACCCTGCCCCCAGTGAGTCTAGCTTGCTAAAGAGGCCTTCAGAGTCTCAGGTTACACCCACCGCATTCCTGGATACAGTTTCAAGGAAGCCCCCTGCTGAGATCAGTAACAAGACTATCACCTGTTAAGAAAACAAACAAATCAAGACTTCAAAGCTGCCCAAATCCGAAAGTGGATCACAGATAACAGCTGATACCAACCCAAGAAGACCTAGAAATAACACAACTGAAAACTGGAGGCAGACAACACCAAGCCTAGACTCAACCAACTCTACAAATAAAACAAAAAAAAAGAGGATGAGAAGACAAAGGAGTGCAATCCAAATGAAACCACAAGAGACACCTTTGAGAGATGAACTGAGTGATATGGAAATAATCAAACTTCCAGACTCGAAGTTCAAAATAATGATTGTAAGGATGCTTAGGGATCTTAGAAAAACAATGGATGGTCATTATGAACACCTAAATAAAGAAATAGCAAGTATAAAAAAGAATCACTCGGAGATGAAAAATACCATATCAGAAATAAAGACCACAATGGAAGGAATTAAAAACAGGATAGATAGAGCAGAGGATCGAATCAGCGAGTTAGAGGACAACTGGAATGAAGGCATGAAAGCAGAGAAGAAAAGAGAAAAAAGACTCAAAAAGTCAGAGAAAACTCTTAGAGAGCTCTGTGACAACATGAAGAGAAATAAATCCGCATCATAGGGGTTCCTGAAGAAGAAGAAAAAGAACAAGGGATAGAGACTTTGTTCAATCATATCATAGCTGAAAACTTCCCTAAATTAATGCAAGAGAAACTCTCACAAATCCAAGAAGCACAGAGGACTCCATTAAAGAGAAACCCAAAGAAACCTACACCAAGACACATCATAATTAAAATACCAAAGCTAAGCAATAAAGAGAAAATATTAAAAGCTGCAAGAGAAA